>NC_134858.1:114433650-114766650 GCF_049852395.1 Peromyscus maniculatus bairdii | reverse complement strand
AGCCGCATCACTCCTAGCCTCTGTTCTCATTGTTCTCAGTGACAAGACACTGGACAGAATGACTTAAGGACACAGGGGTTCATTTTGGCCCACAGTTCAAGTACAAAGTTCATGCCCACAGTTCAAGTACACAGTCCATGTCCACAGTTCAAGTACACAGTCCATGTCCACAGTTCAAGTACACAGTCCATGTCCACAGTTCAAGTACATAGTCCATGTCCACAGTTCAAGTACACAGTCCATGTCCACAGTTCAAGCACACAGTCCATCATGGTAGGAAGGCAAGGTGGCAGGAGCATTGGGTGGCTGGTCACATGGCATCCATAGTCAGGAAATAGAAGTGAAAGATGCTGGTGCTCAGCTTGCCTTCTCCTTTTTATTCAGCCATGAACCCCATCCCACAGGACAATGCCACATGTTTATAGTGAGTCATCTTGGCTTCTCCACAGACATGCCCATGTATCCATCTTCAGGGGAACCTAGATCAGATCCACTTGACAGTCAAGATGAACCACCATGTGCTGCATTGCACAGGAATGAGAGACTGGAAATAATAAAAGTGATTTATACAAATTATGGACGTATACCATCACCTCTAAAAGGGAAGAACCATCCAGAAGTTGATATTTCACATCTCACATTCATTGGCTAGAACTTAATCACACTGTTAGACTTCCTTACAAAGAGTGAATAGTCAATCAAGATTTTATCTTGTGATCCTGGCCAACTGAGTTTCCAATACTGTGTGAAAAGCAGGTCAATACATAGAAGCAGCCATTTCTTACTGAAATCTGTCAACTCCTTCCTCACCATCATCAACTCTCAGAAGACACACCTTCTCCAACTAGTCTTTCATTAGCTGCGGAGTCCCAAAGACCCAAGAGTAAGCTGAAGCAGTTGTTCTCTCATAGCTCTAGTCTCCCGCTGTGAGCAACACCCTAGCCCACATTTTAATCATCCATCAGACTGTGTGCATAAGCACTTCCCATGAAGCCCTAAGCACAGCTGAATCAAGAGGAGAAAGTGCAGATCCAACTTCCTTCAGACCTAGCCCAAGATCCATCACTTAAATCCAATCTTCTGTCTGACAGGCCAGATCACATTATGAACAGCTTGGAATTCACTGTCACTTAATCCCTCATGCACAAGTATCTGGGCCCCACAAGAGACTGGTGTTAACCTAGCAAGTTATTAATAAGACAATAGCTATCTGAGAAGCCTTTGCTGTATAGCCTTAAAGATGTGCACTAAGATTGTCTTACAGAATATTCTAGCAAATCTGTGAGACATCTGGGTTCATAGATACTCAGCTTTATCTAAGTTTGCCTAGGGGCACACTGCTTTGCTGTCCTCTGGACCTCTACTAGCATCTTTTCTTGCTTCTGGTTCTTGCTTCATATCAGAATCCTTAAAGCTACTTCAGAAATACTTGGTAGCAACATCTTAAAGATGGTGCCCAAAGGCACAAGACTAGTGTCATGATTCTTTTCTATTCCTAGAAATGCAGATTGCCACAGTGTGCTTTTTATTCTAGAAGAAGTATTTCTAGTTACCACTGGCATCCAGGAATTTCCCAGAAGCAGGGCAACCAAGCTTCCATGATTCTGCCAATCTGGTGGCACTCAATGTGTGCAGTGGGTCTCAGCCTCATGCTACTCCACTTTACCAGTTCCCATCAGTATGATTCTATCAATGTGATAGACTTTTGCATAGAAGCTTGGCATGTGAGGTCCAGACTATGGTGTAGAGAAGGATCTGCCAGCCCAAAAAGGACAGAAAAGGCATTCCTGTGTTCATGATGACTGAAAATCAAGGGCCAGTGTAGGAGTTAACTGGTATAAGAGAGAGGGGGGGGAACATCATGAGATTCTATGAACTCACCTAGAAAGAGGGTATTTAAAAATCCAAGAGGACCTTGAAGAAACATGGGGTCCCTTTACTCTCCTGGTATCAGAGAAAGGGGCAGGATCAGTCCAATTAGCTGAGAAATGGTCAGGTAGCTGGGCAGACACCCAGAAGAGCATGTTAAGCAGGTAAAGGAAGTGTTCTAAAGAGGAAGCATTGATAGATGTTCAGAAACTTGACTGGCAGTCTGAGTAAAATAACAATTAAGGATTAAGCCTAGAGATTCATGAGATGGGAGGTAATAGCAGCCTGACAAGATGAGTTTGAGTAGGGAGCAGGGCAGGAGGCCACAGAGGCTGGCAAGAATGGATTCAAGAGAGAATGAAAGACTGTCATTGAGGACAGCACCAGAGGGAGGATTTCAATGGGTTTATTGTAAAGGAAATGAAAGAAGTCAGTACACACTGTAGGGGAATTAACATAGCATGCTGTGTGTTGTTGTTGATGGAACTGATCTAACAGAAAGGAGGAAATACGCCTGATTTAAGAGACAGGAGCCTAATATGGTATTCCACTTGAAAGGAGGATGGTGAGTTCAAGGCTAGCCTAGGTTACATAGTAAGTTTCAGGCAAGCCTTGGCTATAATGCCAATTCCAGGTCAACCTAGGTACATAGTATGTTCCTGGCTAGCTTGGGCTGTATAATGAAGCATGGTTTCCAAAGGGTTAGGTAGGAGTGAGGGGATGGCTTAGGAGTAAAGTACCTCACACTGAAGCACAAAGGCCTGGATTTGGATTCTCAGCACACATTAAAAAATGCTAGGGATAGGGGTACATTTACATCCCTGGCCTAGGGGGACAGAGACAGGCCCATTCCTGGAGCCTACTGACTACCAGTCTAGCCAATCATGAAAGCCAAGTTCAGTGAGCGATCTTGTGTCAAAAGACAAAGTAAAGATCAATTGGAAAGGACAACCAGTGTCAGCCTCTGGCTTCCACATATGCATACACACACACCATACACACTCATACATACACATACACTCACACGTGCACACAAAATTAGCTCAAGAAAAGGGCAGGAAACTACACAGATAAAGACAAGTAACAAGAGGATTCTGCTATTAGCATCCACATTTTCTCATAGTTTGCAGCATCTGTGGTCAGCTGCAGTCAGGGACTATAAACAGGAAGGGGACAGTGGTGAAAACTTAACAGATTCACTGGCTGAGGTGACCCTGGGTGTGCACAGGTACTCATGTGCACATGCAATTGAGCATGCCCCCCCACACACACACATACACATACATACCCTCTGCATGGGCACATCTACATCAATATGGAGGCAAGAAACCCAGAAGGCCAAGTGAAGTAGCTTATAAATATTCATGAGGACCTCATGTTGGTGTGCTTGCCAGGCTGTTCTCAAATACGACTGTAATGTTGCAGAACTGTGAATTTTGCTATTTGGTTGTAAATTATCTGAAGATCCAGAGAAGCCCCTGTACAGTTTTACAATGATGATGTACATCTAAGGATTTACCCAAACAAGGGCAGTATCATTTACAAAGCATGGCCACCTTTGATAGCTTGTGGGGGCAACTGCCAGGGCAGGAAGAGGGCCATTTTCTATATTTTACTGTCAAGCTTTTTTTTTTTAACTTGGATCCACTGGTACCGTGTGCCTGAGTGTCACCAGAAGCAAAAAGCAGCTTGCTTTGTTCTTTATAGAGAGTTCAGGCAGCAGATACGTTAGGTTTGTAGGCCAGTCTGCCACACACAACTTTTTGTTTTAGAATGAGAACAGCCATGAAGAACACATGAATGAACAAGGGATTTCCATTCATACTTCAGGACAGAGACAGGTCACAACCTGAACTTTGCCTGATGGCTGTGTTTTCCCAATTTACAAATTTGGAAAATGAAAACATATTTATCACATATCCTATAGGTGAGCCTCTCTAGTGTTCAGCAGAGAAAATGAACAATACTGTTCCTCCCTCCCTCCCTCCCTCCCTCCCTCCCTCCCTCCCTCCCTCCCTCCCTCCCTCCCTCCCTTCCTCCTTCTTTCCTTTTCTGTTTTTTGTTCACATGCAGCCTTATGAACTCTTCTTCCCTCCCCCTCCTTTCCTCTCCCCTCCCATCCCCTCCCCTTTCCTCTCCTCTTCTTTTTTTTCTCACTGTTGTTCACACAGTCTCATGTAGCCCAGGCTGTCTTCAAACTGATTATGTAGTCAAAGTTACCTTGAAGTCCTGATTCCCTATCCTCAGCCTCCCAAGTGCTGGGATTATAGGCATGCACTGTCTTTCAGCTATTTGCACATTTTTAAACTGTTTAGCTCATTAACATATGGTGAGAAGGGAGGGCCTTGTTCTTAGAGAAATCCTATTTTAAAGCCAAAGAGGACATGTGTGCATTTGTTTGTGTGTTGGCAGGGGGGATAATTTTCAAGGAATCAATAAATAGATTTACTCTAAAATGTTTAGTTTTCTTTAATTGAACCTAGTCAACATGAGCTTTCTCACAGTAAAAAGTTATATGTGGGGGCTGGCAAGATTGTTCAATGTGTAAAGACAACTTGCTGCCAAGTCTGACGACATGAGTTACCTTTCTGAAACACACACAGGGAAGGAGAGAACTGAGGACTACAAAATGCATACCTTGGCATGTGTGTGTCTACATGCATAATAAATAAATAAATAAATAAATAAATGCTTTTTGAAATTAGAAAAGTCTGTTGAAAGCACTTAATTGATATTACTAGTAATGCTTCGTGGTCCTTTGAGAAATAAATCTTCAGAATGCCTTGACAGTCTTTTAAGGCCTAACCAATCAACAACAGATCATCTTAGCAGCCAGACCTTAACTGCTGCTGCAGCAAGCCCCTTGCTCATGGGAGTGCTAATGGAAAATGAAGGCTCTCAGCTCAGATCAGTTATTTTCAGGAGCATCTTTCTCTTCTCCCCTTTTGGAGCACATCCATCCCTTCTCTTAGTGTGAGTGATGTTAGTGTGTGTGTGTTTCTGGTACAAGTTACCCTTCTTAGTTTTGTTGTTTGTTTGTTTGTTCTATTTTTCCCCTCAAGGTGAACATGTTACCCAGAGCACTCTACCCTGCAGATAGGGGCAACCAACACAAACTCCAGTTCTCCATTTTAACTGGAGCTGCTGTCAGAGGCCTCTTCTTCACGGCTTGGTCTTGCAGATGGGGAGATGTTTCTCTTCTATGAGGGCTGAGCCTGCCTGGGAACACGGTGTTTCTGAGGAAAGTCAAGCTATGTAAGAGTAAGAGACCAGCCTGCAGGCTCTGCATTTCAGCCCTTACTTGAAGCTTCCCTCCTGGGAGCCATGAAATCCCTGTTGGTAACTGTCTGAGAAATGCCTTTTACTATTCTGTTTACCACTGTTCAGGTTGGTCACTGCAATGAGGAGCGTCAGGATGTCTTTACACCGTGCAAATCTCTCCAGAGAAGCTTTATAATTACCACTCAGAAGTGAACAAACCAGAGACTTAACAAGGAATGTCAGATGAAAGGGAAGGAGAGAAGAAGAGGGGGCATAGAAAGGAAAGAAGGAAGGGGATGAAATTTTTTATACCTGCATCCTGGGTTCAGATTTAGACCTTTCTCTCTTCAGAGCCATCAAGTTCTCTGCTTACCTCTCCCTAGACAGATGAATGGAGGCATGTACCTGGAGGGACCAAGACCTGCTTCTTTCTACACTTTCCAAGGCTCTAGCACTCACTGCTCAGCCTCTGGACTTTATTCTCTGGCAGAGAAACGTGGCAGGAGCCTAAGGAAGGCAAAGGTTTAAACAGTTACTGCAGAGGGACGAGTAGCCACACTCTCCCATTCAGTCCACATATGTCTACTTTGTAGTTACCTTAATTAGGCTTCTGCCTCCACATCACTGTTCACCCTTGAAGGAAGGCAGGACAGGAACTCAAATATGGCAGGAACCTGGAGGCAGGATCTGATGCAGAGACCATGGAAGGGTGCTGTTTTCTGACTTGCTTCCCTTGGCTTACTTAGCATGCTTTCTTATAGAACCCAGGACCAACAGCCCAGGGATGGCACTACCTATAATGGGCTGGGCCCTCTCCCATCAATCAGTATTTAAGAAAATGCCTTACAGCCTGATCTTATGGAGGGGTTTTCTCAATTGAGGTTCCCTCCTTTCAGGTAAGTCTAGTGTGTGTCAGATTAACATAAAACTAGCCAGCACAGCATTTGGCCACATCATTGCACTGTTTTCTCATAGGAAGACTTGCATTCCTCCATGTTACTGATGCTGAAATCCAACCTGTAGGTAAGAGCATGTATAGCAGTGTCAGGTTGCTTAGATCTCAGCTCCATTAGCTGCCAGCTGTGTGACTTTTGCATTGTCATATCTTACTCTGTGTCTTACTTCATCTGTCTGTCAAATGGGAGATGCTGTTAGTATCCATCTAGATGGATCAACATACAAACAAAAAGAGTTACCCTGCCAAGGTGATCCAGATCTGACCTGGCATAGAATACCAACTTGGCTCAGGCTAGTGAGCATGCTCAGAAGTGCTGATAACTTGGGTACAGAGCTGCCATGTTCACTTAGAAGTTTGACTGTAGTTTTACATTAGAATTGGTTAGGTATCCTCATTCATTAGAGTATGTGACCCTATAAGATTACCTCTAAGATACTAAAAACTGGAGCATCTGACTTTCTACCCACGCTTTTCTATACCCTCACTCTACCTCCCCCTCTTTTCTTTCCTTTCCTTTCTTTCTTTTTTGTCTCTTTCAGAGGGTTTGGTGGAGCTATGGTTAGGAGTGTTATTTTTTTTTTAAGGAATTGATTAGAATTTAAGTGCCAAATTAGTTGGAATATACTATCTGGCTGCATTGGCAGAGTACTCTGGTCCAGGTAGTGGACCTGAGTTCCCAGTTCTCAGGGAACCAGGATCAGAGATATCCCACAATCTCAGCTGGGTGCTGGGGGATGTCTTTCTGTACACTGTAAATATATGATGTTCCCATTAGTAAATAAGTAAATAGTTAGTAAATAAGCTGCTTTGGCTTATGGTAAGGCAGCTTAGAGGCAGGCAGGAAATCCAAGGAGAGAGACAGGAAAGAGAAAGGAAGTGTCTGGGGAGAAGCCAGCCCACCACCCAAGGAATAGCATGCCAGCAGAACAATAAGCCACAGAAAACGTGGCAAAACATAGATTAATAGAAATGCGTTAATTTAAGCTATAAGAGCTGGCTAGCAAGAGGTCTGCCATAGACTATACAGTTTGTAAATAATATAAGCCTCTGTGTGTTTACTTGGGTCTGAGCGGCTGTGGGACTGGGCGGGACTGGAGAAAATTTCCATCTACAGCTGAGTATGCCACTTTGTTTTTACCTCAAATTTGACACAACTTAGAATCTCTGGGACTAGAGTCATGATGAAGAATTATCTAGATCAGAGCAGCCTGGGGGTGTATCTAGGAGGGATTGTCTTGATTGTTGATTTCCCATTGTGGGCAGCACCATTCCTGAGGCAGGGGTCCTGGAGAGTATAGTAGAAAAGAGGATAAAGCCAGTTGAGAGCACGAAAAAGCAAGTGTGACTGCATGCATTTGCTTTTCTCTGCCCTTGCCTGTGGACATGATGTGACAAACTGCTTGAGCTCCCACCCCGACTTGCCCTCAGTGGTGGGCTGATTGTCACCCCCACCATGAGCCAGTAAACCCCTTTCCCCCTAAGTTGATTTTTAGGGACATTTTATCAGGACAACAGAAAAGTACCTGGGACAGGAGGCCAGTGTGCCCGGAACAGCAGATAGGGGAGGAGGACTAATCTTCCTTCCTGATGTTTTCTCTTTTCAAAATTAAATGCTTTCAAATGTGTTTATGAGGAAAAAATGAAATAGATACATGTTTTTAAAAAACAGGCTTTACTCTAGTCCTATAAAACAAGGAAAGTATCCACTATATTCATCTAGAGGAGAAAGAGTTAAATCATAGCAGATTAATTTAGAAGAAAAAAGAATTCTTTATTATAATTACTGTAGTCTTCTTGTTTCATGCTTGAAAAAATTGAAGAAATTTAGTAGTTTTTATGATCCTATGTAATAAAACTGCATTAAGATTTATGATACAGGGCCTGCAGAGATGGCTCAGTGGTTAAGAGCACTGGAGCTCTTACAGAGGATCCCGGTTCAGTTCCCAGCAGCCACATGGCTGCTCCCCCCAGTTCCAGGGGAACTGAAGCCATCTTCCGTTATCTACAGGCACTGCACACACGTGGTACATATATGATATGCAGGCAAAACACACATGCACATAAAAAATAAACTAAAGCCGTAGAATTCTTTTTGAGTCTAGTAGTCTAGTAGTGATTTAGGTAAGAGGTAGTGGTGATGAAATTTTCCTAGTCCCGAATAATGTATAAACGGAAGAATAGCATTCTGTACCACCAGGGTTGGCGATACGAAAATGCTTGTGAATTTAGGAAATTGTCAGAAGTGTCATTTTACTCCTCAGGGCAGTAAAATGCTGAAAAATAATGAAATATTTGGTACATTATAATAATGTTATGTGGTCATTAAAATTCCTTTTGATTTACCAATAATTCCTTCCTATGCCAGTCTCAGTAAGTATTTCTGGGCATGTGGAACTTATTTTTTGCTTTTACTCAAAAAAAACTATCATTAATTATAATGACAGTTGTGTGTAATGGTGGGAGCTTAATTGGAAAACATCTATAGAGTGAATAAACTCTTGATCATTTCCCCCGAAGAATGTGAATTGTGTACCTTAGCAGACAGTTTTGTATTATTTTCAGAATGTCAATAGAAGAGAAAATCTTTAATTTTTCTTTTTCTCTTTCTGTGGCAGAAGAGATGATGCACAGGTTAGAAGTGTGTAGTGTTCTTCCAGAGGATCTGAGTTCAGTTCCTAGTTCCCACGTCAGGGGGCTCACAGCTATTAGTAAATCCAGTTCTGGGGAATGGATGTCCTCTGCTGGACCCCAAGGGTGTGTGTGGGGGGGGATTATGCTTGTGGGGGATTATGGTGAGGACTAAGAGTTGGCTTGATATTCCATCTACTGAAGACAAGCCCTTAAACATCAGCCTGGTATTTTTAATGTCCCGTCCCTGTTAGGTGGAGTCATAGCCATAAATAGGATCACGTTCTACATGCACTGCCCTCCCCCTTTGAGTCCACAGCACCTGGCCTGTGAATCTTAAGACAGAAAGTAGAAGAGACAGCCTTCACGCCAGCTGCTTATGCCAAAGGTAAAAATCAATCTCTCTCTCTTTTAATCTGATAAGCTGATGGGCACTGCCATTCCGGCTTTCTTCATTCCTATTGCAAACACACAGCCAGCTTTGAGGGTGATAAAAGTATGAGACAAATGAAACCCGACCTGGCCAAATGGAACTTTTCTGTGATAGCCTTCAGAAAAGGCTGCAAATTGGATGTCTCACTTAAAGCAGCAAGATGCCCTCTCCTCTACACAGCTCTGATGCAGTTGTCTTCTTGTGTCTGACACAGGAAACATGGCAGAGGGCAATGCCATTTAGGTCATTTGGAGTTGTTGGAACTGGGGTTTGTATTGATCAGCTCTGACAATTCAATCCTCTTATAAATCTGTCATCCCGATATGGTCTGACCATGACACTCTCACAACAGGCTATTTTACTAGAGTCACTTGTTTTCTGGAGAAAATGGGAGAGCAAACACATAAACCTGGATCCAAAAAACAGAACCCAGACATGGAGGCAATGGACATGACTGTGTTGGCAAAGTGCCTGCCTAGCACCCAGGAAATCCTGAGTTCCATCGCCAACACTGCATAACCTGAACATATATGATGACACATGCCTGCAATCCCAGCACTTGGGAAGCAGAAGCAGAAGGAACAGGAGTTCAAGGTCATCCTCAGCTGCATAGTGAGTTCATGGTCAGCCTGGTCTATGTGAGACCCTGTCTCAAACAACGGAAGGAAAAGTGGGAAAAATGCTTATTTGTATTTATACGGATATGAGAACTCCAAAGAGTAAGCATTCCTGTGAGGCTGAAATGATGCAAAGTGATTTGTTGTGAGTTTGTGACAAGCCAGCCTATTTGCATCTCATTTGAATTCTACTACATCCCCAAGAAGAGGTACAAGCAGAATTTCTTCAGTCAGTTCTATCTTTTATTGGCAGTGTGAGCAAAAATCTTGTGCATACCAGGTATGGGTTTGGAATCAGATTACTGCTAAATGCTTTAGGTTTTTCTGTAGAAATACTTGTCCTGTTGGTTGTTTTATTGTTTTGTTTAGATATTTCTCTCCCTCCCCTGTTAGTGAGTCTGGGACTATGATTGTTAGGTCCTAATTCCTAGGAAACTGGCCAGGTCAGTTTATATATATATTATATATAAATAGTTTATATATATATATGAATATATATAAAGGTCCTTAATAAATATTGGTTGACTGAGTTATTAATGAATGATGAATGAATTAAATCATGGACCTGGAAATAAAGTCCAAATTTTCTTCAAGAAAAAAGTTTGATTGAAGCTGTCTATGAAAGCATATTCTATTTGAATGACCATCAGAGAGCCAAGAGCTAAGGAGATTTAGTAGGTCAGTCTGTGACATGTGAAGGGAAAGACCTGAACTTTGTCATGTATGTCAACTATCTACTTTCTGACCTGGTCCCAGACTGAGTCAGAGTGCAGTGTGAAGCTGGATTGGAGGAGCCTTCAGGTTGAGGAATGTATAAAAATACGCTGCACTACATAAAGAGATTTCCCATTGGTGGAGTATGGGCCAAGAACCTGCCCATCATTTCTTTCAGTGTGAAACAGATTGTGAGTTCCATTATCAAGATCACTCGGCACACAAGACTTTAAAAGACCATTACCAAGAATGCAGCATATCATTATTTATTGATTTAACTTATTGTGTGTGTGCACACCACAGCATATATGTGAAGGTCAGAGGACAGCTTGCAGGAGTAAGTTCTCTGCTTCTACCATGTGGGTCCTGAAGATCAGACCTAGGCCACTGGTTTTGCTGACAACATCTTACCTATTAAACCATCTCACTGGCCTCACAGTGGGTTCTTAATAATGTTAAACATTACATCTTGATGTTTAATTATGAAAAGTCCATGTATTTTTGGATCTCATTTTTTTACTTATTTATGAATAGTGTTTTTATTACATAGTTTGGTCCTTTGTTCTTTTGAGAAACTCTGTATAATCCACACTTACAAAGATTTGAACAACTCCAATTGAAAAAAAATGGTTATGGGTTGCAGGATAACGGTCCCCTTTCTGCAGAGATGATTTTTGTGTGTGTGTGGCTAGAGATTCCCCTCTCCACTTAGGCAAACTGAGCTTTAACCCTGCCCCTAGCCGCCACCTATGTGTGATGTGCCTGTGTGTGAGAGCTGTGCGATGCAGTCTCATGGGAGAGTCTGGACAAGGGGGAGATCTCATAGGTCTATCTGATCCATGGATAGTCCTTCCATTTTCTTATGTCTCATGCCTCCCCTCTGCTGTCCCTTATCCAGTCTCTGGAGCTAATGTGTAAATCCAGAGTTCTCTTCTGCCGAACACACACTTACAGAGTAAGATCTGCACAGGCCAATGCATTTTCTATTTATGTACAGTTTAGAAATTAAGGAACTGGACCGCTTTTATTGAATTACCTAAACACATTTCCAAGATTTAGGAAAACAAACTGACCTGTAGAGACACTGGCCTTTATTAGCTGATTCTTGGTAAGGTTCCAGGTACTCGTTTCAGTACACTTTGCATTTCCCCTCCTTTGTCGTTTCGATTCTGTAACATCCACTTCCTCTATTTTACTCACAGAATTATTCAGTTTTTTTTTTTTTTTTTTAACAACAGTTTCTCTCTTTGCGGGGAAAGTGATTTTTTTCTACTTGGGAGATTTATTATACCCCTCATTTTAAACAAACTCGCCCAAAAGTCCAAACTAGAAAAAGAACTGATTATTTTACCTCATTTTAAGTTAAAGCATAATTTTTTTATAGTTAGAAAATTCAGTCATGATTTCTAGTGTACAGTTCTCTGAGCTTGGTGAGATGGACACAGTCAAGCAACTATTACCCAACTTCCATAGTTAACCCAGGTCCCTGGAAGTTACTGATTTTTCTCTCCTTATAGTTTTGTCTTACAGTACCATATAAATTAAATCACATAATATGTAGCATTTCAAATCTAGATTCTTTAATTTCTCATATTTGAGGTTTATCCATATAATGGTATGTATCAGTAGAATATTCCTTTTAATTGGTGAGTAATAGTTTATTGAATGAAAACACTCCAGCTTTAGATTTTTCAACTCCATGCTCAAACTAAAGACTATTTTAGCTGTTTCCTTCACCTTTCAATTCTGAATAACCTACCAGAAACATGCTTGTTCAGACCCTTTTGTAATTGACATTTTTAATTTCCTTTATGTAAATGCTTAAGAGTGTGTTTAATATAAGAAAGCACTTCATAGTTTTCCAGAGAGCTGCACCATTTTGCAATCTCACCAGCAATGATCCATTGCTATCAGCAAATCATAACCTTGACTTTCTTCCTTTGATTTTTTTTTGTTGTTGTTGTTGTTGTTTTTCGAGACAGGGTTTCTCTTGTGTAGCTTTGCGCCTTTCCTGGAACTCACTTGGTAGCCCAGGCTGGCCTCGAACTCACAGAGATCCGCCTGCCTCTGCCTCCCGAGTGCTGGGATTAAAGGCGTGCGCCACCACCGCCCGGCGATTTTTTTTTCTTTTTAAGAGGGGAGTGACCTACCACCAGATACTGATGCTATTACATTTTGGATTTTTTTTTCTTTCTTTCTTTCTTTCTTTCTTTCTTTCTTTCTTTCTTTCTTTCTTTCTTTCTTTCTTTCTTTCTTTCCTTCCTTCCTTCCTTCCTTCCTTCCTTCCTTCCTTCCTTCCTTTCCTTCCTTCCTTCCTTTCCTTCCTTCTTTCTTTTCTTTCTTCCTTTCTTCCTTCCTTCCTTCCTTCCTTCCTTCCTTCCTTCCTTCCTTCCTTCCTTTCTTTCTTCCTTCTTTTCTTCCTTCCTTCTTTCCTTCCTTCCTTCCTTCCTTCCTTTCTTTTTTTAAGACAGGATTTGTCTGTGTAGCGTTAGCTGTCCTGGAACTTGCTCTGTAGACCAGGCTGTCCTGGAACTCACAGAGATCCATCTGCTTCTGCCTCCTGAGTACTGGGATTAAAGATTTGTAGCACCACACCTGGCTGGTTTTCTTTTCTTAAAACTTGTGTTTCTATAAAAGATGGTCACGTGGGGCCACTCTTCATTTGCATATTTGAAACTCATCTGTCTTCATTGGTATCTGTACAGACACTTTCTCTCTTGTCTCTAAATTTTTATAATTCCCCATTCATTCATTCTAAATACAAGTAGTTTAGCATGTGTATGATTTGGGGATAGACATCCTTTTTGTTTTTTTATACTTGTTTTAGCTTTCTTTTGACTGTGTCTGTCAAAGGGTGGAAGGTCTTTGTCTTGATAAAATCCCGATTATCAGTTTTCTTTACAGTGTCAAGTTTTGTGCTGTATCTGTGAAAGAAATCTCCTTTCCCCACCTTTATATGAGTTGTTTGAGAATTTTGTTCAACATATTATGATCATGTCCACCCCCTCTCACAACTTTGCCAAGATCCACCCCTGCCCACTTGACTTTGTATCTTTCCTTTTCCTTCCCATTAAGTCCAGTTGGTGACACTCATGTTCAGGGATATGTGGCCTCCCCTGGAGTGTGGTCTTTGACAAACATTCCCTCCCAGGTTTTCTTGTTGTTTGCTTGATATAAGGAACAAGACTGGGGTCAAGATTCCTCATCTACTTGTGGGTCCAGGACTCTCACCACCATTTATTGAAGGTAATTTGTCCTCTGTTCTCGGCCTTTCTGCCCATGCCCATCAAGTCACCTCACCATGTGTGGCAGTGGGTTGCTTCCTGGGCTCTTATAGGCTCTCTAAGATGCTACATTAATACGTGGTTTTTCGTTTACCCAGTATCGTCGTCATGACACCTCCCTCCCTCTCTCCCCCTTCCCTTCCTCCCTCATTTTCTTTCTCCTTCTCTGTCTCCCTGCACACCTCTGTCTGTGTCTGTGTCTGTGTCTGTCTGTCTGTCTGTCTCTCTCTCTCTCTCTCTCTCTCTCTGTGTGTGTGTGTGTGTGTGTGTGTGTGTGTGTGTGTGTGTGTGTATGTGAATTAGAACCCAAGGGCCTTGCACAGCTGCTGAACTACACCCCCCCACCCCCCCAGCCCAGCTGTGTCTTTGACATAACCCATAGGATACAGGAGTGACCCAACTCTGTTCTTCACAGTTGCCTTGACTTCTAGGCTCTTTACATTTCCATAGCGTGAGTTCCTTAATTTAAAGATTTCAAGTCCTATTTTGGTTTTAATGAGCTTTTATTAAATTGTATGTCGGTTTGGGGTAAACTGATGTCTTTATAATTGTTTTTACTATCATTTTATGATTAATCACTTAATTACATCTTCATGGTTATACTTTTCTGTAGCTAGAGTTTTCCTGCCTTGCCCACAGTCAGGACAAATCTCTGTCACCCGCCAGTCCCACAGCCGCTCAGACCCAACCAAGCAAACACAGAGACTTATATTGCTTACAAACTGTATGGCCGTGGCAGGCCTCCTGCCAACCGTTTCTATATCTCAAAGTAACGCATTTCTACAAATCTATACCTTGCCACGTGGCTTGTGGCTTACCAGCATCTTCACATGCTACTTGTCCTGGCAGTGGCTGGCAGCGTCTCCTTCTGCCTTCCTGCTCTTTTATCTCTCTTCTCTGTTAGTCCCGCCCATACCTCCTGCCTAGCCACGACCAATCAGGTTTTATTTATTGACCAATCAGAGCAACTTGACATACAGACCATCCCCCAGTACAGCCAAGTGCAGACCATCTCAGACACCTGCACTCAGGCCCATGGTCCTAATCATCCTCTATGCAAACCCGCTGGGTAACGCCACAAGGAACCCAAGAAGGGCTCCCACAGGACATACATTAACATCCCACAGCACTTTTCTTACTTTGCTAAAGCACAATAAGATTTTTTTCTATGATTAAATAAGACAAAATAACATGAACTGTGCTTTTCTATCACTCAGTGTTTAAGGTCACTGCTGTGACTCTGCTGTCTACCCTTAGCCAGGCATTTGATTTTATTCTTTTAAATATTTCCTTTGTATTGTTATTTATGTGTGAGTGTGTGTGGGACTGTGTGCATGACACATGAGTGCAGTTCCTGCAGAGGCCAGAAGAAGGCATTGGGTCCCCTGGAGCTAGAGTTACATGCAGGTGTGAGTTGCCCAATGTAGGTGCTAGGAAAGGGAACTCGGGACCTCTGCAGAAGCAGGGAGTGCCCTTAACCACTGGGCCATTTCCCCAGCCCCAGTCATCCTGGCATTGCAATAGGCAAGACAGTGTTTTCAGTCTGTAGAACAATGACTAGTGAGCAGTTAATTCTAATAAAGAAAATAATAAAAATTAATCTCATATGGGTTTGTATAGAAATGTATAGAAATAAGATCCAAGAAAACATGATATGAAATCCAGTAAGTTTTTAGTATTTTGTTTAAAGTGATTGCAGTTGTTTTTGTGCAAAACAAAAGGATTGAGTCTATTTCAAGATGCATATACATATATCCCTGTCTTACTATTATATTAGACTAAATGGCTTAGTTATTGTCTTGTACATTTTTCAGGAGAATGCTTGTATTTCAAAGTGATCAATGTTCTTACTTTTTAAAAGTTATTTTTGTAATCTATTATCCATGCATCCATTGGTATTTCATTTAGCATTGGCTTCAAACCTATGCTTTATAACTCCACTCACCATTAAGAAATTCATCTCAAATACTAAACAAGCCTGGCTTTGCTCCCAGGAGAGTGAATTCAAATGATTTATAAAGGTGCAATGGCTCAGTGGGGAGACATGCTGGCCACCCAGGCTGATGACCTGAGTTCAAGTCTCAAGACCAACAAAGTGGAAGGAGAGAACTGACTCCAGAAAGTTGTCCTCTGAGGTACACACATTCATTCATGCATGCACACATGCACGCTCTCACACACACTCGCATAAGCACACATTAACAAAAATAAATGTAGTATGAAATTTTGAATGCTATATTGATAAAAAAAAACTCATGTTTTTTATTTTATTATATTTATGAATGCCTTAATCAGCACCTGTGGCCAAGTATGTACTCTGTTTCCTTCCTGAGTCAAATGGAGAAAACCAGGCCTCTGGTACTGAAACCAAGCTGATTATTATGGAGTTGCAATCCCATATACATGTGTTTATCACACAAGAGTTGGGAATAGCTCTTCTGCAGAGAAACAAAATCATGGCCTAAGAGTGTTCAGCCTTAATAGCTCTTTCTTAGTTAGGGTTCTCTGTTGCTGTGAAGAGACACCACGACCACAGCAACTCTTATAAAGGTGGCCTGCTTACAGTTTCAGAGGTTCAGTCATCATGACAGGGAACATGGTGTTGTGCAGGCAGATGTGATACTGGAACTGAGGGTGCTACATCTTGCAGGCAACAGGAAGTTAACTGACTGTCACACTGAGTGAAGCTTTCTCAAAGCTGCATAGTGACACACTTCCTCCAACAAGACCACACCTACTTCAACAAGGCCACACCTCCTAATAGCACCACTCCCTTTGAGGGCCATTTCTTTCAAACTATCACAAGCCTGAACTGTTAACACAGAGACATGTGAGGAGGCATTTCAAAACCATTGCTACCCTCCTGTCATTAAAAGTTACTCAAAACTAGGGTGCAGTTCTGTGGGGGGATACTTACATAGCACACCTAAAGTCCTCGGCTTGGTGTCTGGTATTGCAGAGAAGAAGAAACATCTACAGAAATATCTCTATAAAGAATTTTGTAACTAAAACTAGAAAACCTACACTGGACCTCTTGGTTCATAGATGAGGATATTGAAACCTATTTGTGTTAATTTCCCCAAATTCTTATAACTGTGCTCCTAATCTTTCTTTACATATTCCTCAAGCATTAATGTGGCATTTGAAGCTTAAATCTCTTTTCCTGCTTAAGAGAGTTGAATGCATTGTATCCCCTGTACATAGATACAGTGCTTTGACGGCTGGGGTTACTATACCATTTGATAGAAAACACACAATTTGGATCCTTCTAAAAAGTCTATGAAGGTTACCTTGAACATGCTATTTAAAATGTATGGAAAATCTTATTTGGTATATTTCCATCATGCGGCCCAGTGCAAGCATCCCGACGTCAACAGCAATCATTTGGTGGCTACGCACACAATTATTCAAATTCTATCAACTACATCCCAGGTAGGTTTGGCTGCCTCTGCAATGCTGGCTGTAATTGTGCTTATTTTTTTCCTGTATCCCTCATGACAACAGTCAGAGAACTCAGCAGGGAAGCCGATGACTGTGGAGGTGATGTGTAAAGGCCGAGGAGGCTCCAGGAGCGGCGATGGTAGTTGATGGCTTGGCACTGTACAGAAGTACAAGGACAAGGCTCTGGGCCCTGTGAGGTCAGACACCTGTTGCTTTAAGATGTCTCACCACCTGAAGAAATCAGGCCACACCTCCCTGTGTCTCCTCCCCTGGGACAGAGAGCTGAGATGCTATTCTGTGCTATGGTTTTGCAGCCTTCAACTTTTGGTCCAACCCAGTACTTGACTTCTCCCTTCTCCTTGACATGTAGGCTAGCCCAGACTAAATCACATGATGCAGAATGCCCAGCTGGCCCCTGAGAACTTCCAAAAGTCATGTTTTCTTTGTTTTGGGGGCTATGTCTACAGCCTCTCTTCTCTGGACATCATCCTGCCTGGATGTCCTCTCTTAGCTTAGGCTACCCCTTTTAATGAAACTCCTCTCCAGATTTTGAAGGGAAGAATTCCCTTCTAGGGTCACAACAAGATTTTAGGAGCAAATAACAAGGGTTTTCTATTTAGGCATGCTAATTTGAAGATGGCTTTTAGGTATACAAGTAAAGGTGCCAGCCACAGCTGGAGGCTAAGGAGTCAAGGAAAGTGCTTGCCAAGCAAGCTGTGGTGTGAGAATCTGAGTTCAAACCCAGAACCAGCACACACACAGAAATATTCTGTCCATGGTGTAGTACCCTTTCCACACCCTCACACTCTAGTCCCCATGCTAGGGAAAGAGAGACAGGTGGATTCCTGGGGCTCAGTGGCCAGCCCACCTAGGCAAATTGGTTTCAGCCTAGTGGGAGACTCTGTCTCAACAAACAAGTTGGAGAGCTCCTGGGGAAGTGTGCTTCCTCTGGAGTCCACAGACCTGCATCACACGCATACACACACACACACACACACACACACACACACACACACACACACACAGAGGCATATGTGTGCCTGAATATCACACACACATACACATATGCACACAGGCATCATATATACATACACACACAAATACACAGGAGTATGTGCACATGAACACCACACACACACACACACACACAGAGGCATGCACATAGGTGTATAACACACACAATCATGTGTGCACCTGAGCTCCACACACATGAATAGAGAGAACACAGCAGAATGAGAAGCAGTCTTTCTAGGTTTACCTCCTACCCTTGCTGCTGGCTGGCTGTGCTACTTTGAAATTTCTGTTTTGCCTTTTCTTTGCTTCCAGGTTCAGTATTTAAAATTATGCTAATAGTGCCACTTAAGGGGGTTGTTAAAAGGAGTTAATCTAATAATCTATGTCTATCTGCCTAAGACCTGTGGATATTTATTGATGTATATCTACAAGCAGATATTAGGTCTATACTTAGATACTATGGTACTCTTTACATGAGTCAAAGTGAATTTTAAATATTATCATCATTATTCCCTTATGTTTTAATTTGGAATTTCAGAGAGAGAGAGAGAGAGAGAGAGAGAGAGAGAGAGAGAGAGAGATTTAAAATTTAAAAGTTAATGATGGAAAGATATCTCAGTGGTTAAGATCACTTACTGTTCTTTCAGAAGACCTGTGTTTAGTTCCCAGCACCCACATGACATCTCACTGTCATCTATAACTCCAGTTCCAGAGTATCTGTCTCCTTCTGACCTCTGAGGGCATTGCATGCATGTGGTGTACATGCATACACTTGAGCACACATACACACATGTTAAATAAATACATACATACAGGCAGACTTTTCTGTTCCATCAGTCAATTCCAAATAACCACACAGAGACTTAATATTAATTATAAATGCTTAGCCAATAGCTTGGGCTTGTCTCCAGCCAGCTCTTATATCTTAACCCATTTCTATTAATCTATGTGCTGCCCCAAGGCTCGTTTACCTCATCTATGAACTTCCATGTTGCTTCTTCCATGTCTGGCTTGCAACTCCTGAGACTTGGTCCTTCTTCCTTCCAGTGTCCTCTGTCTGGTTGTCCCACCTATGCCTCATGCCTAGCAGTAAGCCAGTCAGCTCTTTTATTAAACCAATCAGAAGATGCCTTGGCAAAGACACATCCTCACAGTGCACAAAAATATTACTTCATAACACATACATTTATGTTTGAAACTTAGAAATTGTCAACTTACAAACTTCATCCACTGAGGCGTCATCTCCTTGGGCTACTTTCCAGCATTTTATCATAACATTATCCACTGAGTTTTCACTCATTAGAGCATCTACACAGGGCCTGTAATAAGGCTGTCTCATAAAACAGTGAGTGAAGAGGCTCTTTAATGGAAAGTAGCTTGTAAACAATTAGCTTGGGCAGCCCTCTTTCCCCTCCTTGTCTTATCCTGAGTTGGATATAGGAAGGGAGTGAGTGAAAAGGAGCTGACACAAAACTGCCCCTCAGGAAATAACTCTATTGGGAGAAAGTGTTTCAAGACCATAACAGGGCTTGGCATGGGAAAGACTTAGAAAGGAATGGTATAGATATAGTTTTATAAACAGCCTAAGGTGGTATATTAGTGCATATCATGATGGCCACGTGTGGTGGTATTGTGTTCCCCAAAATATTGTGCACTCTAATAAACTTATCAGAGAACAGAACAGCCACAATATTAAACATAGAGGTTAGACAGTGGTAGCACACACCTTTAATCCTAGCATTCCAGGGGCAGAGATCTGCCTGGATGTCTGTGAGTTCAAGGCCACACTGGAAACAGCCAAACATGGTGACTCACACCTTTCATCCCAGGAAGTAATGGCAGGAGGCAGAAAGGTATTTAAGGTGTGAGGACCAGGAACTAGGGCCTGGTTAAGCTTTTAGGCTTTTAGCAGCAGTTCAGCTGAGAGCCATTCTGGATGAGGAGACAGAGGCTTCCAGTTTGAGAAAACAGGACCAGCTGAGGAATTGGCAAGGTGAGTTGGATGTGGCTTGTTCTGTTTCTCTGATCTTCTAGCATTCACCACAATACATTGCTCCAGGTTTATTTTTATTAATAAGACCCTTTAATATTTGTGCTACAGTCACACAAGCATGAAAGCCTGAGTTCAGGTCCCAGCTTCCACTAAAAACCTGGACACATACATACCTTTAACCCTAACACTGGGGTTGGGGACAGGAGAATTAAAGTCAGAAATGCATGGCAAGGAATTTTTTAGGGGATTAAAAACTCATTATAGCCTGAAAGATTTATTGTAGGATCCTGGAAAGCTGAGCTATGGTCTGGGATGTTCTTCCATCTGGTCTATCTCAGTATCCAAAAACCATGAGGCAGCTAGAGAACACTGTTCATGCATCTCAGTTCTTAAGGGTCCCAGGAGGCCACACCCCAAAGGAATGTAATTCAAGGTCATAGGCTGTTATAGCTCTGATCTCTATGGCTTGCACCCCTGTATTTGGCTCTGTGTTTCTTATTTAATAAGACTGTTTAGAAATTTGTCTACAATAAGCAGGTAGAGCATTTACCTGCTCCCTTTCTAGGGCCAGTGCTTCAGGTTCATAGCCAGAATAGCTACCTGCTACATCTTCCTCTTTTGTCTAAATAAGAAAGTTCTAACCTAATACTAAACTATATACAGTAGGAACAATTATCAAATATTGTCCAGGAGAGGGGAAAAGTTATAACCTAAACAAAGTTAGAAATATAACCAGCAAGAACAACATCAAATAAGAGACACATATTAAAATCCAGAGATGTCCAGAACATAGGTAAACAGCATGTTACAGAGATTCATCCAAAAGCTGTCCTATTCTGAAGAATCTGAATGTAGTATTTACTATGTTCTAGCTAAGATTTCAAGAAGATTGTAACTGTAACTACCTAGTCTTCAACTCCATCAAAGACCTGAGAAGTAACATAATAATACCTGAGAAAATGAAAAATGCAAGCAAGCAATTTCCGAAATTCTTGCAAGAATAGAAAGAGACAGCTGGCAGCCTGGACAGCCACATAAAGTTTCTCAGCACCATTGAGGCATCCAACTTGGCTACAGGCCTAGAATATCTGACAGACCATTTTCAGAAGCAGGAATTTTGAAAGACCATCTTTTCCTGTCTTGGCAAAGTTCAGTAGTTGCTTTTATGTGTGTGTGTCTCCTGCTTGTCTGTAAGGGACAGCGTTCATACTGTCAGAAGTCAAAGCAAGGGCAGTTTTTTGCCCAGAAGTTTTGTGCCAAGAAGAAAACAACTTCCAAATGGAGTATCTTAGAAGCCCAACATCCTCTCAGGATCAGACTGGTGCTGCCAGGAGCAATCGTGTCTCACGTCAACAGAATTTTCAGTTATCAAAACATTTAAATGTCATATTGTCTAGGTCTATGAAGTGTTTGAAGATTACCTAGCCATCTGCCCTATGTTTCTATAAATCTGGAGAACCTAACTAACATAACTATATGACAAGCATGGGTGACTATAAATAGTAAGTCTTATCTACCTAAATAACCTAAGGACTAAGGCTTCATATTAACAAGGTAAACAGTCTGTGAACAGATGTATAGTAAAAGGACAATGACCTCAAAATTGTGACAATACACAAAATATCTTAAACAGAGGTAGAAATGTATAGTGCAATATGCAATATGACAACAATGTCCTTAATATTTATCAATATGCAAACTATCCTAAATAGAGGTAGAACATACATACAGTGTGACATATAATTTTACATTTGTATCAATATACAAAATATTTCAAATAGGAATAGGAATATATGTACGATATGACAAATATAGCTTTGTATTTGTATCAATATACAAATTATTTTAAATATTAATATACAATTAGTTTACATTTGTATCAATATATAAGAATCCATAACTGCAAATTATCTAAGGCTAATATTTTACTGAATTAGTTTACTAGTATATACAATAATCTACCTTAATATAGTATATTAAGGTATAGTATACCTATCCATTCCCGTTTTTCTTTTTTTAAGGAGAATGCTGAGTCTAAATTTTATTGTTCTACCCCCAGTTCTATAAGCAGTTATCATAACCCTGGGAGAAATGAAACCTTTGGGAGAGGGGGTGTTGTTTTCCTTAGAATTGCTTCCTGCTGTTTAGGGGGACAACTATAACACTGTGGGATCCTGTAAGAAAGCTTAGATCGTTAGGTCTAATAGGACTAGCTGTAGAGTCTGCAGCCAGTCTCTAGAGTAATTGGTAAGGTTGTCTGAGGTTCTGCCTAGAAGTGATGTATGATGGACCATCTCATCTTGGAGCTGTCCTGGAGAGTCTTTAGTCCAAAGTTGATCACTGAGTAATGTTCTTAGGTACAATGGCATCATTCTGGACTGGGTAGAGTCATCGTTGTGGGGCCCCATCTTCCTTCTGGAGATTTTAGAGATTGACTCTTTTATGACAACCAGTCTAGCCAAAATGGCTAGTCCCAGGTTCAGGGAGAGCTAGAGGCTGAGAAATGATTGGGGAAGACATCCCAATATCAAAACCTGACTTCTATATGCTCCCTTACATTCGTCAGCACACTCTCACACAGATGCATGCGCAAGTGCACACACACATCGGGAAGAGAAGAAACAGTATAACAAATATGATGTTCCTTAGTTGGGGAAGTACTTCTTGGGGAGAATATTTGAGATCTCTGTGTCAGGAACAAGGGCAGAGGACAGAAGGCACTAGATGCCTACTGAGTGATAAACACAGCTTCCTGTCAGGAACCCTAACTCTAGCAATTCCTGTGAGTCACAAATGCAGGATACAGAGCCACAGTGATACTGTCCCCAACAGATGGGAAACTATGCAAATGAGTTTTGAATTACCAGCAGTTACAAGCAGCTCTCTTATTGGTCACTAGCCAGATGCTTAAATTTGAAGAGAGGAGGCAGGGAGGGAGAATGAAAATCAGAATGAAATTATAGGATGCTTGCTGATGCTCTACTAAGCTGCTTTCTTTCCCATTAGCCATTTCTAGAGTCTTCTGAACTTTCTGTAAGCAAAGAGATATTCTCCTTTGTGCATGGGGACTTAACTACCCTGTGGTAGCAAGCTGTAGCTTGAATGGGCTTTCTGGTCTTGATTGATACATTTGAAGTGGTCTTTTCATGCCTTCACATCTGTTCTCACTTGTGGCCAGAAATGAGAATTAATAGAGGGTTGGCTTGAACTAAGGGTTTGGCCATGGACCATGAGCCAAATTGAAATTGACTGGCTCCTATGAGGCTCCATCAAACCTCCATAATCTTGTCAGAATTATGAGCTAACTAGCTTCATGCACTGACATGGATAAAGCTGATTCTTCATAGAATACAGGGTTTTCCAAAAGAGCATTCATCAAATGGATGAGATAATTAACCCTGCAGTCCTTACATGCAGTTGATATGGATGAAAATTTGAGGATATTATTAATTTTTCTTATTTCTGCTAATATTTAAGCAAGCATTTCCTATATGTTATTATACTCCATTCCCTAACTAGGTCATAGCATTATTTCATCTTTCATGATTAAGTACTTCAGAGGGTCACAGAGCTAGTGGAGGGAGCAGGGCATACCCAGGGTTTGCCTACCTCAAAACCTTTGCTCTTGGATGGCCAGTCACTCCTTCAACCCAGAGATTCTGCAGCCAAGTTGATATATCTAATTATTATTAGTTGGGAGAGAGAGGGAGAGAGAGGGAGAGAGAGAGAGAGAGAGAGAGAGAGAGAGAGAGAGAGAGAGAGAGAGAGAGAGAGATCGATCTTCAGTATTTCTCTACCTCGACAGTATCTCTTTCCGGTCTGGAGCTCACTGATTATGTCCACCTGGCCGGCCAGCAAGCCCTAGAGATCCACCAGTGTGCCCCCTTCCAGTGCTTATGATACAGGTACACACTATCATGCCTGAATTGTTTGCACATGGGATCTGAGGACCTACTCAGATGCTTGCAAGGCAAGCACTCTACTGACTGAGCTATGGCCCCAGCCCTTCTTCAAGAGTTCTCTTTGTGAAGCAATATTTGGCTTTGGTTTATAGACCAGCACCCCAGAACATTCTCATGCATCCACACACACGCTTGTACATATGCATATATTCCAGCATGATGAAGTCTCACGTGCATAAGCCCACAATACAACACCACACAACACAGCACAACAGAATACAGCTACTCTGTTCCCGTTGTAGAACATTTTTTTTTCTCCCCTGGTTCCCTCCTGGGCCCTCCCACCATCCCTTTGTAGCAGATGCCCGGGTGGATGTGTGGATAGAAACTGTCACGAGGACTCTTGCCTCTGACTTCGTGTGAGTGTGCCCTCGTGAGCACAAGTGTCAGGTCATAGGCCCCAGGTTATGTTTTCAAAAAAAGCACTTGGAATGCTGTGCAGGGTAAAGGACAGCGAGTCAAATGATTAAAGTGGAGTGAAATAGTACTTGTGTTGAGGACAGGAATTGGGAGGGTTACGGTGTGGAAGATAGGGCCGAGAGGTGATTTCCTAATTCTCTTGAAGAATATAAAGGGTAATTTCAAGCAAGAAAGGAGCACACTATCAATTTATACAAAGTACAAGATGAGAGAAAATGGGATTAAATTTCAACAAAAGAGTGCTTAGGCAAGGCATTATCATAATTAACATAGAAATAGGCTGCTGTCCCCAGGGTGTCTTCCAACAGGCAGACTCTCTCCTTGGGTAAAAGGTAGAAAGGTTTGGAAGGAAGCAAACTTTTCTTGTTATCTCAGGAGTCCTTATTCTTGATTTGTTTTATGGAAAATGTGGTTTTCTTAGTAATATGTCACATATATACATATATATGCACACACATGCATTAAATACAAGCACACAAACATAGGGACACACATCTCCATGTACAAGCATACATATACATACACTCATGCACACATATATGTACTATATAAAAGCATACACATAGCCAGGCGGTGGTGGCGCACACCACCCAGCACTCGGGAGGCAGAGCCAGGTGGATCTCTGTGAGTTCGAGGCCAGCCTGGGCTACAGAGTGAGTTCCAGGAAAGGCGCAAAGCTACACAGAGAGACCCTGTCTCAAAAAAAAAAAAAAAAAAAAAGCATACACATCTATGCATGCACAAATATACATGATCACACATGTATATCTAATACACAATATGCAGCATATGAACACATACTTATAAACACAGGCCCATATATAAACATACACATACAAACTTGCACACACATACACATGTATATGTAATACATGGCTATGCATTATGTACACACAGTCACACATGTGTATGTACACA
Source organism: Peromyscus maniculatus bairdii (assembly GCF_049852395.1). Classification (NCBI taxonomy): domain Eukaryota; kingdom Metazoa; phylum Chordata; class Mammalia; order Rodentia; family Cricetidae; genus Peromyscus; species Peromyscus maniculatus. Next base: position 114,741,138 of record NC_134858.1, on the reverse strand, counting down.
CATATGCCCATGTATAAGTATGCACACATATATACACATATGCATTACATATTAGCATGTGCACACAAGCATGCACACACATGTATATGTAATACACATAAATGCATTATATATGTAAGAATACATACCTGCAAATACACATACACACATGCCATGTATAATCATGCCCATGTATAACATACATGCATGCATATATGAATTATATATAAATATGTACACATGCTCATATACAAGCATACACACAATTACAAGCATGTACATACATACACAGAGGATTCGAGGTCAGATCTTCCCAGACTAAAATCAGTATATTTATCTCCTAAGAATGTCAGAAGCTACACCCAAGTCTCACCAACGTGACTGCCTAAACATGAACTAAATAAGGACAAGTCAAGTGCTAACGTGGACGATTGGGGGTGGGGGTGCAGAGAAGGTCCATCAGGCCTCAAACCTTCACATAGAACTACAGTAATGAAGGAATGCTGAGAGCAGGAGAAACAGTCTTCCCCGGGGTAGAGCACACACATTGGTTCTCCAATACCAAGTGGTCAGCCCTGAAAACATACATATGAATAACATACGGACCGGGGAGTTTGCATTTAGGTGTATATACATATATGCATGTAACAACAATTAATGGTGAAAGAAGCCATGAATTTGTCAGAGAGCAAGGAGGGGTACATGGGAGGGTCTGGAGGGAGGAAAGGGGAGGGGGAAATGATGTAACTATAGTGTAATTTGAATAAAATAAAAGAAATAGTTTTTTAAAATCCAGGGTATCTATTGGACAATGTCCCAATTCTGGGGGTTTGTTTCCTGCACATTGGAACTGTTGCCACAGTTCTGTGAAGGCCTGAGGTCCCTGTCTTCTGTCCCAGCTTCCACAGGCTTCCATGCTTCTTTCCCCTCCTCCAGCCAACACTGGGAGCTAAGCCCCTCTGGATGTGGTCTCTCTGCCTTAGTCCTGATTCTCTTCCACCTCTGAGGCTCCCGTGATTAGCCTGAGCATGCCTGGATACTCTAGTGCAGTCTCAGCTCAGGTCTCCAGCCTTAGTCATATCAGTGAAGTCCCCTTTGCCATCTTATCTGATATGTTTGTAGGTTCTTGGAACTGGGGTCTGGACTTCTTCAAGAGGGCCAGCCACTATTTATTAGCCAGAGCCTTCATACGTGCTATCCTGATCACATTCTTAGATCAAGAAAGCATTAATGAATGTGTCATTAGAAATAAAGAGTAGAGAGGTAGATAAACCATGACCTCGGTTACTTAGTGTCCCTCAGTGTAAAAACCAAGATCATGTTCATAGGGAAAGGTTGAATTCTTTGTCACCGTCAGTGTGCTTGGGCAACTGGAGGGTGGGGCACATGGCTTTTGTTTATGTGTTTCTGGTACAAAGCCCTCCTTTTAGTAAAGGGTGAGGGTTGGAAAAGTATTGTCAAATTGATACACTGTAAAAGCTCTCATCACCCTCCTGCCAGTGGTATTTCAGGTGCCTGGTGAACACAGGTAAATAGCAAACAGAATCTATAATCAGCAGACTTAGGTTTTCACATGGTACTTAATATTCTAGGGAAGTGAACTACTTTTTATATTGCTGAATACATGGATGAAGGAAGTGGGATCAACACCCTGGTAACACATTGCCAGGGGTTTTGATTGAGTGTCTTGCAAGGGTGCTTGAATCAGCTTAATAGACAACAAGCAGCCAGTAAAAGGCCTTAGGCCTATGTGAATTACTAATATTTAGTTTTGTTAAGATTATTTTTATTTTATCTGTAACTCATGTGTGTGTGTGTGTGTGTGAGTGTGTCTGTCTGTCTGTCTGTCTGTCTGCCATCTGTGTGCCACCTGCCGAGGTCAGAGGTCAGCAGAGGCTGTTGGGTTCCATGGAGACTGAGTTCCAGATGGTGTTGAGTCATTCAGTGTGGATACTCAGAACTGAGCTGAGGAGCAGTAAGCGCTCTTGATCACTGCACCCTCTCTCTACTCCCAAAATTTAATTTTAAAAATCACTGATGGCAGAGAGGATGGATTCAGTTAAAGTCCCAAAAGATGTTTCCAAGACTGACATCTTGGGATGAGAGATGGAGACTTTACTTTGTCATGTCAGAGGTGGCTGCAGGAATCATAAATGTATAGTCTACTTGGTCAAAAGTGATATTGACTCTCTTTAAATTAATCACTTGCTTCATGAGAAGACATTCTAAAATATGTGTACATAGGATGTGTCTATATAGTGTTGATGTGTTTATGTTCTTGTGTTTCTGTGTGTGTGTGTGTTTCTGTGTGTGAGTGTGTTTTTCTGTGTGTGAGTATGAGTGTGGGTGCCTGTTAACAACACCAATGTATGTGACAGTCAAAGGAAATCTTGGCTATCAGTCCTCCCCTGTAGCTGGAGTTCCACCTCTCAGACCCAAGTAAACACACAGAGACTTATATTACTTATAAACTGTATGGCTGTGGCAGGCTTCTTGCTGGCTAGATCTTACACCTTAAATTAACCCATTTCTATTAATCTATAAGTTGCCATGTGGCTTGTGGATTACTGGTACTTTATATCTGACTTCTCATGGCGGCAGTGGCTGGTAGTGTCTCCTGACTCAGCCTTCCTGTTCCCAGCATTCTTCTCTCTGTCCTGTTTATACTTCCTGCCTGGCTACTGGCCAATCAGCACTTTATTTATTAACCAATCAGAGCAACACATTCACAGCACACAAATATCCACAGCACTCCCCTTTTACCTTGTTTGAGACAAGGTCTCTTATTATCCACTGCTGAGCAAGCCAGGGTATATGGTCTGCAAACTTTGGTGGCTCTCCTGTCTCCATAGATATGCTGGGGTTGCAGAAACATGCTACTATGTCTGGCTTTACATGATCTCTGGGAATCTGAATTCCCATCCTCACACTTGCATAGCAATCACTTTATCTACTACCTGATCTCCCTAGCCTGAGAAATATCTTTTCTCTATTAACATTTTCAAATATGCACACAGAGACACCTCAAAGTATTGTTTCACGTCACTAACCAATACCCTAACCAATAAAGGACTGTGTGTCCAGCATGAGGTATCTTTTAGCCTATAATCAGGAGTTTAGACAGTTATTCTTTTGGAAAGTGTAGCCTTTGTGTGAAAAGTCATCAAAACCAAAGCTTGACATGGGGAATTCAGCAGCTAAGATGCAACCAGGAGCAAGTCAGAGGTGACCTACATAAAGAAACTTAGTGCGAATGATTCCTCCTTCGGGGAAACCACTTTTGTTCTTTCTTGTTCAACTGGGGAAGGGGGGAGGATCCTGTCTACAAAAATGCTGAGAAAGAAACTAGAATGGAGAATTGCTTAGAGGTACATTTGCATTGTGTGTGAGGGGATTTCTAATAGGTGTTGGCATTTCTACATTCTCTGTGGCAGGCTTCTTTCTCTCCCCTTTGTTTTGTTTTGTTTTGTTGTGGCAAGAGGAGTCTGGCTTAGCAGCCCTCACTGACCTCAAAGTCACAGCAATGCTCCTTCCTCAGCCTTCCAGATCTAAGAGCATGGTGTGCACTACCATGCCTGAGTACAATTCTTTCTCTGGTGGACCTGCAATTCTGGCCTTTTGGTGTCTTGCAGGTGGGATGCCTGTGATCTACAGAAGGCTCCAAAAAGTCTGCTGGGGCCTTCCAAGGCCTCAAAAATGTTGTCACACTTAACATTGAAAGATCATTTGAACCATAGAGAGAAAGGACTCAGCTATCATTTTTGTTTACTTTATTTCATTTGTTTATTTTTTGATAAAGGTCTTACTGTGCAGTCCTGGCTGGTCTGAAATTCACTATGTGGACTAGGCTGGCCTCAAAGTCAGTGATCTACCTGCCTCTGCCCCACCCTCACCAGGGATTAAAGCTGTGCACCACCACACCCAGCACTAGCATCTACCTTTGATTTAATATTTACTGTGTCACACACACAGACAGAAGGACAGACAGACAGATACACGCACACACACACACACACACACACACACACACACACACACAGAGTCTCAGACATCATGACATTAGAATTCTACAATGGCAGTTGAAGTGGGTGGGGGTGAGAGCTTCCAATGCGCAAAATATCCCCCCCCCCCCCTGAGCTGAGGACCAAACCCAGGGCCTTGTGCTTGCTAGGCAAGTACTCTACCACTGAGCTAAATCCCCAATCCCAAAATATTCCTTTATCATCTTCTCAGGTTAATGAAATGCTTGGGGTGAACTAGCTGATAGGAATTTGAGTGTCTGAGCAATTGTAGTCTGTCTAGGTCAAACTTATTGCTTGATAGGAAATGATAGGATTTCATATTTTTTAGATGAAGATGTATGAACAACACTAGTCAAGAAATAAAACACAGAAAAGTGACAATGATGGGTGATGCTGTTCTGTATGCCGTGAATGTGTGTTGCTCTGATTGGTTGATAAATAAAGCTGTTTGGCCAATGGTGAAACAGAATAAGGTTAGGCAGGACATTCTAACTAGAGAGAGAGGAAGGAGAAATACCAGAGAGAGGAGACACTGCTAGGCACTGCCAGGAGAAGCAAGATGTAAAGATACTGGTAAGCCATGAGCCACGTGTAAAGTATAGATTTATAGAAATGGGTTAATTTAAGATATAAGAGCTAGCTAGCAAGAAGCCTGCCATGGCCATAGTTTAAAAATAATATGTCTGTGTGTGTTTATTTGGATCTGAGTGGCTGTGGACCTGGTGGGACACAAAAATCTTTCAGCTACCCAACACACATTTGGTTTTAAAATGATGAAACCTAATGGATCGTGTCAGGATCTCATATGGACACAGAGATGCTCTGTATTCAGGACCCTGTGCAGCGGCTCTGGAAAGATGGCTCTGTAAACTTTCCCTCAGGAAGTAGAAATGGTTTCAATCTGAAAGAGGTTTGGACCCCTTAACAACAGTGTGTCTGAAGATTTTCCAGATTCAAAGAGCTGCACATTCTCAGAATCAACTGGACCCCAAGGCATTGCACTTTCTTGAAGGACATCTGTTCTGTATCCTTGGGTTTATGCGTGTGTGTGTGTGTGTGTGTGTGTGTGTGTGTGTGTGTGTGTGTATGTGTGTGTGTGTGTGTGTGCACATAAGTATAAACTTGTACCTGCAGGTGCATATGAACATGGGTCTGATTGCATGTGGATACCACAGGTTGACATTGGGTGTCAACCTTAGTCTCTCTGCACCTTATTTATGGAAGCAGGGTTTCTCACTGAGCCTGGAGCTCACCTCTTTGGTAGACCAGTTGCCATTGAACCCAGGGATCTATGTCCACCCAGGGCTGGCTTGCAGATGCACACTGCTGCACCTGGCTTTTATGTAGGTTCTGGGGGTTGGAATACAGGCCCTCATGCTTGAGTAGCAAGCCCTTTATCAACCTAGGTGCCTCTACAGGCCCCTAATTTATATGCTTTTATAGTGCTGATGATGTTGGTAGGATTTCTGCAATCTCAAATACAGAAGGAGGGCAGTTTAGGATTTTCTCTGTCTTTGTTCTTCCTCTTTTCCTCTGTCCCCCTGACATTCTTTTGTTTCATGCTGGGAAGTTTTATTTAAATATTCAGCATGTCTAACTTTTAATCCTTCAGAGTCTCAGAACCTCTGGCCTTTTGTTTATTATGATAACGGGAATAACTAGAGATCCTTGAGGGGATATTCCTGTGTTCTGAAATTAAATACTTAATATTTTATAAATGTTTTATCTATTGCCTGATCACAGTGCTTTGAGGAAGATAATCAAAATAAGCAAAATCGAAGCCCTAAAATGCAGACAATTTCCTAAAATTGAAAATGGAGGAAATTGAAGTGTCAGGGTTGATTTTGTTTGCTGTGCCTGAAGCTTCTTGTTATGGTTGCATTAATCATGAGGTTATAATATTCCCAACATGTTAGGAAAGTCATAAAAATAAATAAATTTAAAAAACAAGGCAGTTAGGCAAAGAAAATAAGTGTGTTGTTCGAAGCCGTAAGCTTTCACCACTTGAGAATTTTTAAGGCATAGTTCCTAAGAAAGTGGAAGTGATTGAAAAAAAAAAGTATTGTATGAAAATCCTGAGGATTTTTAAGTACCAACATATTTTAAAAAGCAAAAACTTATGTTAAACTATTTTATGGTGTCATGCCTAGATCAGCAGTTTAGAGCTAAATTGACTGTGAACTGCTTTAGGGTACATGTGTTTGCTCTTATGTACACCTGACACAATGCACCTGTGGAGGTCAGAAGTCTGAGGACAACATAAAATCAGGAGTCTAGTGGGTGCTCTTCTATTACATGGGTCCTAGGGATCAAACTCATGTGACTGGGCTTGGCAGCAAACACCTTCATCCATTGAGGTATCCTATAGGCCTTCGTTGTTTTGAGACAAGGCCTCACTCTGTAACACAGGCTGGAAATGGAGCTCACAATGTAGACCAGGATAAGATATAAACATGTAAGCAAAATAAACTCTCCTTCTCAAGTTGCTTTTAGTCATGGTTTTTATCTCAGCAATAGAAAGCAAACTAAGACTAAACATCCGTTTTCTTCTTCTCTCTCTCTCTCTCTCTCTTTCTTTTGGTTGTTTTTCTAGACAGGGTTTCTCTGTGTAACAGCTCTGGCTGTCCTGGAACTCACTTTGCAGACCAAGCTGGCCTCAAACTCACAGAGTTCTGCCTCTCCAATGCTGAGATTAAAGGCCTGTACCACAGTTAACATTTGTCGCCTCTCTAGCTGGAAGTTTTCTCGGGTCTCACCCAGCCCCCATAGTCCTGCAGCCACTTATAAAATAATCACTCAGAGGCTTAATATTATTTACAAATCGTATGGTCTATGGCAGGCTTCTTGCTAGCCAGCTCTTAAATCTTAACCCATTTCTATTAGTCTATGTTTTGCCACGTGTTCTGTGGCTTACTGGTCTGCTGGCATGTTTGCTCCTTGGGGCAGACTGGCATCTCTCTAGACTCCTCCTTTCTCTTTCCCTGTCTGTCTCCTTGGATTTCCTGCCTGCCTCTAAGCTGCCTTGCCATAGGCCAAAGCAACTTATTTATTAACCAAACATAGCAACACATATTCACAGCATTCAGAAAGATATTCCACAGCATCTCTCTCCATCCCACTTTCCCTGTATTTCCCGAGAGCTGTTCACATTATGCAAAGTTCTTTAAGGCAGCATACATTGTTTTAGTGTTCTGTATAGTAGCCACTCTCATATTGTAAACAGAAAATGGGTATGACTCTGATGTAGCAGGTGGCTACAGCAGTTAAGAGCTATGCTTATGAAAGGCAAGTGCCACCATGTCACATACCGTCAGATCCTATTGATATCACAAAGTACTGCCAGGATACCTTAGGAGAGGCACAGTGTCATTAGTGAACCAACTGCTAAGTTTACCTTAACTGGATCTCAAAGAAACAAGCATGCAAATCTATGCTGTGGACATTTAAATCATCTGTTAAAGTCTATTGCAAAGGTTGAAAAATGTTTAAAAATATCAAAATCATGAAACTTCAAAGAATTTTACTTTAGGTTGGGAAGACTCAAAACATGAAAACCACAGCCTGAATGCTGAATTTTTGTCTTTGTTATTTTGATGCTTTAAAGACCATGAGAAATGTCACTGAGAGACTATCCTGAACATTTAAGTGGGGACTATACATTAGATAATAGCATAACATTATTGTCCATTTATTGGGGGAATGGTTCTGCAAGAGCATGTCCTTGTTCACAGAAAAGATGTTGTGTACCACCAATAAGGCACAGGTCATGTCTAAGTCCTCTTTTCTGATGTTTCAGAAAAAAATGTATTTGCATATATCAGTGTAACAAAAAATTTTTAGTGGATCTATAAAAAGGAAAATGTGTCTATTTTAGTTGCATCCTTGCAAGCATGCCCAGAAAATTGTTTTCAAAATAAACTATTGTTAAATGAAGAATATTATTTTTATATTTATTCATGACATCATCTCAAGAGAGTCAGAGAAAGCCATGGCATAAAAGTAATGATGACATTATATGTAATATAAAACAATGTAAATATAATTGAGTAAAAGATAGTGTTGACTGGCTCGGATAGTATTGATTGTCAACCTGGTGGACTCTGGAGTCTCCTGGGAGATAAGCCTCCATGTACATCTGTGAAGGACTGTGTAAGTTGTATTAGCCTCTGGAAATGCCCATGAGGGATTATCTCCAATAGATTTATTGCCACAGAAAGACCCATCCTAGCCAGCCATGGTGGCCCATGCATTTAATCCCAGCACTCAGGAGGCAAAAGCAGGTAGATTTCTGAGTTCAAGGCCAATCTGGTCTATAGAGCAAGTACCAGGTCAGCCAAGGCTACACAGAGAAACCCTGTCTCCAAAAATCAAAAATAAGAAGACTGACCTTATAGAAAAGCAGCACCATTCCTTGGCCTGGGGTCCTGGGCTGCACAAAAGGCAGCAAGTGAATTGAACAGTAGCAAACATTAATCACCATCCTCTGTTACTGACTATGGATGCATTGTAACCAGCTACATCAAGCTGCTGCCTTCAGGACATTCCCCACCATGATGGACTAAAAGACATGCTGGTGATCCTGTCAGACCAAGACCTTGAAATTACTGGTCCAGCTGTGAGATGGGGTAGAGATCAGTGGGCCAGTTTGTGGACCTGCTGCTCCTTCCAACAGACCTAGGCCTAACGTTCCCTTTTGCCCTTCTGCCTGCACTGGCTTCTATTTTCTCCCTTGCTATCACTTTGCCTCCAGTCTCCCACTCCCCTCCCTCTCTCCCTCATCTCCCTCCTTCCCTCTATCCCACCCTTGCTCCAACTTGTCTTTACTTTCTTCCTCCAGATTTTCAGAAGACTCTCCGACCCCCTCAAATATCAGACATGAGAAAAAACCCATGGCAGGAAGCATCATAGGTAGCAGGCATGACAAGGGAAAATTCCTGTCCACAGATGGGCTTGTTTTCCCTTGAGGTTAGGCAATGCAGAGTCAACACAAATTCTCCTTCGGGTTGGGTTGCAATCCCTGTAGGGCCACTCAGCAAAAGAGGCATGTATCAGAGGAGACGCCTTCAAAGGGAACATTAATGTGTATTTTAAAGGTAATGGGTCAGACACATCCATCATGGGGAAAAATGTAGTACAAAATAGTGAATTAAGTATTTATGCATTCCATTGAAGCTGCACGTATATTCCAGAGGGAGAAGCCCTAGAGAGATGGGTCTTCCCCTTTGTTCTGAGTCTGTTTTTCCAATTGTTCCGACACAGCTGTGGGCTTCTCAGTTCTTCTGAAGTTGATTAGATCAGAAAGCAGAGACCCGCCTGCCCTGCATGCCCAATGACACCCAGAGAACTGAGTGGTTATTCCAGGCATGGAGCCTCTCTAGCCTAATGGGTTTTGGTATCGTGCAGGCCTCCGAGTGATTCCCTAAATGGTAGAGTGGCTGCGTTTGTATGCCATTTGTACCCAGAAGAGTGTGACACAGTACACAGTGAATATACACACTTGCATGAAACCAGCCGATCAAAGTAGGAAACAGCTATGGGATTTATGGGGTGTTGCTATAATTCTGTTCTTGTGGTGTGCAGTGAAAACAGAGTCAGAACCTGGGATTTCTTGGGTATGATTTGGATTTTGTGAGACAGGGTCTCATGCAGTCCAGGCTTGCCTGAAATTCCCTACATAGCAGAAGATGACTTTAAGCCCTCTGCCTTCCTGCCTGCAGCTCCCATGTCTTGTGATCGTGGGCGTGTTACCACACCAAGCTCTGATTTGTTTGTTTGAATAGAACAGAGAACCTTAAGGAAATAGGTGGTTGGCTACTGAGGACTTCTTCTTACTTGTTGATGGAATGGTGATTTTAAGCACAGGCAACAGCTAGATCTAATCCCAGACAATTTTTTTTGAAAGTCAGAAAATATCATCATCATCATCATCATCATCATCATCATCATCATCATCATCATAATGTGATGAAACTGGAGAGATGGCTCTGAGGTTAAGAGAACTGGCTACTCTTCCAGAGGACCTGGGTTCAGTTTCCAACACTTACAAGTGGGTCACAACCATTCATAACACTAGTTCCAGGGTATCTGAAGCCCTCCTCTGACTTCTGAGAGCACCAGGCACACATGTGGTACATGCAGGCAAACATTCATATGCATACAATTAAATAAAATTTCAGAGTACTGACAATAGGGTCTGAGAGATGGCTAAGTTGGTAAAGTGTCTAGTGTACAAGCATGAGGACTTGAATTCAATCCCCACACCCTTCTAAAAAGTCAGGCATGGAGTTTTTCTCTTGTAATGCCGGTGTTGTGAAGGTGAAATCAGGCAGATGGCTGAGATTACTGGCCAACCAACCTAGCCTAATGTGTAAGCACCAGGTCCCAGGGAGAGATTGTCTCATAAACAAGGTGGATGGTACCTGAAGAATGATACCCAAAGCTGACCTCTGACCTCCACACACATGCACGTGCATGTACACACCTAAGCACCTGCACACATAGGAACATGCACATGTCTGGATAGGGCATCGTAGATGCGAGGAGGGGGGGAGTTTAGGGCAGAGAATCAATGCATGTCCTCATTCCAGTTCCAGACTGATATCTTCCCTCAACACACACACACACACACACACACACACACACACACACACACACACACACACACACACCCTTGGGTGGCTTAGTCAGTCTTTCCTATCTGAAAGGAGGAATCTCAATTGAGAAAATACCTTCATAAGATTGGTCTCTAGGCAACCCTGTAGAGCATTTTCTTAGTTAATAATTCATGTGGGAGGGCCCAACCCATTGTGGGTAGTACCACCCTGGGCTGGTGATCCTCAGTTCTATAAAAAAAACAGCAGAGAGGGCTATGAGGAGCAACTCAGTCAGCAGCTCCCGTCCATGGCGTCTGCATCAGCTCCCGCCTCCAGGTTCCTGTCCTGTTTGAGTCCCTGTACTGACTTCCTTCAGTGATGAACTGAAGTGTGTAGTAACTTAAGGGAAATAAACACTTTCTGGCATGGTGTTTCATAACAGCAATAGAAACCCTAAGACAGGCCACAAGAATTCCAAGGTCCTTACTGTTTGATGATTAAGGTTTATAAATTCCTCAGGTTGAAAAGGTCCGTTCAGGCTAGCAAATACTAACTTGAAGATGTGTGTCTAGCCTCTTTCTCAGCGCTAACTTGGTTAAGCTTTAGCTATTTGGATAAACTGAGTCCTACCAGAGAGTGTGATAGTCTGTAAAGACTCACTACAGAAGGATCAGGAAAATGGGGCTCCCGGTCTCTCTGGGGACTGTAGTGATAGTTTAAAGTTTTATTTTGATGCTAAAAAATCTTCAGTTAAATCCTCCTTAACAATAGCATGGAATGGCCATGTTGGCAGCTTCTTTCTTTTTTTCATTTTTCGTTTTTCCAGACAGGGTTTCTCTGTGTAGCCCTGGCTGTTCTGGAACTCACTCTGTAGCCCAGGCTGGCCTCAAACTCAGAGATCCCCCTGCCTCTGCTTCCCGAATGCTGGGATTAAAGGTGTGGCCACCACACCTGGCTTATGTTGGCAGTTTCTTTACTGTACCTCCTCTTGCAAACATCTGGTGCTGAACACCCAGGACCCCTTTCCAGGAGGCCTGGCCTCTCCTAATTGAACCAAGCTGCTGATTTGGCTTTCTTAAGGTATGAATCATTCATTTGTTTTTGCTGGTTTCTGCCACCTATACCATATTTGGCTCCAAATTTTAGAGTCTGCCTCTTCAGTAACTTCTCTTCCATGGTGATCCTGCTGACAGGAGTATTTATCAGGCAAAGAAAGAGCCTGCCCTCAAGGATGGCAGTAAGCGGGGGAAGCATACGCTGTTGGCTGACAGGAGTCCTTATCAATTACCAGAACTAAAATTGTGTGAGGATCATCAGCTGACCATTGCTAGTGCCATAAACTGATATTAACGCTGCATCCAATGCTCAGAGAGCAGGGGTATGGGGCAATATCATGATTTCTGAGGACTTGAGTGGCAGCGAGGGATGAGGACACCCATGGAATCATTTCAGAAACTGGTGAGGAGCCGCACATGTTCCCCAGTGATGCTGCTATACACAAAATCACTCTGGCTTTGCCCACAGCCATGTGACCCAGTGGCCAGCTGTCCCTCAGCTGTTCCTTTGCAAGAGAGTGATATTCCATAAGGAGGCTGCCTGTGGTAGCTTTGTGTTCAGATGGACCTGAAAAAAACGAAGAACAAGTCCATCTGGGAAGGAGGGGCTGGGTCTTCTACAAGCTCCACCTTTATATTGTGAGCTAAGACCAAAATTTGTAGCTATTTCTTAGGTTTAGTAAGAATCCATAAACCAATGGTTGAAAGTAATAAACATAGTATCTTCATACGTGCTTGTATGGAGGTCAGAAGTTGATGTCAGATGCTTTGACAATTGTTCTCTACAATATTTTTATGATTATTTGTGTGTGTTTGAGGATGTATGTCTGTGTGATACAGTGTATGTGCATGTGTGAGTATGTGTGTCTATGTGAGTGATTGTGTGTGAGTGTGTGTAGCATGTATCCTAAAGGGTCTTATTTAAAAACAAACCTGGTGCCAGGTGTTGGGGTAAATGCTGGAAGATCAGAGAAACAGAACAAGCCACAGCCACCTCACCTCGCCAGTTCTTCAGCTGATCCTGTTTCCTCAGACTAGAAGCCTCTGAGTCCTCATCCAGAATGAGTCTCAGCTGAACTGCTGCTCAAAAGCCTAAAAGCTTAACCAGCCTAGTTCCTGGTCCTCACACCTTATATACCTTTCTGCTTTGTGCCATCACTTCCTGGGATTAAAGGTGTGAGTCACCATGCCTGGCTACTTCCAGTATGGCTTTGAACTCACAGAGATCCTTATGGATCTCTGCCTCTGGGATGCTAGGATTAAAGTGTGAGTGCCACCATTTTCTGGCCTCTGTATCTAATGGCTGTTCTGTTCTCTGACCTCAGATAAGTTTATTAGGGTGCACAATATTTTGGGGAACACAATATCACCACAAGTGTGTATGTGAGTATGTGTGAGAGAGTGTGTATATAAGTATGTGTGAATGTGTGGTATGTTTGTGTGAGTGTGCATGAACCTGTTTGTGTGAGTCTGTGAGTGTGCATGGGTGTATGTATGAGTGAGTGTGTGAAAGTGAGTGTGTGTTATGTGAGTGCCTGTGTGAAAGAATGTGTGTATGTCTGTGTGGTTCAGTGTACATGCATGTGTATGAGTTTGTGTGTGTATGTGTGTGTATGTGTCTTTGTATGAATGTGTATGTGTGAGTATACATGAGTTTGTGTTTGTGTGTGAGTGACTGCATGAGTGTGTTAGAATATGTTTGTGTATGAGTGAGTGTGTGTGTGTGTGTGTGTGTGTGTGTGTGTGTGTGCGCGCGCGCGCACGCGCGCACATGTGCATTGGCACAGGAAGTCAGGGGATAACTTGTTGGCATCTGTTTGAGTTAGACTGGCTTGCTAGCAAGGCTCCAGGATGTAACTCAGTGCCCAGGTCACATATATGGATTGCTGGGCCAGTTTGACACAGTATTGGAGATCTGTACCCTGGTCCTCATCTGTACACTGTACCCCTAAGCCATCTCCTCATGCCTTGATATTCTATTTGATTATATCCATATTGTGGTATGAAAAGAATTATTTAGCAGCTGGTGTATAACATAGGTTTTAATCTTTACAGAAAAAACTTGGCTCTTCATTGATTGTCTTAAACTGCATTGTTAGAAATTGTGGGTTATCCTTTTTCCAAGAGAAATGCAGATGTGACATCATTGTCTTAGATATCTTGCAATAAAACTGAGCTTTTACAGTAAGGCATATCTCATCATAAGGTCTCTTTTCTTTTTCTTCTTTTATTTTTTATTTTTTCCGGAGCTGAGGACCGAACCCAGGGCCTTGTGCTTGCTAGGCAAGCACTCTACCCCTGAGCTAAATCCCCAACCCCTTTTTTTCTTCTTTTAATTGCTATGTGTTTGTAGGAATTATATGGTCCAAATCAGGAAACTGGATGTGGATATACAATTCTGAGCTTATGTAACTGGCAAAATTGAGGAGGGGCATTGAGAGGAATGATACCTCAGCTAGTGACATTTCAAGGGTAGGCATTCTCTCACAAGTGTCGATTCTGAGAATTTGACATTGAATTTCCTTTACAGCTCTAAAAAAAAAAAAAAAAAAAAAAAAAACAACTTCAATTTAGAATGAAAGATAACGACTTAGAAAACACACTATTTTCCTCCCCTTCGGATGTTCACAGAGAGACAACACCTTGTACAAGTTTTACAGAGTAGGAAGGTATCCTGGCTGAGCAAGGTGATGTGTGAGCCCTTTTCATGTATCACAGGAACCATCAGACAGCCATGCACATGCCGGAGTGGATATGGCAGCTGCTATGCTCATCTGTGAAAAACTGACAGAACTTCTCTCTATCTTTCTCTCTCTCTTTTTAACACAAAGAAAGGTTGTTTCAGTAATATGTCTAAAGCACTTTTTTTAAAGAAATGATGCTACTTCGGGGGCTGGGGAGATGGCTCAGTAGGTAAAGTCCTTGTCACACAAGCATGAGGATCTGAGTTCAAATCCCAGAACCCATATAAATACTGGGTGTAGTAACATGCAAATGTAATCCCAGTGTTCCTAGCAAAAGATAGGAGATGGAAACAGGGCAATCTTTGGAAGCTCTTGGTCCAGCTACTGTGGTATGTACAATGACAAATAACAGACCACACCTGAAGAGATGTGGAAGGCAAGGACATCAGACCTGATGTCTGACCTTCAGATGGGCACGGTGGTACACCACAGATGTGTTCTCTCATATGTGCGCACAGGCACACGAGCATAGAGAAAAGCCATTTCTGAATTTGGGAATAGTTAAGAGGGAGTTTGAGACAAGCACTGAGTATCTTCCAGGGCTGAATTTAAAAGAAGGAGCCAGAAAAAGAAGGATCACGTGCACTGAATTCAGCCTTCCACAGCCACTCTCTGGAGATTAGGTCTGGAGAAGTGAGCAGGGAAAGGAGAGTGTGTGGATCATTTCCCCCATTTGCAATATTGGATCGGGTCTGTTGTAAACGGTGCTAATTTATTTTTCATTGAACCACGGAGATTAATTAATCCTTTGTTTTGCTGGATTAATGAGAAATCAATATGCCAAAGGGAGAAAAGAGAGAGTGATTTCTACTCAAGGAACAAAGAGTCCAGGTAGCCAAGCCATTTTATTTCTCGTGTTTACAAAGCATGTCACACCCCAGATAACATGTGTGCCATTTAGACAGCTTTTCTTGCTTTATCTTTTCTTTCTTTCTTTTTTTTTTAATTTTTAACTACAATACCCTGCATTGATGTGTTTCCAGTGAAGCAGACCACTGGGACAAAACAGTAAAATCACCAATGCAAGGGAAGTGGCTTTTCGTGGCTTCTACGTCCCCTCAAATTTAAGTCAGCTTTACCATTGTTCACACCTTCACAGGACAAGGCAGACAACTCCACAACAATGGAAGTCAGTTGAGCATGGGCTCTTTTCATTTATGTCATTCTATAAAATATGTACACGTATAAAACGAACGCCAGGTATCTTCACTACTTGCACACTCTCTCGTCATTTTCTCTCTCCCACCAAAACCTTTTTTTCTTCCTACATATCCCTTTGCTTGCATAAGCACAGGTGAGGGATTATGCTAGAGCATGGGCAACTTGCTAAGGGCTACACCACCAAAGGAAATGACACCCCCAACTCCAGCAGCCATCAACTGCTTCAGCATTCCTTCAGTGATGAGTAGGGTCTCATGATCTCCCCCAACCATGATGGAATGTTGGGAGCCCCAGTCTCCTGCAGGTCTTATGCGGGTAACCACAGCCATAGCGAGTTTACAAGTCGAGTAGCCATATCATGTCCAGCAGTCATATTTCCACAGCAGTCCTCCCCATCCTCCGCCTCTTACAGCCTTTTTGCCCCACTCTTCTGGGATGCACCTTCAGCCTTGGGGGTGGGTGGACATCGACGTCCAGTTCTCAGCTGAGTGCTCAGCAGCTTGACCACTTGCTACCAGGTCATTCCTACTCCAGTTAACTCGACTGACCTTTCGTCTCCACAGTGTTGTTTTTCATGGTGTGACACTGTTGAACATATTTCCTTACTTGTTTCCTAACCATCCCACACCTGCTGCCACTCCCAAATTTAGGAGTGGGGATTTTTTTTTCAGGTTTTTTACATTGTATTAATCGAGACTGACAGTGAGGCTCCTATGTCGCTGCCAAACAGTAAATGCTTGCTCACTGAGTGAATAAGGTTGGCATGGACTGGGCATGGACTGAAGCAGCTTTTCCGGCACATTTAGAGGGACAGGAGTAGTTGGTGGAGAAAACTTAGAGCTCTTTCTGGTCTAAAACCTAAGTGAAATATCCTGAGAATGGTTGTTTTATCTTCAGCACAGCGGTTGCGCCTTAATCTACTGCTATTAAGCCAGCAATTGTGACTCAGCAGTTATAGGTCTGCTTCCCTCGCAGCGGCGTGACTGCTCGGGCCTCAGCTTGGTGGGAATTCTGTTCCCACAGGCACTGGCTCTTCTGTGCTAGAGGTGGCTTTATCTAGATCTCTATCATCCTATTTATAAATAAAACTCGGGACTCAGAGGCTGCGGTGAAAACCTGCTAGCTCACTGAGGTTGAGTAGCACCTAGCCCACCTTCTCTCCTTGCTGGTGTCTCCCAAAAAAAAAACAGAAAAAAAAACAACAACCCAAAAACAAACAAAAAATTGCTACTCAAAACCCCTCCCTTCTCCTTCCTGTGTGTCTCTCCTCCAGATGCTCTCCTATATTCTACGGTTACTTTCTGTCAGCCAGTTGCTAACTCAACCTCCTGACCCAAGGTTAATTTTATTTAATTAATGCAAATGAAAACTCAGGATTCACAGTGTGATTGAATATCCCCCAACAGAGACTATCACAGGAGATTAGGGACCAAAATAGTGGCCACACATTTTCCTGGATCAGCAGCCATTCTGCTGAAAGTTCCATGGAGGCATTGGTTCTTCTTTTTGCTGCTGTAGTCTAAGAATGTTGGTGTGTAGCCCAGGGTAGGACAGCATGCTGATGGCGTGAGTGATGTGTAGCAGACATACCTGGAGGAGGAAAAGCCCTTGTAAGTGAGAATTAGTGTGTTGATTTGAAAGAGAATGACCCCCATAGGTTTATATAATTGAATGTTTGGTCCCTAATTAGTGGTACTGTGTTTGGAAGGATTTGGAGGTGTGGCCTTGATAGAGGGTATGTCACTGGGGGTGTGCTTTCAGGTTTCAAAGCCTTGCTCTCCCTCTGCCTTCAGCTTATAAATCAGATATAAAGTCTCAGCTACTGTTCCAGCATCATGTCTGCCTGTTGCCGTGCTCCCCACCATGATGGTCATGGACCCACCCTCCGAAACTGTGAGCAAGCCCCCAATTAAATACTGTCTTTTATAAGTTGCCCTGGCCATGGTGTCTCATCCCAGCAATAGCACACTAGCACTGACAGTGCCCAGTGCCTCTTGCCAGCACTTGGGGAGATTACTAGGTATAGGAGACCTAATCTGTGCTGGGTGCGATGCTAGTGTTATAGAAAATCATCTTTATTGCTGCATACTATTGTAATTAAGATATATCATCCCATAGTGTCAGAACCAGCAAATGATTCTGTCCATCAAAAGCACGACACATCATTGTATTCATTATTTTTCTCATCACTGTGACAAATGCCCAAGAGAAGCAGCTTAAGGAAAAACAGGTTTATTTTGCTCATGGTCCATCATGGCAGAAGGTCATAGCACAAGTATGTGAGGCAGCTGGTCACATTAAATCTACAGTCAGGAAGCAGAAAGAGATGAATGCTCACCTTCTCCTTTTCACCCAGTCCAAGAGCCCCTCTCATGGGATGTCTACATTCAGAGTAGATTTCTCCTCCCCAGTTAAACCTTCCTAGGAAGGCCCTTCCATATCTCCTAAATGACTTCAAATCCTATCAAGGTGACAAGATTGTCACAATCATGACACTGAAGTTTTCAAATAAAATTGAGAATGTTCTCTTCATTTGCCTAAACTTCAGGCCATTCCACTTTAGAATTAGACCAAAATTTTATGAGCCAGGTGGCGGTGGTGCACACCTTTAATCCCAGCACTTGGGAGGCAGAGCCAGGTGGATCTCTGTAAGTTTGAGGCCAGCCTGGTCTACAGAGCAAGATCCGGGACCAGCACCAAAACACACAGAGAAACCGTGTCTCCAAAAAAAAAAAAATCTCTTTTTATGGTTTTGTTACATGACTTGTTTTATAAAGATTTATTTTATTTTGTATTTACATGCAAGTACAGAGACCTGTGGAGTCCAGAACAGGAAGCTGGGTCCCCTAGAGCTTGAATTAGAGGCAATTATAAGCTGCTTGCTGACATGGTGCTGGGAACCACACTCAGATCCTCTGAAGCAGCAGTGTCTTAGTTATGGTTTCTGTTGTTGTGAAGAGACACCATGACCACGGCAATGCTTATAAAGGAAAGCATTTAATTGGGTTGGCTTACACTTTCAGAGGTTTAGTCCTTTATCATCATGGTGGGACATGGTGGTATGCAAGCAGACAAGGTGTAGTAGAGAAGGAGCTGAAAGTTCTACATCTTAATTCATAGGCAACAGGAAGTGAACTGTAACACTGGTCATAGCTTTGAGGTGACCTCAAAGCCCACCCCAACAGTGACACACTTCTTCCAACAAGGCTACACCTATTCCAGCAAGGCCACACCTCCTAACGTTGTTACTCCCTTTGGGGGCCATTTTCTTCTAAACCACCACAAGCAGTATGTGCTCTTAATGTCTGAGCTCTCTCCAGCCCTAGATATTGCTATATTTATTTATTTACATCACTGTGTGTAGAGTCCTGTCCTGGTGGGCAATGGTTGCCATCCCTGTCCCAAAATCATCAAAGCAATTTATTAGAGGATATGGAATAGAAAAATAAAAAAAATACTCTCATAGAAAAGCTCAGTTTGAGAGATTAAGGCATAGGAGCTATGGAGAGCTCTCTTTGGGGACCTGACTGTGGTGAGGGCTAAGCATTTACTGTTTTCCATTTTGAGGTCAGTCAAGACACCTGCTTTCAGAAAACAAATCTGTTTGGTCTCCTTGGGTCAGAAGCAGGTGCCCAAATACTAGTGAGGAAGAAAACTGTAAAATGCACAGGGACCATTTCCAAGGGGGAAATCAGTATCATTTCAGCAAGCAGACACAAAGGTGCTGGAAGCAGAACTGTGAGTGTCCTCTGTGGTAACTGAGCGGATCCACTACGCTTTTCACATTTTGTTTTCAAAGACATGTGTGGTAGTCACTCCTTGTAATCACATCCCCTTGAGCAATGATAAAAGAATAACCTTAGATTAAATCTCAATGTTGATTAAAGGACAATGCAGCCAGTACTTTAAAAAGAAATTTTAATTGATAGTGACAAGGTAAGAAAGTGGAAGGAAATTAATATTTGGAGAGAGCCAAGTACTATGCTAATTAGAGAAGGTTCTTGTTTAATATTCATGACTCATATAATAGTGGATCAGGCAATAGTGTACGTGTGTGTGTGCAGGGGTGTGTGGAGGCTGGGGAATAACCTCAGGTGTCATTCCTCAGGTGCCACCAGCAATTATTTTAGGAGACAAGTTCTCTCACTGGCCTAGAGGTCAACAAGTAGGCAAGGGTGGCTGGCCAGTGAGCCCCGTGGATCCATCTATCTTTGTTCTCCCAGAACTGGAATTAGAATGTGCCCCCACCACACCCAGCACTTACTTTACATAGTTTCTGGAGCTCGAATGCAGACAAGCGCTGGACTAACTAAGCCATCTCATCAGATATTCTTAAATTCACAATATCCATAGGGAAACAGTAGCTTCTCTCAGAGTTACATCTTTAATAACTTCCAAATCTAATGATGTGGTCCAAGAGTTATATTGCTGTCATTCAGTGACAAAGAATGTGTGATCATTAATCCATTTTGCTGATGGGATGGTGATGTTGTTGTGGATAACAGCTCCATGACTCTGTTGGACCATTCTGTGGTCTTGAGACTTTGTAAAATAGAAACATAACATTGACTGCTGGTGTTTTTAGGATTATGAATATTGTTGGTGGGTTGTTTCTTTATTTTTTACAAAAAACTTGGCTCTCAGTGTTGTTGGAAATGAAGGTGGCCTTGTTCTTGAAAGCCCATTTGCCTTGGTTCATGTTTCCTAGGATCCCATCCTGAGACAGGGATTCAAATGCTTGCAATGCATCAGTGCTTTTACAGGCAACATTGAAGGACAGCACATCAGAGAAGTAAGGGAAGGTGGAAGAGACAACAAGCACCAATATGTACCCCATAACAAAAAACAACCAAGTCTTCATCCACAGGGGCCAGAGCATGCTTTAGGGCTAGGTATTTCTGTCTAGGAAGTGGAGAAGTGTTGACTAAAACCAATTATCCAGAGATGTGGCTGCTGGGAACCTTTGGCAGATGACTCTTGCAGCAGCTGGCACCTGGGAAGACACACTCAAGAAATCTGGACCAGTTGTGAATACAGTCTGCTTTTGACATTCAGAGTTTGGATGTCTGCCAAGTATACAGTCCATGGGAGATTAGATCCAATTCCCCTTCCCTCTATTCTTGCAAGAGAGGTATATGTTGCTCAGGAAATGTCCTTGTATCTCACGGCTGAGCTTGCTCATTCCTGCCAAGATGATACATATCTTTGGATACAGGAGAAAGTGCATAGTCATTGGCTGGATTTCACCCTGCCTCAGTAAAAAAATAATGATGTAGAGGCCCTACC
The DNA here is from genome assembly GCF_049852395.1 of Peromyscus maniculatus bairdii. NCBI lineage: Eukaryota > Metazoa > Chordata > Mammalia > Rodentia > Cricetidae > Peromyscus > Peromyscus maniculatus. The sequence goes on along the minus strand of NC_134858.1, from coordinate 114,720,298 downwards.
CTAGAAGACATTGGAGAAACAACAGTTCTATACAGCCATGTTTCCTCTGCTGATGACAATGTCCAAAAGGAGAGAGCGAGATGGCACCCTTCTGACTTGTGTTCTTAGTTTATAAAACCAACCTAAGCACTTGCATCTCACTTTTACAGTTTAGGCAGTTTCTCTGTGTGTCTCACATCCTTTTTTCTCTTCTCTGCTCACCTTAAAATGAGCCTCAGAAACCATACTTTTGTGTATGCATTGTTTGAATATGCTAGCATCAAGTGACTTAGTTACATTTCTGTTGCTATTGATGAAACACTGTGACCAATGCAACATATAGAAGGAAAGGTTTATTTTTGGCTTGTGGTTTCAGAAGGTTGAGTCCATCAGCATCAAGTCGGATAAGCATGGCATCAAACAGACATCATGGATGGAGCTCGAAGCTGAGAGCTGAGGACTCACATCTTGAACCACAAACAGCAAGTGGAGAGAGAACATGGGGAATTGGTGCATGGCTTTTGAAACCTCCAAGTCTACCCCCAGTGATGTAGTTCCTCCAACAAGGCCACATCTCCTAAACCTACCCAAAGAGGGCTACCAACTAGGAAACTGAGTTTTCAAATACCTAAGCATATAGAGGACACCTCATTTAAACCACTACACCAAAGCATGGAGACTTTAAAGCAAGTTAAGTAGTCTTTTCTGCTTCCCTCTGCCTAACAGGCAACCAATGACATTGGTTTTATTGTTACCAATTAAATTTTGGTGCTTCTGTTAACAACTTCTCTTTCCCTTGATCATTACACCCTCAAATTTTCATTGTAGGATATTATAATATTGTAATTTCTATCTGCTTGTCTAAGCAATAAGGTGATCCATGAGAAATCAAGGGACTCAAGTCCCTTTAATATAAATAAAAGAGTTAAGATGTTGAGGGAATTTACAAAGCTGGGAAATTCCGAAGCAGTCATTGGAGTGGAGAGAGAAATGGTCTTTGTCTTTACAGAGGGATCCTGTCAGCAATCATAGGGTCTGACTGATGGATGAGCCTATCACTTTGTAAAGAATGTATCCTTGCCTCTTACACTCTAGTTTCTCTATATATCTTAGTCTGCCTGTGTCCTGCTCACTTACTAAGTGTAAGAAGTGGAACAATGCAAACATGCCTCTCAGCACTTGTGCCGATTGTCCATTGAAGATCTTTAGAGACTTGACCTGCAACATCTAGAGCTTGAGGAATTTCCATTCCATCTCTGCATCCTTCATATGGTCTCTACTCCTTGAAGGATCTGCTCTATTCTTGTATCTTCTCCACAAACTCTTTCTAGAATCCTGTCCTTCAAATCCAATCATTCTGCACTTAATTTTTTGTCTTTTGAGGTTTGCTGTAGAGTTGTGCTGTATAAAAAAAATCTAAGAAAGTAAATAAAAATTAAAACAACTCAAAAAAATCAAATTACATCACCTTCCTGGTTGTGTTTCTCTGGGTCTGCATGATGTGATTGATCACAGATTGTAGTTATGATGTATATGACATCCCTTAGTTTCTCAGGAGATTGATCCAGGACACCCCACAAATACCAAAGTCTATAGATGCTCAAATCTTCATGACTGAGTAAAATCTTAGCTCCTCAATAAATGGTCTTCATGTATTCATGAATGAATGCTGATCTCCCATGGTCAATGAAATCTCCAGTGAGTCCCCAGGCAGTGTTCCTTACATTCAAATATATGTACAGCTTAAGTATTCATAATTGTCCATTTCCATGTCTGTCTTTTCTCTGACTCCACCAGGGCATCCCCATAGCTCCATAACTATGTGTCCTGAAAGTCCAGTGGGTCAGTTTCCAGGTCATAAATGTTACCAAACATTGTAGCTAGAGTTTTCCTGCTTTGCCCACAGTCAGGACAAATCTCTATTACCCGCCAGTCCCACAGCCACTCAGACCCAACCAAGTAAACACAGAGACTTATATTGCTTACAAACTGTATGGCCATGGCAGGCTTCTTGCTAACTGTTCTTATAGCTTAAATTAATCCAGTTCCATAAATCTATACCTTGCCACATGGTTCGTGGCTTACCGGCATCTTCACATGCTTCTTGTCATGGCGGTGGCTGGCAGTGTCTCTGTCTTCCTGTTCCCTCCTTTCTCCTCTCTGTTAGTCCTGTCTATACTTCCTGCCTGGCCACTGGCCAATCAGTGTTTTATTTATTGACCAATCAGAGCATTTGACATACAGACCATCCCACAGCAAAACATCCTCTGGAAACTAATAGAAACATGGAAAACAGGTCTCGCTGAAGTTTTAGGAAAGCTATATCAGATAGGATTGCCTGGCCTGGGAACAGAATCCAAGAGAGCTGTTTCTAGGTAAGTGATTTGTTGAGAAGGGAGTGCTCTCATGAGAACATTGTAATTCAGTCAGGAAAGCCAACTGGAACGGGAAAGTGTTGGACAGAGAAGGAGTCTCAGAAGTCTAACTTCAGCTTGCTCCTGGACAGTGCTCTGGGGCATGGGTTTGCCTGCTACTAGGCAAAGTGGCTTTGAGGGAATGTGTGTGTGTAGGGGTATGTGTGTGTGTGTAGGGTTATGTGTGTAGGTGTAGATCTGTGTGTAGGTATGTGAGAGAGGAAGTGTGTGTTTGTGTGTATGTGTGGGATGGGTTGTGTATAGGTATGTGAATATATGTTTGAAACAGGGTCTCATGTAGCCCAGGTCTACCTTGAGCTCACTATGAAATTAAGGCTGACTTTGAATCCTGATCCTTCCCTCTACTTCTGAGCAATGGAATTACAGGCATTTATCACCATGCTCTGCACAGGGGTTGGTTATATATCTACTGTTTTGGACCATCCCAAAAGGTGGGTACACAGTCTTGGCAATGGGGACTCACTTGTCTGGGGAAGAATATTTCCTGCAGCAGACACCTGAGTACTCTGTATACATCAAAGGAGACAATGAAGCTCCTTTGTTGAGACCTGTCTGCCTGCTTGATATGCTCAATGTTAGGCCCTTCCATGGTCTGCCCAGCAGTGTATTTATCCAGCTTTCAGCCAGAGTATAATGTCATCAAATAAGCCTAATCAGTGACCCAGGGAAACAATGCCATTTCCTCTTCTGCAACCTCACTGATGGAAGGATATGGGACTATTTTGTGTTCTCCTAGGAAGGAAGGGAAACGCTTCCCGTAAAACTACAAACAATGCTTTCATGTCTTACATGATATGACAAATCAGTGTTCAGACAGGTTCAACTATAGGAAAGAGTATGCAAGAAATTTGGAAATTGATAAATATTGAGACAGATCAGAAGTAAGATGTTTTAATGCTATTAAAATTATATGTAATTGTAAACTATTTCATCTCTTCGAAATTTACTCTTAAACTTCATTATTTTAAATGACTCTTACTTTAAAATAATGTATTTAAAACAATGTTTGCCTTCATATATGTTTGTGCACCATATGTGGCCGGCCCAATCATATGCCCTGGAAATGGAATTACAGATGGTTTTGAAAAACTGTGTGGGTGCTGGGTACTGGACCCAGGTCCTTTGAAAAAGCATCAAGAACTCTTAACTGCTGAGCCATCTCTCTAGCCTCATATAAGCAACTTTAAAAAATATATGATCTCACTGTGTGTCCCAGATAAGATTTGGACTTTGCAGCCTCTTGTCCCAGCCTTCATAGTATTGAGATTACAATTGTGTACTGCTATGCCCAGCTTCAGTTGTGTTTTCAAAGTCAATCACAGCAAATACTTTCCATTTAATGTGCACACATGTTCTGAAACTTGCATTTAATTTAGGACAGTTATGTGAGGTTTTTATCAATAATTGCTGTGTTATATCTGAGAAAAGATTATTAATTATTATTACTTGCTTTTATCAGTATCATTATTTGCTACAATGATATATATGTACACACACACACTGTATCCTTACTCCTGTGCCCTTTCATTCATCAGTATAAAATATAAAAACAGAGCAGAGACTGGTTAATCACTTTTAAATGTCAAAGTAAATGGGGCCAACCACACACAACCTTGTAACCTCCCCTCTTCTACCCTCGTGCATTGCTTTCCTGACATCCGTTAAATGACATGAATTTAAAGGTAAATACAGGATTAGGCAGATTGGTCATTGGGTAAAATGTCTGCTGTGTAAGCATGAGCACCTGTGTTTGGACCCCCAGAATCCACATGAAGCTGGTTTGGAGGCATGTGTCTGTAGTCTCAGTGTTCCTATATGAGAGCAGTAGCAGAGACAGGAACCTCCCAGAATCACACGGCCTGGCTAACCTCGAATATGCAGCAGTGAACACCCTGAGAACCAACTCAAACAAGGTGGAAGGCTAGGTCTTCTATCCTAGATTGTCTTCTGACCTCTGCACGTGTGCTGTGGCACACAGACACCCCACTTAGACATGTACACACATGCATGCAAAATAATGATTGTTTTGCAAGCCGAAGGTGCCACATTGGTTCAGGGAAAACAAGATTTTGTGTCGGTGAAATGACTCACTCTCTTGGAAATTAATGTTTTCCTAATTCTCTAATATTACTGTGAACACCATAATACAAATTATATTAGTGCAAACATTATAAATATTAAAAAGTGCAACATTCTTAATGAACACTCTCTGAGCAACAGCCGAATGAAATGAAATGGCCATACTTGCTATGTTTAGTTCCATTACTTAATTGAAATATGAGAGATTTCTTTATTTATTCTTTGTTTAAAAGTACTTATTGCCCTAACCAGCTAGTTACTGTTACCAAAATTAAAAATGATCTAAATTATACAAAGCTATCCTAAGAGGCCAGCATAAAAATGCTTGCCCCTGCTGATATCTTTGCTTGACTTGTCCAAGAAATAACAGCAAGAAAGAAATGATTTTCTGGACCATTATTAAGGATTAAATGTAGGTCCCAAATCTCTCTTGACCAGACTCACATTCTCCTTCATGGCTACTGTGTTTTTCCCTTGGTTTTGAGTTGCTTATAAAAGAAGACATTCCTGCAATGGTAAATCTCATTCATGTTTTCCTCTTTGTTGGTTTGCCTTTCTGCACCATTGATGATTATACAAATTACCAATTTTACAATGTTGCAGATTAAATTTTACAATGTTGCAGATTTCACGAGGTTAAGCCACTCATGCTCAAAAACAGATGGGTTCCAGTTCCTTCACTACTCTGTGTAGTGGTTTGTAAGGGTAAATTTTTAGAATGCCTGCCTCGTGCTGGAGTAGAAGGTTGGTAACTAGGAAAAAGTTTCCATCAGGCAACCTTACCCTTAGACATATGCTTCATTTTTTTTTTTCTCCAGCCAGAGAAACAACATCTCCAAAGAAAGCCTTTTAAGAGAATGTGCAAGCATCTCTCTGTTGTACCATTCTACTTGGCCCATGATGGAATTGTATCACAGAAAAATGGAATAGCTTCAGATGCTATGAAACTGGGTCACCTCCCTCCCACCATCCTGATTGATCAGAAATGACACAGAAATCTGTGGGAGTGGGAATGACCCACGGAAACAACAGCAGGGCTTAGAAATGCTTTATTGCCATTTGACTCAGGCATGGTTTAAACAGATTGTTTCCATCTTTAGTGTTTCTGTAGCTGAAATACAAAAGAAATTTAGTTTATTTTCCAAGCTAACAATTAAGAGCAATCAAAATAACACTGTTGTACTTTTCCTTGTTTAAATATCTTTATGATTTTTAACAGTAATTAGAACATATAGATAATTTATAATTAAAATAATTTCCATTTCTATATCTTTGAATTAATCATTCACTTGTTAGTACAGACTGTGTATTAGGCAATATTTTTGTTTTTGCCGTACATGTATGCTCTGCATATGTGTATTCCTGCTTGTATGTGTGTGGGCACATGTGTATAGGCATGAATGTCGAGGCCAAGGGTTGATGTCTGGTGTCTTTGCTTGATCTCTGTTTTGTTTACAGAGGCAGGATCTTCCGCCAAACCAAGAACCTGTCTCTGTAGCTAGTCTAGCTGTCCAGCTTGCCCTGGGGATCCTGTCTCTGCTCCCCTCCGCAAGGGAATGTGAACTCTGGTCCACACATTTACCTACAAGCGTCCAGTGAGCCATCTTCCCAGCCCCACTAAGCACTGTTTAGGAGCTGAAGTGACAGCAGGAATACAATGGACTTTCCTGCCCTCCTGAAGCTGGTGGTCTCATAAGAAGAACTAGGTAATCCTAGCAACAACAACAATAACAATAAAAGACAGAGGAGAGCATGTGATGGCACTTACACAGCCATTTAAAGCCAGCCCTTCATGTCACACACGGTGTCAGGTTTGTGCCTCTGTCTGAGACTCTCACACCTTGCAGCTGTGCATTGTGGGCGTGGAAAGGCGAACTGGAGGCTGTTGGAGAGAACAGAGGAAGCACGGGTGTTGCAGAATGTCTAGATGGCTCCAGACATTTCACACGAAAAACTTGACTCTGGTGTTATTTTGTAGAATAACTTGGAGACTGAGGGAACCATTCTGCAAAGCGAAGAGTGTGTTTGGCTGCTGTAAGGACTGGCTGAGGCAGCTAGAGTGGTGATCCAGAGGCAGTGCCGGGTGGCGTTGGGAGAAGAGGTGTGATAAGCAGTGGAGAAGCTCATCAAAGCAGCTTGGGGTTCATCCACTGCTGGGGTTCATCCACTGGAGGACTGCAGACAAGTGGGATAGGACTAAGTCATCAGATTCACCCCTCTATCTTATAGAGGACAGATTTGGGGGATGGTTAGGCAGGCATCAATGTCTGAAGACCTGTTAGGAGGGAATGCAGAAGTCTGAGTGCGTGGGATTGTGGGTCAGAATAGAGTGGAAGCAGTAGTGGGTCATGCTGGATTTTGGATAGAAAAATTAAACATCTTTTCGTGTAATGTATAAACAAATAAGAAGAAAAATAACTCCAAGGTTGTGAGTACTCTTTTCATGGGGCAATATCTGTCTACTGTTTTGCCTGGGTTTGTTTTTATGTTTAGTTGCTGTGTTAGGGATCTTTAGAGGAATAGAGCCAATTCTATGAAACGTATATTACAAAGGGGGATTACATTAGCTCATGTGGTACAGGCTGGGTAGTTAAAGAACAACTGACTGAATGCTGAAGAGGCTCAGGACCCAGTAGCTGCTCAGTCTGGGGAGCTGGATGCCTCGGCAGTCCTAAGCTGCCACTGAAGGCCTGAAAGATTCTTGGAGAACCCTTGTTTTCCAGTCTGAGTAGAAGGCCAAAGATGCTGAGTTCTGATGTCAGCAGATGAAACCCCAGCCATGGGGATAGGTGTGCTGTATTAGGGTTCTCTAGGAAGATAACTTATGGAATATATATTTCATATATATATATGTGTGTGTGTGTGTGTGTGTGTGTGTGTGTGTGTGTGTGTGTGTGTGTGTGTGTAAGAGAGAGAGGGGAAGAGAAAGAAAGAGAGGGAGAGGGAAGAGAGAAGGAGAGGGGGGGTATTTATTAGAATGGTTTGCAGGTTGTATTTTGCCACTCAGAACTTCTTAGACTCTAGAGACTCACCAAAAAGTTTATTCTCTGAGGGAATTAGTCCCTTTACTCAGGGCTGTGAGAATACCTGACCAGAAAGAAACAACTCAAGAGAAGGAAGGTTTGTTTAGGGTCATGATTTGATGGCGCAGTCCATCACTGTGGGAAAAGACATGGTGGCTGTCGTGGCTGTCAGCTATGCAGCAGGAAGATGAGGCTGCCTGCTCACATCTAGGCAGGTCAGAAAGCTCAGAAGGTCAGATGTCAGATTCAGCTGGCTTTCTCCTTTTTTCTTTTTCTTACTCAGTCTGGGATGTGAGCCCACTAGACCACCAGCATTCAGGGTGGATCCTAGCTTCTTTGTTAATCTCTGAAAATGCCTGCAGAGAAACACCCAAATGTGTCCTCCATGTACCAGGCACTCCTTAATTCAATCAAACTGGTAATGGAAATGAGCTGCAACACTGAGTTTGGTGGGGATGCCAGGAATCATGTGCCAGAACTTAACTCTCCTCAGGCCCTGGTCCCTTCTCCTATCTGCCTTACTCTCACATGTTGGCTAGTCTTTTTGTCATCTAACATGTGCTAGGATACGTCATTCTTCATAGTCTCTGGTGTTACTAGGTCTCCCAAGCAATCCATACCAGGGGCTCAGAAATGCACCCACTGCCCCATCCTCACATAGTGATTATTAGAAGATTCCTCTGCATCTCCATCTCTGTGTGTGTGTGTGTGTGTGTCTGTGTCTCTGTGTGTCTGTGTCTCTGTGTGTCTGTGTCTCTGTGTTTCTGTGTCTCTGTGTCTCTGTCTCTCTCTCTGTCTCTCTCTCTCTCTCAGGTTTTTCAAGACAGGGGTTCTCTGTGTAGCCCTGGCTGTCCTGACACTTGCTCTGTAGACTAGGATGGCCTTGAACTCACAGAGATCCAGCTGCCTCTGCCTTCTGAGTTCTGGGATTAAAGGTGTGCGCCACCACCACCCCCCAGCCTCTATATCTCTCTGATATCTCAGATTAGTGCTCATACACATGTGTGTCACTGCTCTTCTGTCTTGCATAGGGATTGCTTCATAATTTCCTGTTAGAGTTTACATTTGTGTATCCATTCACCATTTTGTCTGGACATCTTTGGGTGTGTGTGTGTGTGTGTGTGTGTGTGTGTGTGTGTGTGTGTGTGTATGTGTGTGTTTGTTATATGCATATTTCTGTGTGTGAAGTGTGTGTTTGCATGTGTGATGTGTGGATGATGTATGTCAGTATGTATAGTATAGTATAGTATAGTATAGTATAGTATAGTATATCTTGTTTAATTATCACATCAAATTGAAATTCTAAGGCATACTCAATATACTTAAGTTACTGTTAAATGATTGTTATTTCCTTATGGTTTTTGATACACTTTTTGTTAACTGTTTCTGACATGCAAAATTACTTTTAATCACAACTGAAACATATTTTGTTAAGGAAAGCATTACAAGTTGTGTGATGTGTCTCACTCACTCACCACTTATGACTGGGACTTGCCTTGGATTTCTTAGCAGAGAGTCAGCCACTGTTCAGCCTCGCCCCACCCACAGTTCATCCTGGACAGTGGAGCCTCTGCCTAGAGGGGAAGAGAAGACACAAAGAAACTAAACTACTTGGCCTCTCTACGGGAATGAGCGATGAGAACCCCGGCTGTGCACAAGCAGGTCATGCTTGACTTTGCTGTTTCCATGTTAGGAAGAGGAAGATGGCTGTCTTCATTTTCCTGTTGCTCCAGCAAATCACTGTCCCTTGATCATTTTCTTACAGTTACACCAACTGTTCCTCCAACAGGCCAGCATGTCTTCTAGAAGCATCTGTCCTCCCTTCTGTCTGTGGAAGCTTTCTTTAGCTACTCCTATGACTAACTTCGCATCTCATAGGTCTCTGACCATATGCAACCTTATTAAAGGAATTTTGCCTCGGTTTACCCTTTGCCCTGTGACTCTACTTTATTGGCACTTTACCCACATGGCAATCTATGTCTTGTTTATTGTCTACCTGTTAAGTAGATAAATTCCAGGAGACAAATGTTTATATCTTGCCTGAAGCTGGTTCCTCCAAGCAGACCAAGGGCTGGATACCTAAGCATTCCACAGTAGCCACAGAATAAGCTGATATGTGGGTGCTATGGTTTGGATATGGAATGGCTCCCAACAGGCACATATGTTTGTCACAAGGTTCCCAGCCTTTTGGTGCCACTTTGGAAGATCATGGATTATTTAGAAAGTGGGGCTCTGGGGCTGAAGAGATGGCTGAATGGTTAAGAGCACTTATGGTTCCCCAAACCAAGGTTTGATTCCCAGCATCTCTATGGTAACCGTCTATGAGGCTCCAAGGGATCCAGCGTCCTCTGACTTCTGACATCTGTGAGCACCAGGCACACACTTGGTGTACGTGCACACATGCAGGCAAAGCATTCATACACAGTAAACAAAAAATAAATAAAACTAAAAAGATAATACAGAAAAGAAGGTGAAGCCTCTCAGGAGGAAGTGCATCACCAGTGGTGGGCCTTGAAGTGGTACAGACTGGTCCTGTCCCCTTCCCCTCTCTACTTCCCGTGTGGATGTGTTGCTGGGTCTTCCTTGCCATGATGGACTCTATCCCTCTGAAACAGTGAGCCAGAATAAACCTTTCCTTGCTTGCTTGTGTCAGAGCATCTTATCACAGTGACAGAAACGCAAATAGAATAGAGAGATACTTGGATTTTGACAACCAAATGAATTCTCCTTTGTTTCCCACTTTGCTAGAGGGCTCCAATTTTGTCCAATAGTGCACACCCTTCTTTAGCCTTATGCCTCTGTTTTCTCTGAGAAGTGATCTTTCTCCAAGGCTTATAACATGCTATGTCAGATGAATTCAAAGCCAGTTATGAAAACCCTATTTGTTTCATCATTGAGTAACTTGGGAAACTACAAGGGACCAGTTTTGTCCATTGAAATATGAAGAGGTTCTGAAAAAGGGATTTTACATTTTAAAAGATGCAGGTAGAAGCTGGAGAGATGGCTCAGTTCTCAGAAGCAAATACTGCTTTTTGCAGACCCAAGTTAGATTCCTGGAGTCCACATCAGGCTCATAAATACCTATAACTCCAGCTCCAGGCCACTCACACATAGATGGCATAGACTGACACACATACATGTAAATAAAAAAATTAAAAATCTTCTTAACAAGCCAGGTTAGCAAGGGAGATGCCTTTGGATATTAATAAATTAGAAAAGTGTGGCCGAGACTTCTGTAGCCATCCTATCACCAATGAGGACACATACCTACCCCTGAGACAGCTTGTCATGATTACATGGTTAGTTCTGACACTTCCCACTCAGAGTTGTTGGCTTTTTGTTTTAGAAAGGAATTTCAGAATCCCAAACACAGGGGGAAAACCCTAAAAACATTTGGGAAGATATCTATACTCTATCTACCTATCTGTCTGTCTATCCATCCATCCATCCATCCATCCATCCATCCATCCATCCATCCATCCATCCATCCATCCATCTATCTATCTATCTATCTATCTATCTATCTATCTATCTATCTATCTATCTACCATCTATCTATACATATATATCTGTACCATCAATATCTATATTTCCTATATTTTCTGTCTGTATCTGTAGCTACTATTTATCTGTAAATAAAGTTATCAACTATTTTGCAATAAGATGATTAAAACCCCTGTAAATTGAGCAACATATAATTATAAAATATTATCATTAAATATTAGGTATGCTTGTTAAATGGTATTTAAAAACTCTTTACAATATGTAAGAAGGAAATACACAAAATATAGAAATATCATGTACATAGGTGGGGAGGAGGGAGACAGGGATCACATGGAAGGGACAGAAACAAATAGATAAACATCAACAGCAATAATGTCTGGGTGGTAGCATCACATGTATGCATTTTGTTTGCTTTTAGACAGTTTTACATTTTGGAGCTTTTAGAAAAGAGAAGTAAAAGTTGATAATTTTACAAAGTCAAATAAAGATGATCCAGAGACTGTATAGGCATTTTCTGTTTTTTTTAGCTAATTAATTAATTGATACATTAATTAATCAATCTCCATTTGTTTTATATACTGACCACAGTTTTCCCTCTCTCCTCTCCTCCCATTCCTTCCCTCCATCTTCCATCTACTCCCACACCATCCATTCCTCCTCTATCTTTGTTCAGAAAGGGGCAAGCCTTCCATGGGAGGCAATAAAACATGGCACATCAAGTTGAGTCAGGGCCAAGCTCCTCCTCCTGCATCAAGGTTGGGCAAGGCAACCCAGCATGGAGAATAGGTTTCCAAAAGCCAGCTCAAGTGCCAGGACAGATCCTGATCTCACTGCTAGGGGCCCCACAAACAGACCAAGCTACACAGCTCCCAAACATTATACAGAGGGTATGCAGGCTCCCTAGGTTTTGGTCCAGTGTCCATGCGCTCCCTCGAGTTCAGGTCAGCTATCTTTGTGGGTTCACCCATCATGACCTTAACACCCACCCTCACACTCATGCAATACCGCCTCCCTCTCTTCATTAGGACCCCTGGAGCTTGGCCTGGTGGTTGACTCTGGATCTGTGCATCTGCCTCCATCAGATACCGGATTAAGGCTCTCTGATGACAACTAGGGTAGTCACCAATCTGATTAAAGGAGACGGTCAGTTCAAGCACCTTCTCCATTATTATTAGGAGTCTCAGCTGGGGTCATCCTTGTGGGTTCTTGGGAGCTTCCCTGGCACCAGTTTTCTCCCTAACCCCCAAATACCCACTTCATCAAAATATCCCTTTTATTACTCCCTCTCTCTATTCCACACCCAAACCACCCAACCAGATCCCTCCTGTTCCTATCCCCCCATTCCCTCTCCCACCCAGGAGATCTCTTCCATTTCTCCTTCCCAGGGAAATCCATGTGTCCCTCTTAGGGCCCTCTTTGTTACCTAGCTTCTCTGGGGCTGTGGATTATAGCATGGTTATCATTTATTTTACAGCTAATATTCACTTATGAGTGAATATATACCATGTTTGTCTTTCTGGGTCTGGGTCACCTCACTCAGGATGATTTTTTTTCTACTTCCATCCACTTGCCTGCAAATTTCATGATGTCATTGTTTGGTTTTTTTCTTTAACCTTTGAGTAATACTCCATTATGTAAATATACCACATTTTCTTTATCAATTTTTCGGTTGAGGGGCACCTAGGTTGTTTCCAGGTTTTTTGAATAATGATGCTATTATGAATAATGATGCTATGAACATAGTTAAACAAGTGTCCTTGTGGTGTGATTGAGCATCCTTTGGGTATATGCCCAAGATTAGTATAGCTGGGTCTTGAGGTAGATTGATTGCCAACTTTTTGAGAAACCACCATACTGATTTCCAAAGTGGCTATACAAGTTTGCACTCCCACCAGCAGTGGAGGAGTGTTCCCCTTGCTTCACATCCTCTCCAACATAAGCTGTCTTCAGTGTTTTTTTATCTTAATCATTCTGACAGGTGTAACATGGTATCTCAGAGTTACTTTGATTTGCATTTCCCTGATGGCTAAGAACGTTGAACAATTCTTTAATTATATTTCAGCCATTTGAGATTCTTCTGTTGAGAATTCTCTGTTTAGATCTGTATTCCATTTTTTAATTGGATTATTTGGTTTGTTGATGTCTAATTCCTTGAATTCTTTATATATTTTAGAGATCAGCCATCTGTCAGATGTGGGGTAGGTGACGATCTTTTCCCATTCTATAGGCTGCAATTTTGTCTTATTGACAGTGTCCTTTGCATAAGCCTTTTCTAATAGGAACCACTGTGCCCCAAGGTCCACCTTCATCTTTTTGGCTTCCTCCACCAGGCTCTGCCATCCACATGAAGATGCCATATCACTACTGTTCTAAAGAGCAAGAGTAAGGTACCTGATGTGCAAGCATGAGGACCTGAACCCAATCTAAGTACTCATAAAAATTCAGGCAGGCAGGTGGAGTGGGGAAGTGAGACATGGGTATTGCTGGTGCCCACTGGCCAGCCAGTAGCATATTTGGTGAGTTCCAGGTAAAAGTGAGAGACCCTGCTTCAAAAACAAGATTCTGACTGCTGAGGAATGATAACTACGGTCATCCCATGCTCTCCACTACCTATGAACAAATAGGCACATCCATGCATGGGGAGAATGCACACATGGGAAGAAGGAAGAAAGGTAATAAGGGAGGGAAAGTAAGGAGGAAGTAAGGATCAAAGAAAGGAAAAGGGAAGGAAGGAAGAAAGGAAGGAAGGAAGGAAGGAAGGAAGAAAGGACGGAAGGAAGAAGGAAGGAAGGAAGGAAGGAAGGAAGGAAGGAAGGAAGGAAGGAAGGAAGGGTAAGCAAGTCTGTAAAGCAGGGAAGGCTCTCTTCCCCTTCTTCCTGTCCCCTACACTCTTCTCTCTTATGGAGCTAAAAGGCTACTTCTTTAGTCGAGTGTGACTCGGTCCACATGAGCGGGCAATGACTCTTTCCGGAAACATCTGGGTGTATTTTTGCAGCCTTCACCTTATACAACAGTGCAGCATGTGATCCATAAATCGCCAGATATGTCTATGAGCAGTGATGGACTCAGTCTGGTTCTCACTGGGCCCTCCAGGTCAGGGTACTGACAGTGAGCAGTGCTGGGTTTTGCATCACAAATGCTTTTCTGGCTCGGGGCCAAGGTGGTATGAGACTGAGACATGCAGATGTCACTGCCAATGCTGCTGCATGGTGCAAATTAGAATTCAAGTCAGCCTGAGTCAGGAAGGGACTTGGGGCCTCTGTGTTAATTTATTATAACTCACAGAGGCCAAAATGAGGCAGAATCTGGGTTCCTTTTCCTCTGTGACAAGGCTTGGAATAATTCTAGAATCATCAGTTAGAGGTAACATTTAGAGCTAACCTATTTATCATTTCAAAATACACATCAAGGCATGGTCTAATCCTGTCCTTGGTTTTTGTATAGACATAGCATGTGATCTGACCACCTATATGCCCTGGTCCTCTCCCTGGCAGGCTTGTCTATGTGAAGATAAAGGACCAGGTACAGCCTATGTCCTCATTTGGATGACCTAACTGTGTGACTATCAGAGTGGAGTTTGGAGTCCTACACCATCAATGTAGAGTCCTGCTCTGTGTATATGTACGTGTATGTGTGTGTGTTCATATGTGTAGGTCTGTATTTGGGTCCATATGTTGTCCATATGGGTACAGCCTGTGTCTTCATTAGGACAACCTCTCTGTGAAGTCCTGCACCATCAGAGTGTGAGAGAAGGACTCAGGTGTGGAGGGGTTGCTTGGAATGTGGTCCCCTAAGAAACATGGAGGGGGGGACTCAGTGTGATGGGATGTCATCAAGATTTCTGCTAGGAACATTTGTACTAAATGCAAAGTGAGAAATAGTTGTAGAGGGAGCACTGGCAGTCCATGTTTACTGAGACTAGCCTGCTAGTGGAGAGGTGAATTCTGGCAGTGTTTGCCTGCAAACTTGGAGGCTGCTTACATACTCACTCCTGTCTGTCACTATCAAGTTGTTGCCTTGATACAGGTGCCTTGCACTGACAAGTCACACTTGCACAACTGCCTCACATGCCTGGAAGTTCAGGGGACAGGTTTGAACAACAGGTAATGTTTGTTTGAGCCGGAGCCCCCCAAACAAAGAGACTATCTACTTTGCTGTAACTCCATGGAGGTGTCTACAAGAGATGTGCTCTGGGCTGTTCTTGTGACTGGCATTCTGTAGGAGTACCACTTGGGGGACAGAGGTTGAGAGAAGTTGAGCACATTGGCTGCAGTTCAACTCATTGCATGATGGGCATGATTAGGACTGCTATTAGATACCAGTTTGGTAAAGAGGATAAACGCATTGACAATAAAGGAAGGGTTCATTACCACAAAGGAGTTTGCCCAGGGATGGTCTAATGAGGTTTCATGGGAAACCAATGAGGATTCTCAGAGACGGAAGAAAAGTGATTATAGATATGCATACCTTTGTACATGTGTGTGTGCATGTATACGTGTGTATCTGTGCGTTTATGAGTGTGTATGTATATCTCTGCATTTGTACATGTATATAGGTGTATGTTTTCATATGTGTTGGTCTGTCTTTACATCCATATGTTGTTTAAGTGCATGGGTATATACATATGTGTATGTGTGCATATATAAAAATGTGTATATGTAAAATGCATATTATATATGTGTGTATGTGCCTACAAGTACATGTGTGTATATATCTTTGTGTGTGAGTGTGTGTGTGAGCACATGTATCTATTTGTGTGTTTGTGTGTGTATGTGTGCATATGTGCATATACATTGTGATTTGTGTGTGTTTATGTATATGTATGCATATATGTCTGTGTGTTCAAGTGTGCACATGCATGTGTGCATGTGAGTATGTAGAGTGTGTGTGAATGTATATATGCATTTATGTGTGAGCATATGTGTATGTATAGAGCGTGTATTTGTGCCTGTATAAGTGTATGTGTGCATCTATGTATGTGAAGGGCAGAGGTGACTTAGTACATGAGAATTTTTTATCCCTGTTGTCAAAACTGAAATCTGGACACCCTTCCAGATTCCAGGTTGCCTGGAGACCACACAACAGCTAGGTTTTAGTGAAAGGGGATTTCCTTGTTCCCTCCTGGGTTTTGTTTATGCTTTACTGTTATTATCTATGCTTTTTCGGTAGGTAGATCTTCATTTTCAGTGAACAAATAAAGAACACACTTATAGCTTGTTCCTGGGTTAGAACTGGTGCTTAGTAGAAGAAAACCTTTGCACCTGGCTCTGCCGTTCATCCTGCCCACAATGCAACTTGTCAGCTGTTCCCATCTCAAAAGCGTGGGCCAGGCAACCCAGCATCCTGAAGGCATTCTGTCCCAGAAGATGGACTGGTGTGAAAGCTGCAAGTCAACAGAATGCAGTTACCCAGGTGGAAATGGAGTCAGGAGCATGTCAGCTGGCCCTTTGTATGCTAGGGAAGGGACCACCTGATTTGCTGAGGACAGTGGTCAGCACCTCAGCTCCAGGAGTCCCCTGAAAGGCAGACATTTAAAATGCCAAAGGCAGACTGAACCTGGTATCAAGCTCACATCCCTTCACTGGAAAATAGATAATATCAAGGCCTTGAGAGGCTTCATGTTCTTTGAGGAAAGAAACGCTTCTGGATTGAGAGGCTAAGTGTTTTCACATCAGCTCCTCTTGGCTGGAGTGACAAGCCACAGGTTGTACTAAAGCTGACAGAAAGAGTTTTCCTAAAGCAAACAGGCTGAACCAGGATACGTACCTGGTTGTAATAGTTCTTTTAGTACCAGTTGATGGAGTAACTGAGTGACCTTGAGGCAAGTATTATTTCTTTACCAAGAAAATCGGCACATGTTTGGAGTTTGTGGCAAATAGAAGTAAGCTGGGATTAGACGGGCCTTTAAAAGGCACCACATGACAAAGCTGTATCAGACATACAGACCAGGTTCCATTTTACTATGAGACTCATCTGTGTTCCCTGTCCTTGGTAAGATTTGTACTTTCACACGGATAGTGACTGTGTGTGAGAGAGAAAGAGGGGGCGGGGAGCGTGTAGAGACCTGAGATCACAATAGAGGCTGGTGTCTTCCTCAGTTGCTCTCTGTATTGTTTTTTTGAGACAGGGTCTCTCATGGAACTGGGAAGTCACCAGTTGGCTAGACTGTCTAGACGGTGAGCTTCAGGGATCTGTATAACTGTAATTAATGAGGCAATTCCACATAATTTACCTGGTAATCAAGAGAGGTTTATTTTTGGGGTAACTTACAGCTAATAGGTGTTGGTTACAGGATCCAGGAGGGAATGAGGTACCATCCAGCTTCCAGGACCATGAGGTATCCAGAAAAGGCCAGCATGTACGCACCTTAAGTCTTAAGGGGCTCCCCCTCAGCCACACCCCAGGGGCAGGTCATAGGTAGGTGTGGCAGTTACCTGCTGTCACATTAGGGGCAGTGTTTGAAGGTCAAAGCTGGAACAGCTACCCACTGTATCTCCCCCCTTTTTTCTAAATAAGAAAATTCTAACCTAACACAAAACTATTTACAATAGGGATGATTACCAAATATTGTGCCAGAGGAATAAGGGAAAATGACCTATACAAGATGAAACTATACCAACAAGAACAATACCAAACAAGAAACACATACTAAAATCCAGAGGAGTATGGAACATAGGTAAATGGCATGTTACAGAGATCATTCCAAAAGATGCCCTAGCTTAAAGACCCTCAATCTAATACTTAATATATTCTAGCTAAAATATAAAAAGACTGTAATTATAACTGTTAGTCTCCAATCCCATCAAAGACCTCAGAAGGAATATAATAATACCTGAGAAATGGGAGAAGGACACAAGCAACTTTCAGGATTCTTGTGAGAGTAGACAGAGACAGCTGGCAGCCTTGACAGTCACCTGGAATTTCTCACTGTCATTGGTGCATTCAAATTGGCTACAGGCCTAGAGTATCTTTCAGAATATTTTCAGAAGCAGGTTTTTTGAAAGACTATCCTACTCTGTCTTGGCAGAGTTCAATAGTCTCTTTTCCTTGTGTCCTGCTCGTACCAAAGGGATAGTATTCATACTGTCAACAGTTGAGGCAAGGGCAGTTCTTTGCCCAATAGGCCATTTTTTGTGCCAAGAAAAAGACAAACTTCCAAATGGAAATGTCTCAGAAGCCCAACATTCTCTTGGGATCAGATCAGTGCTGTCAGGAGCAATCGTGTCTCACGTCAATGGAATTCTAAATTATCAAAACATTTAAATGCCATATTCTCTAGGTCTATGAAGTGTTTGAAGACTATCTATCCATCTGACATACGTTTCTGTAAGTCTGAAGAACCTAACTAACATAACTACAGAAATGACAAGCATGAGTGACTATAACTCAGTAAGTCTTCTCTATAAAATAACTTAAGGACTAAGGCTTCACATAACAAGATAAACAGTCTGTAATCAGATGTACCTTATAAGGACAATGACCTCAAGTTTGTGGCCATACACAAAATAGCTTAAACAGAGGTAGGAATATATATATATATATATATATATATATATATATATATATATATATGACAATAATCCTAAATATATATCAGTATACAAAATATTCTAAACAGAGGCAGAACATACATACAGTATGACAAATATAATTTTACATTTGTATCAATATATGAAATATTTCAAACAGGAGTAGAAACAGATGTACATTATAATAAATATAATTCTGTATTTGTATCAATATACAATTTATCTTAAATAGGAATATCAAAATAGTTTGCATTTATATCAATATACAAGAATCCATATCAATGCAAATTATCTAAGGCTGATATTTTACTAAATTAGTTTACTAGTAAATATAATAATCTACCTTAATATCCTACACCTGTCCATTCCTCCCTTTTTTCTCCTAAAAAAAGAATACTGAGTCCAAATTTTATTGTTCCATCCCTAACTCCACAACCATCCATTCATAACCATGAGAAAAATGAAACATTTGGGAGAGGGGCATTGTTCTCTTATAATTACTTCCTGCTATTTAGGGTGTGATGGTATCTCTGTGGGGTGCTGTAAGAAAGCTTAGATTGTTAGGTCTCAGTAGGGCTATCTATAGAGTATGCAGCTAGTCTCAGAAGTAGATTAGATTGTCTGATATTCTGGCTAAAAGTATAGTATGATGGACCATCTCATCTTGGAACTGTCCTGAAGAGTTTTCATTCTGAAGCTGATCATGAGTAATGTTCTTAGGTACCATGGCATCATTCTGGACTGGATAGAGTTGTTGTTATGGGGCCCCATCTTCCCTCTGGAGACCAGAAATTGCTACTGGAGAACACTTATTTTTTTGCTGTGGAAAACTTGAGCATTATTAATATCAAAGTGGAAAGTTTGGACTTAAAGATAACATGACATGTAAAAAGGGATTCCAAGAAGTCAAAAATAAGGATGGAGAGAAATAATATCTTGGTGATAATGGTCCCTTTTTATTGGTTTTCTTCTGTCCCACACCAGACGGCTCTTCTGATATGAGACAGAATCTCTTAGATTCTTCTTTTTTTTTTTTTTTTTTTTTTTTAGCAATATGCTTGGGTTTAGAGAATGGGGGAGCCAACTTCCAACTAAAAGCTGGCTTGATATATAATTGAATCAGAACCATAACTTTTCTAGAGTCAAAGAGATATAGATGTTAGGCAGTGAGATTTTACCCTGTGTAGATTGTTACCAATAGATTCCTTTCTTCTGTTGTAGATGTTTGGATATCCAAGGCCTTATGATTTCTGGAAGATGGGTATGTCTATTATCCTGTAAAGACAAAAACAGAACCCTGCCCCAACCCTTGTTTGTCAAGTTTGTCTTACAACTTGTAGAGATGTCACTCGGTGGATGAGCTTTTACTTCTCCTCATCAAGGGGTTTCTCCTGTTCGAATCAAATTTTTATTAATTTTGTTGGTATCCATAGCTTTTCTTCTCCTGTGGACACAAAAACCAAAACCCCTTCCCCAGTGTAGGACATATGCTGGTTTCCATTCTGAGATCAACATATCTTTGAAGTAAACCAGTTGGTTTAGCTCAGAAGTTTTGTCTATTGTCCAATGTCTCTCCGCAGCTGTTGTTCCTTTCTCATTAGCATTGAAAAAATTCAAGGTTAATAAAACACTATGCAGTCTATTTCTAGGAGTCATTGTTACCTGTTGCTGTTTATTTAGCATATCCTTTAAAGTTCAACTGGATCTTTTTATGACTGCTTGGCCTGTGGGATTGTGTGGTATACCTGTAACATGCTTTATATTGTAATAGGCAAAAAATTGTCTCATTTTATTTGAGACATATGCATTATCAGTCTTAATTTATACTAGTATTCCCATGATGGCCATAACTTCTAATAGGTGTGTAATCACAGAATCAGCCTTTTCAGAACTCATAGGACTTGCCCACTGAATAGGTGTTAGTGGTATTCTTCCACACCTACCCCTAGTACTGGAGGTTACAGAGGCATGCTGCCATACTCCACTTTATGTGGGTGCTGGGGATTTGAACTCAGGTCCTCATGGTTTCAGAGCAAGCATTTTACCCATGTAGCCACCTAGTTAGCCTCCAGAATAGTGACTATGAAAGAGAGGATAGAAGAATGTTGGTCTCTGTGCTATTATGAACATATACATTGTCATATACCTCACACTCTAATCACCCTTCTCCATCAGGCAAGGACTTGGGATGCCATCAGGCAAACAGTCCTTTTGATAATTTTTCCTTCTATGGGTCAGAAATATCAGTCTTTCAAGCCCATGTGAGAAGTAAGAGAGAGGCTGCTGGGGGCTAAATGTCTTTTTGGCTAAGCTGCCAACATCCCTGGAACTGATGGAGAAGTGACATCCCTGGGCTGCCATGTCTGTCAGGCTTCCTTCCCAGAACATGAGTGAGGATGCTCTAGGACTCTTCCTGTGAGAGGTTGTTGGAGTCCATGTGGCTTATCCTGAGACCCTCTCTGTCACCCTCCCCACCAGACGTAAAAAGACACAAGCTTCTTAGGAATCCTACTTGGCATTAAAAGAAAAAGAAATGTGTTCTAGTGGTTCTTTAGGATTCTCTCTACCTCCAAAGGCTGAGTACATGGAACCCACGTGGGCAAGACTGGAAGAGATGGGCAAAGTTGACTGGCATACTGGATGCAGCCATGTCTTATAAAGGGGAGTGAGTCACCCCCTTGCTTTATCTCTCATACCCCCTCCCCCCTCCCTCCGTGTCACCCCTTACCCATCTCTGACAGCAAATGCATTGGTTTAGCTTCCCTCTAGTTTCTCCATGAAAGAACCTCTTCCTAGGGATCCTTTCACGATGAGCAGAATCTGTCCAAAGGTGCATCCTCTGAGCTCCTTGGGGGAGTGCACACTGGACCACCTTCCCTGATTTCCGACTGGAGCATTAACGTGTATTTACTGATGGTCCTGATCAGATTGCTTAACCTCTTCGCTTTTCTTCCTTTCTTGATACTTTATGAGTACTAAAGTTTATCTCTCACAGAGGGAAATAGAGAAACGATTAGTTTACATTAATCCAGAGCTCTACAAACTGGGGGAAAACACACTCCCATTGTTTAGAGGTGTAGCTTGGACTAATTACCTCTTAGTTTTACTAGCCCTATATAACAGGCAGCCTTGTACATGTTTTTATAGGGAAGCTGGCTCTCCGAAAGGCTAAACGTTGTAATAGAGAATGAAATAGGTGCTGAGTTATATTCCCTCCTAAATAACCGCACTCAAGGTGGCTAAGCTTTTCAGGGTTAAATTGTTAAAAATGAAGATTCTATAGGTCAATAACAAATCTCTAAGTGACCATTACTTGTCTATGTTCTTAGCATTTAGGGGTCTCAGTAAATACTCTGTATATTTAGCTCTCTCCCTCTCATTACTTTTGGTCACGAAGTTCCTGAAGGAAAAAGAGATAATTATGTCTCATGACTGTATAATAAGAGAAGGGTTCAGCATGCTGAAGTCTCCTGTGAGAATGATGGGAGAAGAGGCTTCCAGGAGTGAGCTGTCTGCAAGGCACTGCCCAGAGCATCAGACTGACCTTATATCCACACACAGAGCTGCTCACTGTACAAGCCTGATGACAGATCCCCAGGACACACAGAGAAAGCCAGGCATGGCTGCACCTGTGATCGAGCACTGGGAAGTATGAGACAGGGGGAGACCTTGTCTCAAAGAAACATTGTGGAGAGCCTTAGGACACCCGATGAACTCCCCAAGTCCACAGGGGCATGCATGTGCACACCACACACACACACACACACACACACACACACACACACACACACACACACACACAGAGGAGGATGCTCTCTCCAGAGGGCAAAACATTTGGGTCAGGTTCTTCCAGTACAGAGATGAAGGGAATCAATTCTTTAGGGTTCTCACAACCAGGTGTGATGGGGGTCACTCCTCCTAATGATGTGAGCCCTAGGGATGCCAATTTATTCCCACAGATCCCACAAAGCAGAATCATCTTAGCGTAGCAGTGTGCAATATGGCATCAGAACATGGCCTGCAATGGTTAACTACTCCTGCACTTTGTATGTGAGAAAAGCTGAGACTCTAGCCAGAGTCCATCTCACCACAGCCAGTCCCTTGGGGCAAGGTGCTGTCTGATTTGTTTTTGGGGTTTGTTGTTGTGTTTTGTTTTTTGAACAGTGAGATGTTTTCCCTGGGGTCAGGAAGATGGTGGAGGTCACAGGGCAAAGAACAGACAAGAATGAGCCAGGCAGGCAAGACAAAGACAAGGAGGAATTCTTTTCCTTGGTCGGAAGTGCCATGTTTGCCTTGGCAGGGCTTTGTGGCGTTCTTTATTCTTTCGATTGCAATCAGAATACAAATCAATTCACCTATTTTCTCCCCTAGAAGTGTGCTGATGGGAATGAAGACAAATTAGAAAATGGTGTGTTTTTGTGACCCGTGCTTTTCAGACTATTTATGGTGAAGGAATATGTTTTATTTTTTAAGGTTGGTTTCAGATGATACTGTTATAAGTGGCAATCAAAATGATTAGAAAAATGCAATGTTCAAAGCCAACTTTCAGGACCCCAAACTTCATGACTTAGGCACAGGAGCCATGAAACTATGAAGATGTGCTGTAGAGGTCAGGTTTAGCCTCATGTTGGCTGGTCATGAGCGGGCAAGTTTTGACAATTACCATTTGCTCTTGGCATACCTTGCGGGTGACTTTGCTCTGCCCTCTTTCTCTCCTCTGTTTGTACCTTTGTTTGGTCTCTCTTAACTGCACCTTCTTATTGTGTGCATATTCCATGTTCCTCTGTATGTGTGGGTGCCTGCTGTGTGTGTGCGCGCACGCGTGTGTGTGTGTGTGTGTGTGTGTGTGTGTGTGTGTGTGTGTGTGTAGAAGGCAGAATTTAACTGTATGTTCATTACTCGATATTGGACTTCTTTTTTTTTTTTTTTTTTTTTTTTGAGATAGGGTCTCACTATTCTGGGACTTGATAAGTAGGCTAAGCTGGCTTGCCAGGGAGCCCCAGGGTTCCTCCTGTCTCTGCTTCTCCAGCACCAGAATTACAAGTCAGTTCCTCTGGACTTGGCTTTTAATTCTATGCATTCTAGGAACTGAACTCACATCCTCCATCTTGTGTATCTGACACTTGACCCAACAAGCCGTCTCTTTAGTTCCTTAAAGGCCCTGCCTAATGTCAAGGATGGGGGTCTGCACAAGGCCATTTCAGATAGCACTTGATTGTGTTTGCGATTTTAGGAGAAACAGAACAGAATTTCCCTCATGCTAAGAGGAGATAGCCAGCTTAAAGCTAGATGATAATACACCTCTGAGAATACCATTTAGACTAAACATCAGGGGCATATGGTGGCTTAGGAATCTTTAGGGAAAATGAACTTGGGGCCATACCTTGTTTAGCCAGTTTGAAGTATAAAAGTAATTGAAGCCGGGCGGTGGTGGCGCACGTCTTTAATCCCAGCACTCGGGAGGCAGAGGCAGGCGGATCTTTGTGAGTTCGAGGCCAGCCTGGGCTACCAAGTGAGTTCCAGGAAAGGCGCAAAGCTACACAGAGAAACCCTGTCTCGAAAAACCAAAAAAAAAAAAAAGTAATTGAAAATACTAACCCTTGCTACTTGTCCTTAAACATGCATTCTATGAAATCTGTATCCCTTGCATGGCCTGTCCCCATGGTGGTGGGTCAGCTAGGAGTACAGCTTCCAGACTGAGAAAACAAAACACAGAATCTCAACTGAGCAATGAGTCATCTGTATAAATATGTCCAAATAGTTCACAGGACATATCACTGGCATATTGAGGATATACTTATGCTAAAAAATATGTGATATATTTACTGATTTACCAGAGAGCCTGTACTTTATCTGGTAATTTCACCTAGTACTCTTTTAGTCCAAATTCTGTCAATCTGGCCTTTCCCCCCTTGGGTTAAAAATCAACCCAACCAAATTAAATCTAGCTGTATCGACCAAACCTGTTTAACTGTTGGCAACCGGAAGCTGAAAACTCAATAAAAAAAGCCAACATTTTTTTTTTTTTGAGAAAACTATGTTTCCCACCTGGCAAAGCATCTAGTCATCTTTGCCTTTTCCTCCTCCTCCTCCTCTTCCTCCTTCTCTCCCTCTTCCTCCTACTCCTCTGCTTCATCCTTTCCTCATATTTCTCATCCTCCACTCTGCTAATTCCTTTACTTAATAAACATGTGTGTTAAATCTCATGAACTATTCTGCTTGGTAATATAAAGTGAATGAGGCAGCTGAATTTCCTGTCTGTGGAGCTTAGAGATTAAAGGGGTAGATGCCTCAATAAGAACAATAGAAAAAGATGTGCTGGAGCACGGTCCATAAAAGGTACTATATTACCCCAGTATAGTCTGGAATATTCCTTGGTAACAACTATCAGTCTTCAATAGTATACAATAGTATACCATGACTGAGATATTATTCTCTGCATTTGTTTATTTTTTGTGGGGGGATATCATGATGCATGTGTAGAAGTTATAGCTTTTAGGATGTGGTTCTCTCTTTCTACCATGTGGCTCTGGGGATTGAACCCAGGTCATCAGGTTTGGCAGCAAGCACCTTTACCAGCTGAAACATCTCACCTGCTTGGCTGTTTGATTTTTGTCTGTGACCAGTCAGTGGTTATTCCAGGCAGCTTTCCAAAGTTGCTGTCCTCAGCCTTCCGGGATGTGTCCTGTTATCACTGGGGTAAATGCTTCCACCAGGAAACAAACAGCAGACACTGGCAAATGGAAGCTTGGGGACAAGTCACTGGGCTCCCTGTGGAACCACCCATTGCTGGTCAGTGGACAGGGCTGAGATCAATGGTGCAGGGAAGTTCAAGTCTTGGTAACTGTAGCAGCAAGGAGAACCGGGTGTGCCTACCCCAGGCATTAAGTGTGATGATAAAATATGTAGAGAGGCTAGAAGAAAAGGCATTGCACAAGGATCGCAGAAGTGATGTACACATGAGCTTTTGGGGATACTCTTAACATAAAACTGTGATAAAGTATACATTGCAGGAAAAAATTTGAGTAGATATGAGAAGTAGTGGATAATGTTTTTCAACTTGGTTCTCAGATATGAAAATGAAAAATAAAAGTCATTCATGAATGTCTGACGTTTGGCAGATATATGGAGTTATAAAGTTTATCTGAGGACCAGGTGGATAATATTTTGGTCAGTGTCCTGGATTATTTAGTAAGAACTTAGTTGCAATTAATAATGCTCATTGGTGGGGAGATGGCTCTACAGTTAAGAGCACTGGTTACTCTTGCAGAGTACTTTCAGTTCCCACCACCCACATGTTGGCTCACAACCACCTGTACATAACTCAAGTTCCAGGGGATCTGCCACCCTCTGCTGGCCTCTTTAAGCACTGCACACATATGATGTCCATATTTCCTTCCAACACACACACACACACACACACACACAAAGAGAGAGAGAGAGAGAGAGAGAGAGAGAGAGAGAGAGAGAGAGAGAGAGAGAGAGAAAGAGAGAGACAAACAGACAGACAGACAGAGACAGAGAGACAGAAAGAGAGAGAGCCATAAAATAAAAACAAATCTTTATGAATAAAAGAATAACTCAACATCATGACTGTCCTTCTTGATGATAGATTAATGCTTTCCTTTACCTGGATTTTATGTTTTTTTCTCTATTTGCTGTTCCTGTGTTTTCCTTTGGCCAAGTCTGTGTATTTGTTGCCTTTCTTATTGCTTTGACAAAAGCAACTCAAGGAAGGAAGGTTTCGTTTCTGGTCAGGATTTGAGAGCAGTACCCATCATGGAGGGCAGGCAGCGCAGTAAGAGCATTGAGGCAGCTGGTCCCATTGTATTCCTAGTCAGGAAATGGGGGTGGGGCTGGGCTGGATAAGTGCTGATGCCTAGCTCTGCTTCTCTTTCTTATTCACCCCTAGACCCCATCTCAGGGACTAGCACAGTCCCATTTAAGGTTGGCCTTTGTTACCTCCATTAACCAAATCGAGAAACTGTTACAGACATACCCAGAGGTTTCCTCTGTGACTCTAAATCCTGTCAGGTTGGCAACCAAACTTAGCCATCACAGTCTCTATAATTAAAAGATAATAAGTCACTCATAAGAGAGCCCAGATTTTCTTTAGGGGGCAGACTGAACACAGACTATGGGTGTCTCCTTTATTCCTCTGACATCCATCCCAGCACCATATTACTCCACCTATGCATGGTATGTCTGTGGCAGCCAGGCCATCTTAGAGGTCAGAGCTTGTCTGCAGAGGGGCCCTCTCCTGCCAGGCTGAATATTTCACGAACCTGGGAGCTCCTATGCCCTCTGATGCTGTTTGTTGCCCCAGGATTCCTTGATTAGTTACCAGCCAGGGCACAGCAGGCTTCTGATTAAGGGAGTGACTCAAACCAGGTGCCTCCTACCTTCACTTAGTCATTCAAATGGAAAGTACTATTACTTCCACAGACCAGAAATACTATAAAAAACATTTCTGGTAGGAATATCTTGCCTCCTGAATGGCTATGGCAACTAGTGTATCTAAGAGGTATGTGTATGTGTAAGTGACAACATGGATCTTATAATTTTTCTGAACCCACTTTGCATTACTTAGGGAAAGCCTTAAATGTGCAATGAGGATTCTGGGGCTAATGACCATCAATGCCCAGAACATTATAATAATCTAATGAAATAGAATAGCGTTTTGGAATGTAGCAAATTGTGTAGAAATTGCTGATAGCATAGACTCATGCCGAGAACCTTACATATAAGTGGGCTATTGCTTTGACTGAGGAATTATTTATTTAGACTTCTGTTTGTAAGTAAGACAATGTTTCCTTCAGGGAATCTCCAGAGTCAGTTGTTCATATGAGAATACCAATGTCCTTGGTCAGACCTGGTGAAAGAGGTCTCAGATACTGCTCTTACCAGTCTTGGGATCTGAAGGAGCTCCGTGGATCATGTGGGATGACAGTGTCCTCAAGCAGAAGAAGTCTGACCCTCAGGTCAGGAGATGTGGATGGACTTCCACTGCATCACTCGCTGTTAACAGTTCAGTTGTCCCTGTCAAGTCCTTACCAAATACTTAAATGACTTTTCTCCTTGATGCCATAAAACATCTGACGAAACACCTTAATGGGAAAGGGTTTGCTCTACTCACAGTTTGAAGGTACAGTCCATTAAGGCAGGAAATGGTGCTGAGAGGAGGAGGCCAACAGTCACACTGTGTTTGTATCCAGGAAACAGAGAGAGAGGAACGCTGGTGCTCAGCTCACTTTCTCCTTTTTATTCAGTCCAGGCGTCAAGCTAATGGCTTGGTGACACCCATATTTAGGTTGGGTCTTTCCACCTCAATCTAGTCTTGAGGATCCCTCAGAGACATCCCCAGAAGCTGATAATCTCCTATGTGATTTTAGGTCCTGTCCAGGTGATGCCATTAACCATCACACCAAGCCAATAGTGGCTTAGCTGCAGATTCCCACTTCAGCCTCACCGGGTGGTCTTTGCCCTTCGCTGCTTCATGGTAGCCTCTGGGCTGTGCTAACACACTCTTGAGATGTAGAAAGTTCTCTATGTCGGTTGTTTTCTCTAGTTGGCTTACCTGCCCCCAGATACAGGCTGGCATCTAATGGGGGCAGATATGACATGTTAAAGGTGTCCCAAATTCTCCAGATGATTATCTTAGCTGATCCTCATATGATCTATAAAAAGTGGAGAGCAACATTTTATGAATGAAGAAATTGAAGCACGTGGAGACAGCAGAGGAGGGAGGTGGGACTGGCAGGCAGTTGAGGCTTTGAACACTAAACACTCTAATGGCACCAAATGCCAGGACTTGGATCATGTGCTGACTTTGACCTAGAGGTTCCTTTTGGGAGAGCATTTTCTTAATGGTTCTTTTCAAGCAGGATCCCAATGACTCTGTTTCTCCTTGTTTAACATTTCCTCATATCACCTAGTAGCTCCTAGCCTCTGACCTCATGCATTTATTCTTTGGCAATCCCCTCACTGAGATCTGTGCTCTGAAAGAAGAACCTTGTTTTGACCCCTTGTGTCTCTGTATGCCCTGTGCCAAGATCAACACCTGACCAATGATGAAGAGTGAAGTATATGGGCTGGTAAGATGGCTCAGTGGTTAAGGGTGCTTGCCATCATGTCTGAGCATCTGAATGCAATCCCAGGGAAGAAACCCACACATTAGAGGGGAGAGAATCAACTCTCAAAGGTTATGTCGTCACTTCTACACACGTGTACATATAAGCACAGACATGATAAATAAGCATACTTCTCAAATTTTGTAAAAGAATGAAATACTTCCAAAGCATGCCATATGTCGAGGGACAGTTGTTCGTTATGTTTAAAATATTTTCTTCTTCAAGCATGCACAGAACACATGCTTTGTGTCTGACTCCATGTGAGTTCTTAGGGCTGTGGAGGGTATGACCTACTGTTCTGGGTTTAGGTGATCAAGGGGCATGTTCATGCTGACTGAAAAGAGCTAAGGGGGATAACCAGGTGGGAACTGGAAGAATACATTACCAACATGATCGCAGTGTAGCGAGACTCAGAGCGGAGCCATCAAGGGTGAAGAGGAGAATTTACAAGCTGACCCTGAGCAGAAAGGCAGAGAGAAAGGACTGGTGAGATCCCCGGGGTCTCGATAACTTCTCTAGATTCTGCACTTCATTGGGCATGGAGATGTGGCCAGGAGACTTTGCGCTTGGTGGGGATTTGATGCATGTCTGCTTCAGTTAGTCTTCACCATTACATGGATGGAATAACTGAGGCCCAGAATCTCCCCTTTAAAACATGTCTGGAGCTGGCTTGATTTTCTCCACCACATTGCCCTCAGGTTTCCTATGCCTGCACCCCAACTTGAGCTCCTTTCTTCTAACATTTGTCATCAGGAGAGAGCCCGGTTGGTAGAGTGCTTGCCTAGCATGCACAGGGTCCTGGGTTCAAGGTAAGTGCTCACACAAACCTGGTACAGGGATCCATGCCTGTAATCTCATCACTGAGGAATGGGAGGCACGAGGATCAGAAGTTGAAAGTCATTCTGTTTCATAGCAAGTTCAAGTGCAGCTTGGGGTAAGCCCCCCACCCTGTATTTTAAAAAGAAAAAGGAAAGGGAGGGAGGGAGGGAGGGAGGGAGGGAAGGAGGGAGAGAGGGGGGTGGTGGAAACCAATTTCTCTGTCCTTCTCTTTCTCTCTGTTGGTACACAGATTTCAGAACTCGGCTTCCCAGAGCCTGGGCTGTTGCCCCACGAGTGTCTGGACTTACACAGGGTAGCATCATGTGTATTGCATTTTGACTCCTGGGTCTCTGTGAGAAAACTGCCTTTGTACCAGGAGCCTTTTATCTGGAAGGCCGGCTGGAGTGCTCAGCCGACTTGGGGGAATGGAGAGGCGCGCAGAGGCTGGCTGCCCACGCTCCGGGCATGCGTGAGCCCTGCCAGCAAAACACAGCTGGCACAGCTAATTTTAGCCTCGCCGCCGCCTTGCAGAGAGACCCTTTAAGGAAATATATCTTCTCTGAAACAGTTTGTATTATAATGTAGCAGCTGATAGACGTGTCATAATATTCTTACTGGTGGGGGAAAAACTCTGACAAGCAATTATGAGTTTTTGTTCAATTTTTTTGCAATATTTATAAAGCCCATAAAATCATCGGGGGGGGGGGAAGGGAGGGAGATTTTTATTCTCTAATAAGCGAATAAACCTAAGGGTCGCTTTGATTTTTGTTTTTTTAACAGATGGATAAGTCCACAAAACAATTATTTCTGATAGTCATGTCCACCTCCTTGTTGAGATGTGGCACAGCTTCCCCACAGAAGTACCCAACTAAGAACCCCAACTTTTTCTCCACTCTTGAGCACCCTCTGTGTCCTCTAGAAGGCAAAGTGTTGGTTTCAGCTTTAGGTCCTGAGTTCACCTGGCTTTTAGTGTGTTAAGTGGTTTTGAAAAAGCCTTGAACACACACACACCCTCCGCTTAACTAGAAAGGTTGGCATGCGTATGTGTCTCAGAATATATACGTACACACACACACACACACACACACACACACACACATTTTTTTTATATTCCTCCTCCCCCCCCCCACCCCCAGTCGTTTTGTTCAGCAATGCCATGTCTCACCTCTGGGAACTTGGCTATTGAAAAGGAGAAGGCAGCTTGGGTGCTTGGGAGCCCCAGTGGGTGCAAGGCAGGGAGGGCTGGGGCATGCCCCACCCAGACACTGCAAGGGCAGGCTAGGGTTCGGTTCCACCCGGGCTCAGCTGCAGACGCTGCTCACTCTGCTATTCCAGGATAGCCAGCAGAGGGGTGGCAGCAACCTCTTTCTTTCTTCCTTTCTTTCTTTCTTTCTTTCTTTCTTTCTTTCTTTCTTTCTTTCTTTCTTTCTTTCTTTCTTTCTTTCTTTCTCTCTCTCTCTCTCTCTCTCTCTCTCTCTCTTTCTCTCTTTCTTCTTTTTCTTTCTTCTTTTTTTTTTTCTTGGAGGAAATACTGCAGCCTTCTGGACTGCGTGCGCTGCTCCCTGGAGAGGCTCTCTCGGTTCCACCCACTGGCTGGCAGGAGGGAAGTGAATGAGGGGCAAGGCCAGCCCGAACACACCATGTCACTCTGGGAACCAGACGGCAGCAACTAAGCCTGCACGGGTTTCTTTTTCTTTTCTTTATTTTTTTCTTTTTCTTTTTCTTTTTTTTATCCCCAGTTTTTTCCTTTCCTTTCTTTTCTTTTTGCCCATTGTTTCTTTTTCCTTTTATTAAAATTTCTTTTTCCAAGGTGGGAAAGAGACACACGAGAGACCGAAAGCTGTACTGCAAGGATTCCGAGTTGTGCTAAAGGATTTTTTTCTTCTTTTTTTTTTTTCCCTCCTCCTTCGTCTTTACAAGCGCCTGCGATTGACACCACTAGAGACAAGCTGGTTAGAGAGCAAACTGCTTCATCCGGACTGGACCGGGCAGCCGGGAAGAAAGCAGGCAGGCAAGATCTGGGAAGCTGTCTGGGGGTTTCTCTACGGACCTCAACCCCCATCCGTTTTTTCTTCTTTTTCTCTTTTCTTTTGGTTCTTTTGTTTTGCTTTGCTTTGGTTTTTTTGGTTGTTTTAAATTCCTTACGGTGTTGGAACTAGTGAGTGGTGGAGTCTTGGAAGCCTCATCAGTCACCCAGACTGCCGGGAACAGTGGATTAAGAGGAAGAAGCTCGCCTGGGGCATCATATACCCTGTTATTCAGTTTCCTGCCTCGGAGATAAAGATCCCAGCTACATGGGCAAACGCCTGGATCAGCCACAAATGTACCCCCAGTACACGTACTACTGTCCTCAGTACCTCCAAACCAAGGTATGGCTGGACCCGCGAGCGAGCTTCGGAAGGCAGCGTGGTGTCTGGTGCTCCTCGGGGGCTTGGCAAGTGGACCCTTCCCTCTCCCTCGCCCCCATCCCCTCCGCCGCCGACCTCTTTCAAATTACTAACAGTAGGAATGGAGTTAACAAGGCAAAGGAAGAAGGGAGAGGAAGCCCGGAGTGTAGCTTTCTCTTTAAAGACAGGGTACTTTCAATGGAGTGTTCTTTTGTTATTTAGCAGCAGAAATGCTAGTGAGATGGTTAAAGTCTTTTGCAGGTGAGCAGGGATTTTTAGAAAGGAGGTCCCAGCAGACGTTCTCAGGGACAAGAATACGATTTCAGGAGCTTTTCTAGTAAGCTGTTCTTTGTGTGTGAATCTCACAGATTTAGGTGCCCCCACTTCCCCCTTCCTTACAGAAAACACTCCAGGGTGGGGACCACTTAAACTTTTCATGGCCTAGTGCAGCATGAAGGAAGGGCGTGGGGAAGTCCCTCGGAGTTTGTTGAGTCTGTTTTTTTTTTTTTTTTTTTTTGCTCTGGCTGTCTTTCTTTTATATGAAGATGACTGAGATGCTATGGGCTGAAAGATCTAGACGCATAGGATCTATACTTTTAGACTGACCCCCACCCCCACCCCATCCCCACCCCCTTAGCTGCCATCGGGAAGTCTGAGTCTTGAAAAAGGCCCAGAATGTAACTGATAATAATTGGACTTGCATTGGTTAAAGACTTTGGGCTTTGTGTGAGCATGTGCTTAAGTGATCTTTAGAGACCCAGAGGCAAGCCCACAAAACTGAGCAGAGGGCAGTGCCAATGTTGAACTTTTATCCTTCAGTGGAGACATGAAAGACGGTTAGGTGAGAAATCAATTCTCCAATTTGTCGATTTGATTGGACTTGGTTTGAGAAGGGGGGTACAATGTTTGTACGGCAGTCACCCCAAGTACATGTATCGTCCAATTTTGTATTGCATTAACCAGCTCCCACCATCTTCTTGGTAACTACACATGCAAGAGTGAGCTAGGCACCCTGAGTGGCATGTGCTGTCACCACGATTGCTGGCATGATCAGGGTTTGGGAACTCACGCTATGGTAATCTCCCATTTATTCCGTCTCCTCAGACAATGCCCATTTGAAAACCGAACTGGACAACAGCCTCTCAGGATTGCATTTTAAAGGCTGGTGTTTCTTTTTCCGTTTATTTTCTTTTTCGATTGCTCCACGCTCTGCCCTGCTCCTCCAAGGTTGACTCACGTTGCTTTTTGCCTTTGTGCCCACTTAGTTTGGGCTGCCTCTGCTTAAATAGACCAGCCCTCCTGCCTGGTGCCCTGAGTATTAACTCCTTGGGCAACTGGGTAGAGAATGCTGCCTGCTACTTTCCTTAAAGAAATGGTCGGGCAAGTTTGAAAAAGAAAATTTTTCTCCCCCCAAAGAAACAAAAACAGTAAGCTCAGGGTAGCCTGAAGAATATCAAACATTCCAAACCTTTTACTCATTTGGCTAAATTTTTCCAAATGTTTCCCAAATCGTGCTTTGTGCTGGTTCTGGTTTTCCAGTGTTGTGTGCAACCACAAGAGAAAGTTTGGACTGAAGTGAGTGAAATAGTTGGAGTTTTTGTTTTGTTTTGTTTTTCTCCTACATTGCTTTTAACCTATTACTAGCAGGGAGTAACAAATGCTGTGTAGAGTTAAAGATACAGGGTGCTGAGTAAGCCACCCTAAGAGATGGAGGGAGGGGGGAGGAAGGGGTGAAGAAAGTGTGCAGCTGTGAAGGGAAGAATGCAGCCTGAGGAAAAGAGGTTTCTCAAGTCTATTTGGGGTCCTGTGCGGCTTTGGTGCCCCGTGGACCCTTGGCAGGGTCTCTGGGTCTTGTTACTTTCCAGCCAAAGACATCAGCCATCAGGAATATTTTTAAGAAGTTAGCTCCATTAAGCATCCCAAACTGATATTTAGGTCATCAGATCAGGGCCAGGAGGGATGTAAGGTCAGCTACTTGGGCTATGGCGGTACTCATATTGATTGTCATGTTGTAGAATTTCAGCTTGGCAGTGTAGTTGTTATAGATTGTTCTGGTGACAGACATTCGTGACATCCCAGGAAGCTGGAGATGTGAAACCTTGGGTTCGGGGAAGTGTCCATGTGCAGTGCTGGTTGAGCACAGGAGGACTTTCTGACAGAGTTAATCCAATCCAGTCCGAGGAAGCATTGTCAGGAGTGTGGGGGGCAGTAGAGCAGTTTCCGCATGACCTTTGCCCTTTTCACACATGACTATCAGAACAGAATTCATAATCAGTTAGAGGAAGGGCGTTATGTTTATAGTTATTTGATGAGCCCAGATGGACTCCACGGAAATCCACTTTTCCAGCATTGCTGTCCAGTTGCCACTCAGGTTTCTCCTCACAGCTAGCGGAAACAGTGTTCACATAGAAAGAATACTTGTGTCTGATGGAAGTAGAATCCTATGGTTGATCAAAATCACATCCCAGAGGTAGCAGACTTTAAAGGGTTGCTAAAATCAGATGTCTTTCTTTCCTAATATACAGAAGTGTGTGTGTGTGTGTGTGTGTGTGTGTGTGTGTGTGTGTGTGTGTGTATAGCGGGCATGAGAGTGGAGCAGATCCTCATGGGGATTTTTAAAGAACCAAAAACAATGTTTAATATAATTTTCAGAAAATAGAAGACAAACAAAAACAACCCAAGCTCTTGCTTTGTGCTTAAATAGTGAAATGCTCGACACAACTTCTAATCTCTCGTAAGAAAACAACATGAAATTAATATTCTAAAAATCAAGGCCCAGGTCTTCCATTTCCTCAAATGTGTGTTGTAGTTCAAGAAGATGGTGACGTTTCCCACTTTCTTTCTTCTCATTATGTAAGAACCTAACTTTCTACTTTGCTTAATAAAACAAAATATAGAAATAGGCTATTTCTGTGTCTCATCTTGTAGAATAATTTTCTAGAGGCTTAAATGCTTTATAGGAGACAAAACGTCCATCTAGCCTAAATAATATATTAACTATTAAAAAGCATTAAGTGCTCAACGCAGCACGTATTTAAGTGACATGCACGCTTGGCACTTGGCTGTAGCTATGGTTTACAGCAATGCTGTGCCGTGCTTACATCTTTAAGTGCTCTGTCTCTATTTTGGACTGAGATTTTTTTTTTTTCCTTGCTAGAGAAGACAGTTTCAAGGAGGGGCATTGCTTTTGGTCATGGCATAATGAAAAAACTTAATGGCATGTTATAATATTTAAACAAGTGATGTGGCTTTATTTTTAAAAGTTTCTCAAAGTAAACTGCTACTTGGGAGGGTATAAAGACTAATCCACAACTCTAGAAAAAAGAAATCTGAAAATTGTACATGATCTTACTGGCAAAACACAAAACGGCATTTACTCTTGCAACCCCGCATCTTTCAGCAAATCCACTTGTTGGTGTTGGGTTCTGAGACTCCAGGTATATTTTGTTGTGAATTTGAGGCACTTTAGGTAGGAGTGTTTCTTGAGAAACAACAATAACACATCAAACAGGCAACAAACTAGTAGAAAGAAGAAAGCCAGGGAAGGGTGATCTGCTTGCTCACTGCCTGGTGAGTTGCTATTCCTGGATACTGTGGTTGAGAAATGGATGCTTCTCTCTTATATGATGTTTGGAAAACTTTAGTCAGGTTCCTTAAACTTCAGAAAGAGCCCCCAGCTCTTGTCTCCATCCTTGCTTTTACATAACTTCCCTGGCTCACAGGCTTCCTCTACTCGCCCAGTAACCAGAACAGTGTTCCCTCTCTGGCCATTTGGTTTCCCCTGAAAATCTTGAGGAGGGGTTCAAACTAATAGGCCCTTCCTGGGTTCCTTTGGCGAGTGGTATTCAGATGACTTCTGAGTCTTACCTGAAGCAGGATCAGGATCGGGCATGAGTCTCCTCCACTGTGCACTGACTTCCACTTGAACTACCACCATTTGCGGCCTTGCCGCTGTCTCCTCCTAAGACTCTAGCTGGGGTGCTATTGGTCATAGAAAGAGCATGTACTTGAAAACACAAGGGGTGAGGAGTGGGCAAAGAAAAGGGAACTTCTAGAGGACAAAGTATTTTCAAAACTGTGGACGTCTAGATCCTTTAAGAGCAAAGTCACCCCTCCCACAGCTGTCAGGCAGCCACAGGAACGCAGTTCTGCAGGAGGGAGGGAGGTTGGGATTTCTTAGGACTTCCTGCCTGGGCTTTGCACTGATAGCTGGTCTTGGTAACCAGCCAGTTGTTTGAAAACAGCCCTGAAAACTCTGAAGTTCTGTTTTCCTTTGAAAACTTGAAATGTACAAAACTGTTTTTCTTAAACAACAAAAACAAAAACAAAAAAAATTGCAGCCATGAACAATTTAGATACAATTCCAAATATTTCCTTTTCCTTGGGGCAGGGGTGCATGTAGGATAGCATGAGAACATGATAAATCTTGTTTGCCTTATTTTCAAGAGTACAGAATTTTAATTTGTTTTAAATAAGAGGGGGAAAACTAGCTATAAGAAATTATTCTCTGCTTCCTGTTCTTCCTTCCTGCAGGTCT
The DNA here is from genome assembly GCF_049852395.1 of Peromyscus maniculatus bairdii. Taxonomy (NCBI): domain Eukaryota; kingdom Metazoa; phylum Chordata; class Mammalia; order Rodentia; family Cricetidae; genus Peromyscus; species Peromyscus maniculatus. The sequence continues at coordinate 114,683,876 of NC_134858.1, read as the reverse complement.
TCAGGCTTAGTGGAGGTTGGTGTAGGTTCAGGTTTTGCTGTCTTTTCTCGAATGTGCTCTGATCCCCTTAAAATGTCTCCTCAAATTGTCTAGAAAATTCTTAATGGTCTCTCTAGAATCAGAACTTAAGGGAGAAGCATCTATATATCTTTCGTAGTCCTTTCTGGAGCATTTCCCTTTCATTTTCTTCCCATTTACCAAAGAAATAAAACAGAATTATACAATAGAAAATCTTTTTACATGAGGAAATAAGCTCAGTTTGGGAGCTGGGGACAGGGACACTTTGCAGGGAGGGACACAAAAGAGGAAAAAGAGTTGCAAGTTCATCCAGGGTCTTTCTGGCTTCGGGGATTCTGGGAGGTTTCATCTTTGCACTAATGTGATTTTGCACAAATCTCCCTTGACATCACCAGCCTTTTGGCAGAGCAGGAGAGAAAGGTTCACCCACGATGGTGTCCCTGCCAGATGTGAAAAACATCGGGCTTTTCTTTGAAAAGAAACTTTTTTTTCAGTGTCAAACTTTTTATTCAGAGTAAATGGTGGATGTTTGTCCACAATTGGCTTCCAGTACTACATTGAAATTGTTTTGTAACAGTCTCACGCAGCACAGCTGTATGTGATTAACTAGTGTAATATCCAAAGCATGTGAGAAGAGACGTTTTTATGTTAGAATTGTTACAAAGCAAGAGTGTGGATAGGGTAGAGGGGAGAGCAACAGGGAACGCACGCGTCCATGTGCAATGATGTGTCTTCAGGATGTGTGTTACTATTTTTTGCAGTAGTGGGAAAACATTGAAGTGTTTTGGCTGTGCTTTAAAAATATATATTTTTTAGAAGTGAAAACAGATGGTTACTAACAATTATTTAAAAAATATGCATGTGTATGCCCTAGTGAGGGACATTTAATTAGAAGACACATACCTACTTAATGGGGCTGACAGATATGCAAAAGGAAAGCACAGAATGACTCTCAGAATACAAATTCAAAAGCAAAGGCAAACTTCACATTCTTTCTTGATATTATAAATGATATTTTCATATCTTTCTGCTTAAAATTTTTTTGGCTACTTTAATCTTTGGAATTCTTCTTATCAGAAAACCTTCATGGCATTTACCTCTAAAGAAAACATTGGCCTATCATAAATAAGGTTTAACAATTTACAGATACCAAGATAGGAAACTGTGTTTATTTTGAAAGATAATGGGAAATACAATAGATGGCTTTGTAGGACAATGGCATTCCCATTGATGATGTTAAAAATTAAAAAAGGACATACAAGGCCACATGCTTTGCCTCTGTTTCCTCAGCAATGCTGTTGTAGAAAAGGGTCTGGGTTCTATGGCCTCTTTATAGTATTGGGGGGATAATGTTAGTGGTTAGAGATCACAGCTCTGTAGGATTAATAATACTAACACAAAGGCTGGGTAGACAGCTCGGTGGGTAAAGCACTCGCTGCACACACCTGATGATCCATGTTCAGATCCCAGAACCCATGGAAAGGTGCCCTGCAGGACCAAATGTCTGTGATACCAGTCTTCCTAAGGCATGTGGTGGGGTTGAGAGGTGGAGACAAGAGATTCTGCAGACACTTACAGGCCAGCTAGCCTAACTAATGCTGTGGCGAAGAGACCCAGTCTCAAAAGAGGTAGAAGGTAAGGATGGGGACCCAAGGTTGTCCCCTGACTTCCACAGTCTCGTGCATGAAACACACACACCACATGAATAACAACCATAAAAAAACCTATCTATAATATATACTAATTAATGCACAATAAACCATAATAGATAAATGTAAGATGTATTACTAGTGATTATTTTCAGGGCCTTGATAATGCCTATACAATTAGCAATTTGGTTTCAGATTTCAGATTTTAGACATTCAAAAAAGAAGGAAAAAAAGAGGAGTGGGCACAGGTGATCTGGCTTATGTTTCCTTTTAGGTTTGCTTTCAAGTTGATATTGACAGATAATTTGTACACATTGAATTTTTTTGCTTATTTTTCATTCATGTTTATTAACCATTAAATACATACTATTCAGAATCAGATATAAAAATATAGCTTTGCAATTTGGTATGTCATTCTCTTATACATACCAGATATGAAGAAGATGGGTGTAGATGAAATGCAGTTTCTCTTTTTCCCTGGGACATTCTCTGTTCTACCTTCTGGGGCGTTTGCTTGTTGATCAGTTTTGTTCACTCTGACCCCTGCCTGATTTAACATTTTGGAATCCTCTTTGGAGAGAGCTGGGTCTTCTTTGGTCTTTGGTGTTCTGGTGGCATTGGGAGGTGACCTGTATTTGGTGCTTTTCATGAATTTTTGCTTTGTTCTTTGATGCTTTCTATAAAGTAGTCAAATGCTGCTTTGTGGACTCTGGAGGTTTGATAAATGTAGCGGTGCCCTTCACATCTGAATCCTATACACTGAGAGGAACATATCCATCCCATCCATCCCTTGGAAGTGGGTGGAAAGGAGTTGGACAAAATGACAGGCGTCATTTAATCATTCCTATGGCAGGTTTTTCTGTGGAAGTTAAAGTTTTCTCTTCTGAGGGGGTTCACTTGGTGCTTATCCAAGCCTCAACAGTGAGTGTGCTACCTTCCATTCCCGTATCTTCCTCACCGTAGGTGGCAGAGAAACACACGGGTATGTACAAGGCTGGACTGCAATGTGAAAATACTAAATACTCTTCATTTTGTGAATGGATGTGGGAGCTAACGTGAATGCAGAAACAACCATTGATAGATGAAATTATATTTTGAATTGGGTTTGCAAAATGTGCAAATTTCTGAGCCTAAGAATAGGAGCTTGGAAACGAGGACAAAATACTATAGTTACTTAACGTGATATTATAGGGAAAAAAAACAGTAACACCTCAAAGACATATCAACATAGTGATTAACACTTGAGCATCCTCTTTGGGAACAGCTGAGTCTTGCTTTTATTTTCTTGTTGGAGACCATTCTTCTTTCCCCCAAACCCTACTAAGCTGAATTAATGAGACGAAATACCATATAATGACCCATTTTAAATAATTTGCTATTTAATATTTGGCAGCCATGTGTTGTTTTCATATGATTTAGCACATGAATTATTATTTTTCTTTTTATGACTGCATGTTTACATTTGGAGCAAGAAGAAGGGAACAAGCTGTTAGGGAAAACCCTTTGCTTAAGCCCACATCTGAGTTTCTTTACCTGCTAGAGTTCACCTTCCTTTCACAGTTCAGAATTAAGACATGGCAGGGTGGTGTGGTGCACACCTTTGATCCCAGCACTCGGGAGCCAGAGGCCGGCAAATCTCTGTGAGTTCGAGGCCAGCCTGGTCTACAGAGCAAGTTCCAGGACAGCAAGAGCTACACAGAGAAACCAAGTCTCGAAAAACCAAACCAAATAAAGCAAAACAAACAGAAAGAAGACACGGGCACTAGGACTGGCAGGAATGCTCAGCAGGTAGAAGAGCTGCTGGAGGTTTAAACCTGGCTACTTGAGTTCAGTGCCCAGATCTCACTGTGGAAGGAGGGAAACAACTCCCCAGAGATGTCCTCTGACCTACCTCCACTCAGGTGTTAAGGTGTACACACCTGCACTCATATGCACAAACCAAACCGACACACAGTAAATATTAACAATATAAAAAGGATCTGGTGCTTCCCTTGCAGTGCTGAATGTGACTGGTCCTTTGATTATCTTACTTTGGCTGATTATTTCCATACTGGATGGAAATCGTTTACAGAGTTCTTGAGATGCCCTCTTCCTATTTTTAAAAGATGTATCTACTTTTATATATGTGAATATGTGTGACCCTGAGTGAGTCTATGTGCAAGATATGCATTCATGGAGAAAAGGGTGAAGATCTCCAGAACTGGAGTTACAGATGGTTGTGAGCTGCTATGTGGGTGCTGGAACAAAACCTGGGTCTTCTGCAAGAGCAGCCAGTGCTCTTTACCACTGAGCCAGCTCTCTGGATCCCATCTTACTATTTCATATTAACTATTTGTTGTCTGCTTGACTAAATCAGTTTTACTGACTGAGGACAAGTCAGGTGAGGAGGAAAATGGGAAACACCGTGGTAGCTATATGATTTTTTAAAAAACAGATGAAATATTTCATGTGATTTTTTTTTCATGTAGATGAGTCATATTTGATGGTATTTCTGATGTATGTAAACTCTCATGTTGCCTCTTTAAAATTTATCAAGCACACAAGTAGACAATGTTATCCTGAACGTGACTTAAGCCAAGATGTTTACGTTTGAGAAAACTCCCCTTTCAATGATTAAATAGTTTTGAGTAGATGAATTTGAAGGAGTGATTAAGGCTTGGGCTGTTTTGAGGGATATCAATTCCTGACAATTTATCTCTATATTTATTTAAAACTTCAAAAGATTTTTTTCTGAGGAATTAGCCCCCATAAACCTTTATGTGATATAATTATGAATTTTGACATATAACTTCTTCTCTAGAATGAGGAAAACCTATTTTCTTTGATTTGAAGCTTGTCTTTTGAGAGTTGAGGCGATCCCCTGTTGATTTTGCTCTAGACTTCTGGCCTCTGATCTCTTGTCTGATGCAGCCACACCAGTTCCTGCTTCTCTCTTAGCTTTGGAACATTGCATTTTATTTTATTTTTTGGCTTTTTGAGACAGGGTTTCTCTGTGTAGCTTTGGAGTCTGTCCTGTATCTCACTCTGTAGACCAGGCTAGGCTTGAACTCACAGAGATCTGCCTGGCTCTGCCTCCTGAGTACTGGGATTAAAGGCGTGTGCCACCACTGCCCAGCCAGAACATTGCAATTTTAATATAAAGTATGGAATTCTGAGAAGAACATTCTAATAGTATTCCTGCAGCATGGAAAGAGGTTTTGGTGCCTTTACTTCTAAAACACCTCAAGCAAATCTACCTGTTTTATGAATTCTTGTGAATCTGAGTTCCTCTGCCTTTTGAATACAGTATTCTTGCAAAGTTAAAAAAGTAAAAGTTACATGCAGATTGTTTCGAGGCAATAAGATTTTCAGACTAAGTGGAATGATAAACAGAATGCACCAAGGTTTATGTTTGGTCTATAGTCCCATTTTAGGAGTTTGTGCATTTTCTCTGTCACACAGTCTTCTGTGGTTGGCCTTGGTTCCCATTTGTTGTGGCCTTTAGGCTTTCAAGAGATCTCTGTATGAGACACATGTGGTCAGATGGCACAGCATATCAGAAAATATTATTGACAGTTGTCTGACTGATCTTGAAAATGGACACATTGGATTGACCTGTGGCAGCGAGAAACAGCTGGGTGGTCCAGGTCTCAGTGCCGGGTTCATGAATTCATTGTGTACTTGGTGGTGTTGTTTGTCAGAGACAGATCCGAGTGGAGTGGGGTCTCTCCCAGGCTGGCAAATTAATGGCATGATACTGTTGCTGTTGGGTTACTTTTCTAGATTCTTCTTCTCAAAATAGAGTTTTGCTGTGTCTTTTCATGCATCAGAACTGCTAGTCACATCTGTTTCAACAGCGTCCATGGCTTCTTCACCTTGGTAAAGTTCTCCATGTGCCTTCTAAAGAACGTGTGTCTCCATGCTTGCACATTTCAACCAGGTCCGTCTTTACTTTCACAGTAGACAAGAGACTCTGGAAACCCTGTCTTCATGCGACCACTACAATGCCAGGGAGGCTGCTTCCATCCATTCTTCATAGACCTTCATTCTCTCTCTCTCTCTCTCTCTCTCTCTCTCTCTCTCTCTCTCTCTCTCTCTCCTCTCTCCCTCTCTCTCTCTCTCTCCTTTTTAAACAAGAGGAAGAGGGGCTTGTTTTGTGCCAGCTCACAGTCTCCCTGCCGCAGCCTCCTATGGTAGAGTCATGGGATTCTAGATGCCTTGTCCACCTCATTTTCATCATCTGTCTCAATACCTGTGGAATTAGTGAACCTCAAGTAGTTGTGACCATTTCCTTCCATTTTCTCTCTCCATCCCTCCTTTCCCCCTGCTTTTCCTTTTCTCTCCTTTTTCCTTTCCTTTTTCTTTAATCTGTCTCTTTTTCTCATCCTCCACCTCTTGCTCCATAAATATACTCACATCTGCATATTCACTTCTTCCCTTCCTCTTGGTGGGAAAATTCTTCCACAATCACAGCATGTGTATTACAGCTACTTTTCTCCTTGCTGTGGTAAAACCCTTAACAAAAGAAAAAGAAACTTGTTTTAGCTCTCAGTTGAAGAAGAGCGGTAGTCTACCATGGCCAGAAAGGCATGGCTGTGGGATGCTAAGCTGGCTTGCCATGTCACAATCAGGACTGAGAGCAAAGTCAGAAAGAGAGAGGGTGAAGGGGAATTAGAGGGCTGTAGGGATACTAGGAAAGCAAAAGCAGGCTCCCCAAGATGGCGGGCACTTGTTCTGGAAGACACTTTATGGAAGGTACTTCAGAGTCAATAGGAGAAAGAGGCAGTTCCCGGGGACCCTATAGAAAACCCATTCCTGTGAATGCTCCCCTCCCAACGGGATGAAGCTGGTATTTCCCTTTCTCCACAGTTAGGTGTTGTCTCTCCCTGTCACTCAGTGCTTTGTTAGTGGCAGGGAATGAAGCTAGCAACCCCTTTGTCAACTGCTGACAGCCCTAACTTTAAGGGGACAGGAAATAGAGCCTGGACAAAAAACATTGAGGCCCACTGGCCCAGTGATCAGCTTTATCTAGTGAGGCTCCACCTCCGAAAGGTCCCATGACCTTCCCAAACATCACCACCAGCTGGGGACCAAGTGTTCAAACCATGGGCTCCTGGGGGACACTTCACTTCCAACAGTGACACCTAATTACCCAGGTTGGTTTTTAACTTAAAACAATTATTATATTATCACTGTGTATGTTTGATGTGTGCACGTGTGTGGTGGTGGTGGGATGTTATGCCAGGTAGCTGTCAGAGCCCAACTTTCAGGAATGGATTCTCTCCTTTCACTCTGGGTTCCCAGCATGGAACTTGGGCCGTCAGTCCTGTGGTGCTTTTGCCTGCTGAACTGTCTCACAGGGTCTTGGCTGCTCCTTTAAAAACAAGATCTTTAGCTACACACAGAACTCCTGTAGGTTCGATAGATCATCTTTTAAAATCTCTTCCATACTTAAAAGGCAAACATATACCCCTAAAGCAGTTACAGGCATATTCTGGTTCCTCTTACTTTCTCTGTAGCTAATGATGATAGAAACAGAGAGGGGAGAGGCGTTCCCAGCAAGTCACAGACCTGTTCCCTCCAGCCCATGGGTGCTGCACAGAGGTGGCTCTTGCCAAAATGACAGGGATTTTTTTTTAACTTTCTATAACAAGATTTGCATCTTCTTATGCTTTGAAGCACACTGTACTATACCATAAAGTTAGGTATCTGCTCTCTTCCCTCTGTTACTCTTGATAGCATCTTTTCAGAATCCTACTGATGAATTCATTCTAATTAACCCCTAATGATTTTGTAACATGTATTTGTGCTGTGGAGAGCAGTGATCTTCATCGCACTTTGTCATGTGGCTCCCATTCATAGTAAGAGGGGTCAGTATGACAGCTTCTCCTTAATGAGTGGCTCATGGGAAACCAAGCAAAAAGGAACCTGGAAACTTGAAAGGAGAAGAGAATCAGGTCTTTGTCTACTCTAACTTTTCTAGAAGTCGCTGGATGACTGTTTTCCTTTCTAAACGAAATCCAAGAAGAGCTGCTTGGCAAGAGGAAGGGCATTTATGAGCTGGAGGGCCAACCTGAAATATGTGGAGGAGTCACGGAGCTGAGGCTTTTGGTGTCTTGTGGGGAGAACAATAAATGCTGGTGTAGACAGCTGATTATCTGTTTTGGTTTGCAACATGCTGCAGAGTTTGGCAATGTCTGTCATTCTGTGTATGTGGTGGGGTGGGGAGGGAGGGAGGGAGGGAGGGAGGGAGGGAGGGAGGGAGGGAGGGAGGGAGGGAGAAGGAGAGGGAGCAGCAGGAACAGGAGCACAGAGCACAATATCCCAAGTATTAGTGCTCAGGTGTCATCCATCTTGTTTCTGTTATGGCAGAGACTCTCACTGGACCTGGAATTTGCCGAGTGGGCCAGGCTGGCAAGCCAGGAGGCCCCAGAGAACCACCTGTCTCCATATCCCCAGCACTGGTGCCATAAGCTCCTGTCTCTTAACTCAGGTGCTTGTGTTTGTCTGACAAGCACTCTGCCATTTGAGCCATCTCCCCAAACTTCTGTCACTCACTCTTGTTGACTGCCCATCATCAGTTCACGAGGAGGACCTTCTGAGTACTTCCTGGGACTTTTGTTTGCATAAAAGAATGTTTTCTTGAATAATTAAAAAAAAATAGATCTCTGGGCAGTTCCTGTGTGTAAATTAGTCATATAAATCTCTATGTGCCCTGGAGTCTAATAGTAAGGAACGCTGTTGTTTTATATGGAGCAGATCTGGTTTGGAGGACAAAACTGTGATGTCAGTTAAAAGGCAGCAAACCTGTAGTGGCACCAGGGATACATGGTGGGAGCTGTGAGTCATACAAGAGTGATATCTGAAAGCCACTCATGTGTCCTGGGACCCAATAGTCAAGTCAACGAAGGATCTGAGTGTGATGATGTCTGCTGGGCACAAGAATACCTTAGAGGGGTGGAGCCCAGCAAGGTCACCTTCTCAATGTCTCCATCACCAGATCTCAAAATGGCCAAGAAAGCCTGGAAATTAGTGTTTCTGTTCCCACACTTTGCTTTCTGCTGTGGTTTCTGTGCACACCTCTCCCTCCTTGTTTATCTCAGGGTGGTTGTCACGTGTGACCTCACTTTTTGCCTTCCATCCTGTGTGTCGCCTTGACTTGCCTGGATTGCTCTTCTTGGGCTAAGTTTTTTGATTCCTTTAGTTTCTATCCCTTTCATTTGTTTCGCCTTTCCCTCCTCCCTCCAATAATCAAGGTTTTAAGATGAATTTGTCTTCTTTGACTCTGACTTTTGCTCTGAAAATCTTCCTTCATTTTGTCTTTGAGCTTCTGGCTTCTTTCTGTATTGTCTTTTTTTATTGTTTGTGTGCTTTTCTAATTTTCTCTCAAGGTAGAATAAAATTGCTATTTGAGTTTTTCTTGACTTTTTTTTTGGTGTTTAGTGGTAAATGTGTTTTTTGCGTTTTTGAACATGACTAGGCTCTTTATGTTTTTATAAGTATATGGTAGAGGGACACTCAGACTTACATTCTGGATAGTCTGTGAACAATCTCTAAACTCAGATCACAAGTTTTGGTATTTGAATGTCTCTATGGGATCGAATGTAACACTTGATACAGACTAAGGTTCTATTGATGGGCTTTCAGAATGAATTAAACTGTCTTATTTTGTGTGTCTCCTATGTCCTGCACACCTACCCCAACAGTACTATAATAGTTTTGTAGAATTTTGAAGAATTCATAATTCTGTAAAACATAAAATATCTTCTCTATATGATTAATTAAACAACTAAGAGGATGTAAATGCACACTTGCATTTGATGAGGCATGAGTCTGGTGAGATACCTCACTGAGTAAAGGCACTTACCCCCAAGCCTGACCTAACTTAAATCCATTGAATCTACATGGTAGAACCAGAGACTGAACTCCAGAGAGCTCTCCTCTCACTTCCACATGTTATAGCAGACACATAGACATAGATGCAAACCCGTGCATACATGCTCACACACTAAATGTAAAAATAAAAATTAAACAGCAAGACCTGGTTTCAAATGGGATTGCTCTAGAGAATTAAAGAACCTCCTTACTTAGGAACATATGAGAACAATGACCCAGAACAGTAGAGAATTATATGAAAACAGTAACCTAAATCAAAATGTGATTTTGAGTTGTACAATAAGTCTTTCCCTGTCCTGCCAGCCAGCTCTTAAAAAATGACATGGAGACTTCTTATTACTTTTGAAAGCTCAGCCTATAGCCTAGGTTTATTCCTAACTAGTTCTTATAACTTAAATTAGCCCATTTCTATAAATCTGTGTCCTGCCATGTGGCTTGTGACTGTTACCTCTCTTCCTTCACATCCTGCTTCCTCTGTGTCTGGCTGGTGACTCCACCTTTCTTTTTCCCAGAGTTTTCTCTCTGCCCAGAAGTCCTGCCTGTACCTCCTGCTTAGCTATTGGTTCTTCAGCCTTTTATTACACCAATCAGAGCAATGCATCTTCACACAGTATACAAATATCCCATAACAGAGCTGGACTTCTTTTGAATTTTTCTGCCCCAGGGAGAAGGCAGAATCTCTTAGGTTCATAGTGTTTTTCTTTTTCTGTATCATATTCTTTTATTCCATTGATATTATGAGCACTTATAGAAAATATAGTTTCTATATTTGTAATTCCTGAACATTTAGGAATGGTTTGTATTGCAAAATAATGCATGGTTTATATAGCTAGTGAGCCATCCAAACCACATCATAGGAAAGCTAATAATCTCTCAACACACCACCAGGTCATTAGATAACTGTGTATTAGCCTGTATCTCTGACCCCCTCTTCCTCTCTCATTCCCTCTCTTTCTCTCTCCCTCTTCATCTCCTCATCCCTCTCTCCTTCTTCCTCTTTCTTCCATCACTCTCCCCACCGTCTCATTTTTTTTTATCCCAGCCTGTCCTAGAGCTCTGGGTAACCTGGGCTGACCTTGAGTTCATGTTCTCTTCCTTCCTCTGTTTCCTGAATGTTGGGAATCCAGGGCTGAGCCACCATGCCTGGGTCTTCAACAGTATTCTCTATGTTCATACAAATTTGTAATCAGATCTATAGTAGCTAGTATCGTGTCGAAGGTAATATCTAATAACTTTTTCCTAGTGATGGAAATATTTGGCACATTATCAGCAGGTCATTCCTCTTTTTGATTCTTATTGTCAGGATCATGGCTTCTATTCTGTTTGCACCACATTTCACAGACATTCAGTTCATTGGTCAACATAAGTTTCCTGCCACTATTTGGCCACTATGGATTATACTGTGTTATAGATAGTTAATTACTGAATATTAAATTGGTGATTTTCTGATCATGTCAGCTTCCTTTCAAACATGGATGAGTTTTCTTACTATGTGTTTGATTGGATTCCTAACCCTGAGAGTCTATGGGTCACATGATGCTGCTGCCGGTCCATAAACTCATGTGAGTTGTATTCTGCTCCTTTAAAATAATTATTTTTGTGTGTGTCTGTTTGTATGTGTGTATGTGTTCCTGTATGTGTGTGTGTGTGTGTGTATGTGTGTGTGCATGTGTGGGAAGGCCACAAACTGACTTTCTTAATCTCTCTTCCCTTTATTTTTCCTTTATCTTTTCTCTTCACTGAACCTGGAGTTCACTAATTGTCTGGAATGACTGGCCAGTGAGCTCTGGAAATCTGCATATCTCCATCAACACCAACCAGTTTGAGCTACAGACGTCAGCCACCATGGCCAGCTTTTTATGTGGGTGCTGGGGATCCAAACTTAGATCCTCATGCTGTGTACCACTCACAGACTAAGCCACTTCTTGGCCATATTCCCCTCCATTGGGTGAGAAAGTGACTGTCCTGGCTGAGTTTGGGTTGAAAGGGAGCTCTCACATTTGGCCAAAGAAGAATGTCACATCTTCTCTTGACACCCTCCTGGAACCCAGCAGGGGCTCTGGGTGACCAGTGCCTCCAAGTAGCCATCCCACAACCACTTCACCGTGCTGTGCCTGTGTTCTGCATAGATGACCTCTGTTTGCCACCTCATTTGCTAAGTTGGAGGGGAGCATCAGGCAAGGACACTTTTAGGCAGGGCCACCTCTTGCCAAATCACAATCTCACTGAAATATTTTTGTCCTGGGGTACATGTTTTTCCCAAAATCTTTGGACATGGGTTGTTCTTTTAAAATTATTAGTCCGGGAATATGTGCAGTTGAGATTTTTGATTGCTCTTGTCAAGCTTATTTGGCATTTCTTGGTCAATATCAAGAAATGTCAGGGTGTGGGCATACAACTTGAAAGAGGAACTTGGTGAATTTGATGAGTCCAGGCTCAAGCTGATCATATTTCAGTTTTCCTTTCCTGTGGTTACCTGTTTCTTATCCTGTGCTCAATTTTAACTAAAATCAGAACATACGAATAAAAAGCAGCACAACATTTACCCACTGAAGATACTGTGCAGGGATGGCATGGAAATATTTAGTAGACAACAGGTTGCGAAGCTGCCAGAGATTGTCCTCCCCACTTAAATAAAATGAGGCTAAGAACACGTATTTTACATAATGTTGAAGTCTATACACCCTCATTTCACAGAACCGAATCATGGTTTTCAGATTTGTTGACCAATTCCCGTTGTCTCCATTGGAAACAGCGGGGGGGGGGGGGGGGTTGGGGGGTTCTTCCTGAGTCAACATCTACAAATGCCCTGTTATTTTCTATGATTCCAATGTATGTGGATGGGGAAGAGAGCTTCATTCATCACACCACAGACAGATAGGAATTTTTCTCTTTTTATAATTTGAAGATTGACCATTCTTTTCATCTATTTAGAAATCATTTTTGTAGAGGGGGCTGGAGAGATGGCTCAGTGGTTAAGAGCACTTGCTGTTCTTGTAGAGGACACTGGTTTGGTTTCCAGCAAACATATGGCATCTGAAAACCATCTGTAACTCCAGTTCTGGGAAATTTAATACCACTTTACAGCCTCTTATGCACCTGGCATGGGGTGCACAGATATACATGCAGGCAAACATTCATATACATAAAATAAAAATAAATCTTTTTTTAAAATTCACTTTTGTAAGGATGGAGGGAGAGATGGCTCTATGGCTAAAGTGCTTGCTGCTAAAGCATGAGGACCTGAGTTCAAATCCCCAGCTCCCATGTTAAAGGCTAGGCAGGGTGGCACAAACCTGTAATCACAAAGCTGTAGATTCCGGAGGCTTGCCAACCAGCCAGCCTAGCAAAATAAGCTGGGCCCAGGTCCCAACAAGAGAGCCTTTTCCTCAAAGCAGAGCAGATAGTACCTGAGGAGCAACACCTGGGGCTGACCTCTGACCTCTACCCACACATGCAAATACAGACAAACAGACAGACAGACAGATGCGCGCGCGCGCGCGCGCGCGCGCACACACACACACACACACACAGAGAGAGAGAGAGAGAGAGAGAGAGAGAGAGAGAGAGAGAGAGAGAGAGAGAGAGAGAGAATAAAGCAGAAAAGCAGAATCAAAAGTTAGTACTGCCTAGTACACTTCCTGAATTGAGTTTAAGAACAACCATATTAGCAGGGTCTAGATTAGTTTAATAATTGGAAGTGAAAATAGCAAAGTTTATTTGGGTAAAAAGACTCGGACTGTCTTAATCTCAGAGGCTCAATGGTTGGTTCTGCCAATCGCTTTGGTGTTGTGATCTCGGGATTTCATTTCCAAATTTATATTTTACTTCCCCCGTCCACAGAATACTTGGCTTCTTTGATAAGAGTGTCTTTGGAATCAACGTGAGACTCGTAGTCATTTGTTTTCGCATTCCAAAAAGAATGCAAATACACTGACATGTTAAGAAGGTGAAATACAATGTAAGAGCCATTTGTTCAAAGAGATGGTAATTGGTGATCGTGGGAAGAGGAAGGCAGCAGAAAGCCTTGGGATTGACTTGATGCCTGGCCACAACACAGCTAGTGCCCTTCTGGTACCTCAGATCAATGCCTTCCTGGAAACAAATCTTCACTCTTCTGCTTGTCTCTATTTGCTCCACTCTCCAGTCAGCAAGCCTGAGATCCTGCTGAGATTTGCTGTCCGTAATCCTCCTATTTCTAACGTGAGTTTTTAGTATTCTTGATTTGTTTTGGAACACAGTGCAAGTCTCTCTCGACCCTTTATAGAAAACTCACCCTGCAGTCTAAAATGAATATATTGGGAAATTGTCTGCTTTTTACATTGCTATATTTCACAATACTTGTACTTTTCTCATTGAAGTTTCCAGGATGCCTTTGTCCCCTGGAGAAACTAAATTAGAGGGCGGAAGAGGTGTCATTTTCTTGCAGCTGACTCTGAGTGTCAGCTCTTGCTTTCCCAGAGTGAAACCTCATGTTTAGAAATGTCATGTGTGAGGCCAGTGCTGGCTTGGGGTGTGGTGCTGGGTTTTGATGAGAATGTTCTCTAGACTGTTCAGTGGCGAATGAGGACATTGAGTTTTCTTTTAGTTTTTCAGCTCCATCTTCAGCTTTCCAGTGTCTCTCAAACTTCCCTGCATTGCTATTGATGAATGTTAATTCCACCTTCTTGGTAATCTTCCTTGAATTATTGTGGCCACATTCACCAAGCTTTCAAGCTCATGATTCAGAGGTTTTCAAGCTGAATGATTTCCCCAGTATTCAGTAGCTGCTTAACAGGTATTGACTAAATGGCCCTTGCATATGTAAGTTTTTGTTCTGAATCTCAACGCTGATGTCACCTACTGCTGGATACTTTTTGAACACCTAGCCATTGGTTCTCAGCCCTCTGTCTGTCCTGTAAGTTCCCGGGGGGGGGGGGGGGGGGAGGAGCACCTTCTTTCTATGTTTGTTGTGCCCCAGATCCCATGTGCAACCTTGGTGGACACAGTCAATGATGGTATCTGTGGGATGGAGAACAGCCACTCAGACGCCCTCAGCACCCTTTAACTGATCTCATATTGGGGGGTGTTGATGCACTCACACCATGCTTATAGGCCCTCTCAAAGCTTTCTTTGCCCTTTTTATTTGAAAAATAGTTCTCCTTCAGTGCTAAAATATTCATATAAATCTAGGAAAAGTATTAGTTTAGCATGCTCCTGGGGTGCCCAATACCTTTTTTTTTCCCTGTACATTTTTTTTTCTCATTGATCATGTGTTTACCTTCAAGTCAACTTTGATTCAATAAAAAGCAGAGATCTGAGTATGGCAAGTATCTTCTCCAAACTCTTTGTGTACTGCTGTGGGATGTTCTGTATGTCCTGTGGGAGCCCTTCTTGGGTTCTTTGTGGCGTTACCCAGCAGGTCCGCATAGAGGATGATTAGGACCATGGGCCTGAGTGCAGGTGTCTGAGATGGTCTGCACTTGGCTGTGCTGGGGGATGGTCTGTATGTCAAGTTGTTCTGATTGATCAATAAATAAAACCTGATCGGCTGTGGCTAGGCAGGAAGGATAGGCGGGACTAACAGAGAGGAGAAATAAAAGGACAGGAAGGCAGAAGGTCTGACTCCAGATGCCGCCATGACCAGCAGCATGTGAAGATGCCGGTGGGCCACCAGCCACATGGCAAGGTATAGATTTATGGAAATGGACTAATTTAAGCTATAAGCACAGTTAGCAAGAAGCCTGCCACAGCCATACAGTTTGTAAGCAATATAAGTCTCTGTGTTTACTTGGTTGGGTCTGAGCGGCTGTGGGACTGGCGGGTGACAGAGATTTGTCCTGACTGTGGGCAAGGCAGGAAAACTTTAGCAACAGTGTACATTTGGTCCAACAATATTTTTATAAAAAAATAAGTAAGACTTCTTTGTATTTGTTATCTTGTTAAATTCAAGTTTCTTCCCTCCCAGTACCATCCTCATTTATTCTGTACTCTGTAACTCTCAAGGAAAGGCTTATGGAACTGAGGAAAGGGATAAAATGCTAGATCATGGAACAACTGAAAAAAATCCCAAAATGTTTGGGGAGGTTGACTCATGAATCAGCCTTGAGGTGGGTAAAATGTATGGGTACTTGGCATATTGCTCCAGTCATGGAGGGCAGGGAAGGTCTCACTGTTGGTGGAACAGAAGGAACTTAAGACAGACATGAGTCTAGGGTAAAAGGGGAGACAGAGTGGGAGATAACAGACTGAGCTCTGACCAGAACATTACGTGGATCCTGGACTGATAACCAGAAAACAGGAACTACTAAAAGGCCTTAAAACATTAGAAGAGAGGTGTCAGGATATGTGTGGCTTAGTTTCCAAAGTGCTTGCAAAGACCTCAGTTCAATTCCCAGAATCTTTGTAAAACAAAATGCGCATATTAGTGTGTGCCTGTAATCCCAATGATGCGAGACGAAGGCAGGAGGATCCCTGAGGCTTGCTGGCCAGCCAGTCTAGCATACTTGGCATGCATTGGGTTAGTGAGATACCCCGAGGCAAGAAACAAGGTGTATGGTGCCTGAAGAGTGATAGCTGAGGTTGTCCTGTCACATACACACACACACACACACACACACACACACACACACACACACACACACACACACACACACGTTAGAATAAAAGAATGAATGACGATTTAACCTTTGTACATGACATGGCTTGATAAGTCTCACTTTAAAACCATAGCTATAAATGAAAAGAATGGATGTCTGAAATCCTTTCTTTTCATTATAAAATTCCTACATTTTTGCCAAAGAAATGTTTATAAATTTTTATATAGCAGACAACTCTCCATAAAAACCTAAAGTGAGTAAGATGCTATAAAAATGTTTACATTATATATGTCAAAGGTTTAACACTTTGGAAATAAAATAAATTTCTACTGTTTAGTGAGAGAGGCAGATTAACCTCAAATAATCAAAAGAATAAAAATTCATAAATGAGAAACTATAAATAGTTAATAAGCAGTGAAATATGTAAGTTACTTATCTCTAATGGTGGTAACTAAAATATTAGTAAGATACAATCTCACCTACTAAGTTGTTAGTTAGCCATTTTCTAACAACTGGGGTAAATGGAGCTATTGGGAGATAACTTCCCTCACCCCAACACACACACACACACACACACACACACACACACACACACACACACACACACGAGGCCCTACTGGCTGGTTGGTTTGGGGGTCTGGGTTTGAAGGAATGTATTAAAAGTTTTACAAACATTGCCTGATTACAAGGCTAATTCTAGAATTTTTTTTCAAAAGGGTTAAGGTAAGACTGCCTTCTTGCTGTACTGTTGTTTAAGCAGGGAAGACCACCTGTGCCATTAGTTGGAAAAGATTAAATGAATTATGTTATATTTTTAGAAAGAGCCTCTATGTAGCCATGACATCAAAGCATATAGATAGAAGCAATTGACTAAATGCCATATTGTTAGTTAATAAAAGTTATCAAGTACTTCAGAGTGCCAGCCCTCTCTGTAATAGCTGTGTCTGTCTGCTCCATGTTTATGCTCTCTCTGTGTTTGTTTCTTTCCAGGAAAAAAACAGGGACGGTTTTTGTGTGGCTCTTGGACTGGCAAGAACTCCTTAAAGGTTTTGAATAGACGGTGATCATTACAAACGTTAGTGGTGACACAGTGAGGAAAAGCCTGGCTCTTGATGGACTTGGTAGGAGGAAGCTCCTGCAGGGTGATTGCAATGTCCAGGGAGAAGAAACATATGACTTCCTCTGAGTTTTTAACCAGCATCTTTTGAGGTGTAGTGGAGCAAAAAGTTAATGTGTAGGAAGCTGGCTGAGACCTAGAAATTTGTGTGAGAATAGACGGAAATCTCAAAGTGTGTGGAAATGTATATTAGCCAGTGTGCACACTACACTAAAGTGTATGGGAGTGTGCAATAGCCAGTGTGCATGTGACACTAAAACTGAGAAATGTCTTTCAAAGCAGATGATGGTGTCCTGTTTTTGTTTGTTTGTTTTTGGTCTGGTTGGTTTTTGCATTTGTGTGTATATGTGGTGTGTATACATATGTGCACTTATGTGTATATATGTTATCACATGTAGGGACACTCATGGAGGCAGAGGTTGGATCTGGGTGTCTTCCTTAATCACTCGCTATCTTATGTACTGAGCTAGGGTTTCTCACTTGAACTCTGAGCTCACAGATTTGACTGTCCAGTGTTGCTCTGGCGATCCCCTATGTCTGCTCACTTGGTGCTGGAGTTATATGGTGGGCCAACACAGCCAGGCAACCAGTGTTTCCATGGTGTTGGGGATCTGAACTCCAGTCCTCACACATGCATGGCAAGTACTTTAGCTGTTGCACCCTCTCTCCAGCCCCTGTTTTAAACATGTCAGTTCTGAGAGGACAGTGATATATCCAGATGGAAATGTGATATAACTCTGGTGCCAAAACCAGAGGTTTAGTTATCATTGCCATGGAGACGACATTTGAAATGATAAACATGAACAAGATTGCAAGAGTGGGGGTGATGGGCCTGAGAGATGGCTCAGTGGTTAAGAGGACCTGCTGCTCTTGCAGGACCTGGGTTCAGTTTTCACCACCCACACGGTGGCTCACAACCCCTTGTAATTACAGTTACTCTTCTGATCTCAGTGACAGTGCACACACATGGTGCACCTGTGTACATGCAGGCCAAACATTCATAGACATCCAATAATCCAATCTAGAAAGCAGGAAAGAAAGGGCGATGGTAAAATAAGCATGAGCACTTCCAGGAAGGGTAACCCATAGAAACAGGAAACAGAAAATATTGCTCCCTTCCTTCCTGTTTCTGTTCATTCTTTAGTCATGAGTTCAGACACTTGCTTCTCCATGCTGTGAGGTCCTGTACCTTTTAACAAAAGAATTGGTACCCAGTAGGATGGTTTGTGTGGTAATCCCAAAAGAGTTGGGGCAATGAGTCTAAACTATTCCCAACCCAGTTTAAAGCAGCTGTCCCCTGATGCAAACGTCTGGGTTTCTTCCTATGATTCTTTGGTGTGGGTCATTACACATTTGAAAAGTCGTCTTCAGAGTGAATCAGATGTGTTTGATTTGTGTTTTATTATTAATAATAAATTTATTTTAGATATTTGTGTAAAGAATTTTGAAGGAATTACAAATATTTTATATACTTGGGGATACTATCAGGGACTCATTTATTATTTATTTATTTACTTACTTTTTATTTATTTATTTAGAAAATACTGTACCAAGACATAGCATATTTTATTCCTGAGATCAATAAATGAATTTTCCATTGCTGCATTCTTGATAGTAATAATTATGGCCAGATTTTAGCATGTTAAAAATCATTTTTAACTTGTTTGAATGTAATGAACTGTGGAGTGTGTGTTTGTGTGTGCGTGTGTGTGCATGTGCACCTGTGCATATGTGTTTCCCTCATGAGTTGTGTAGAGAGGCATTGGATCTTAAACTTTCCCATGTGCAAGAATCTTCTAGAGGTCTGGATGAAGTACAGATTTCCAGATAAAACACGGAATTCTTTTTCTTTGAGCTGACTCAGGAAGTCTCGGGGTGAGGGGACCTGTTTCTCACTGTCTCCTGGCTGATGCTCCTTCACATTTCAAACCTTCCACTTAACCCCTTCTCACAAAGCCACATCATCCAATTATAGCACTAAGTACTCTGTGCTTAGTCCTAAGTACTCTGTCAAAATGTGCCTATAATGACACTTTCTGATTATCTGTATTTCACGGTGCACATCCACTTATCTGTATTTGAATCTGCCTGTAATTTAAATAATTGATTTTTCCCCCTGGGTTGTCCATCCTGAACCCAGTACCTTTCTACTTGCATGATGTGAACAGAAAGAGATTTTAAGGGCGGCACTCTGAATTGTCCCCAGCACAGTGGCATAAGGATGCATAAGTTAGCCTTCTGAGGGTTCATGTCAATGGACTCTCACAGCATAAGTGGAAAAACAATATCCAAGTGCGAATGAAGATCAAGTTTAATCGGTGAGATCTCTCCACATAGAATGTGTGGAAAAGACTGTCGACGGTGGATGGCTGTGACTCTGGCTAACATCAGGAAGTGCAGCCTGGCTTGCTGTAGAGAGAAGCCCTCTGCCGTGCAAGTGAGTGTGTCAGCAAGTCCCACCCTGGTCCTCAGGAACATGGCCCCACTTACCTACCCATCTCCCCTTTGTAGGACATTTTACCAGCACCTTTCTTACGTTTTCATTTGTATCAGATGTGAATATGTAATCAGGGAGGGATGTCTTCTGTCTGGCATGTATCTTAGTCTCAGGTGAATTGATTGACAAAGACTGTCTCCAGGATTCTCATGAACTCAGTGCATACCCAAAGGGTCCAGCTTCCAGATCTTCTGGGGCTGGGAAAACATCCAGAGACTACCAGATGTAAGCCAAGAGAGGCAAATGATGAGTCCTCTAGGAAGCCACCAAGCCCTGCCTCCGTGGAGCTGCCTCTGCTTTCCCAAGTGTTCTGCCGGCTGCTCACTGCTCATTCCCTGGAAACACATCTGTAAGGTTCCGCAAAGCTGAAAGGAACTTTGAAGTCATCAGGGTGACCCTTCTCGTGGAGAAGTCAAGGCCAGCACCTTTCATCAGCGTCTGAATATCTCATGCACCTGACAATTGACTCCATTCAGAAAGGCCAGGCTCCCTGTTTGTCTGCATTGTGCAGCATCCGGTAGAGTCACTCTTTTGTGAGACCTTTGTCTAGAGTGTTATGCTTGGCACTTGGCTCTGGTACCAACATCCGAGAGAATCCATCACACAAACCCATCCTTATTTCAGTAAGAATCCCATCCCTGTATTCAGAACCTCTCTATTTTTCTTAGTTGAAAAGTGGAATTTTGCTTCGTTAAATTTTCCTTCCTGATCTTTGTAGCACAGGATGACACTTGATAAAAACTGCCCAGAATAAATCCTGTGAGGACAAATGTATGGTTATGAACACACCCGAGAGTAAAGCATACTATAAGCAACAAAGATGAGTGAATGGAGTGGGCTTACTGTACTAATAGACAAGTCATCCATCCAAATACACATTACTTAATAAGTGGAGATAGATAATATTTTTTTCATAGAGAAATCAGTATCTCTTTGCTTTAGGGTATGGTCTTTTATAATGAGAAAAGTATGGTCATTAAACCTTGATTCTAATCATTTTTTGGATTTAGTTCTTTCCTTTCAATCATATTTGTTTATGATGATTGAGGATAATATATGCAACTTGCTCTGTAGATTGTATTTAGTGCATAGTTTAGGAATGCTAATTATATTTGTGGAATCTATCCCAAGTTTTGTGGTTTGTTTGTGAAATGTCACCCATTTGGCTTGGTCCCCAGTCACTGGTGTTATTTGGGAAGGTTCTGGAACCGTAGGAAGTGGGGCCTAGCAGAGGAAGTAGTTTACCAAGGATATGCCTCAGAACAGCAGTTCTTAATCTTCCTAATGCTGTGAACCTTTAATATAGTTCATCATGTTGTGGTGACCCCCAACCATAAAATTATTTTCATTGATACTTCATAACAGTAATTTGGCTACTGTTATGAATCTTAAGCTAAATGTCTTTGTTTTCTGGTGGTCTTAGATGACCCCTGTGAAAGGGTCATTCAACCTTCAAAGGGGTTGTGACTCATAGGTTAAGAACCACTGCCTTAGAAGGTTGTACCTACCCCCTAGTCCTTTTCCATTCTCTGCTTCCTGTCTGTGAAATCCCCCAACTCCCTGGACCTGGGTACCATGATTTTGATGGCAAAGGTCTGGGGCCAGGCAACCACAGAGTGCATCCTCTGAAACTGTGAGTGCAAACAAGTCTTCCTTCCTTTATGCTGTTGCTCAAGCATTTTCGTTACAGCATAAAACTCAATAGCATACTAAGCTACACTAACATTTAGACTTGTCTGTAGGAGTCTGAGTAAGGATTGGTGTAAAAGGTTATAGAATGGTGGACTTAGGGGGGTATATGCTTGCAATCCCAGCCTGTGGAAGATTGAAGCTGGGGTATCATGAGTTTGTGGCAAGCCTAGGTATTTTGAAAAGATGATAATGTATGGATATATGAATTGGTACATATATAATTGATAGATGAAAAGTAGGTAGATGATGATAATGACAGATAGATAGAGATAGATGTTTTAAAATCATGTAGAGAGACATATCTAGATTCCCCGTTTTTATCCTTGCCTCTACTTTCCTCAGATTTCCAGCTAGACCCACTGATCCCAGAATCCTGCTGACCAGCCCTTCTCCCATCGTGACTTACTTAGAAAGGGCTTTTGTAGTTCTCACTTCACCTCATAGAAGATGGAAACCTCCTGGAACTACAGAGAAGCTGATCACAAATAATTAGCACTGCTCTGACCCTCTCCACAAAACCACCTCTGGTTGTCATGCTGCCCTAGAGTTTTCACAGAATTACAACCCTCTCCTTTTATAGCTTCTTATTCTTTAATTATTGTTGTTACTATAATCCCTTAATCCTGTGTGATTAGGATTTATTCCATCTGATACTAGCGTCGTGTGCCTTGTGGGTGTCTGAAGAAGCTGTTCCCTGACTAAGCTCTCTCTCCCCAACACCCAGACATGCCTCTTCATCAACCGCTGTCTTTCCTTGGCTTCTCCGCAATGCCAAAGCATCTCTTGAGTGACTAATGAGCCATCGTCTGACGTTTGCTCTTTATCATCCACCAAGAGACTTGCACTTGGTTCCTGTGTGGCTCTGTGACCTCATTACCTTCCGCCCTTCCTCACTACAATCAGTGCCCTCTTTCTACTGCTCCAGACCTCTGAGGCTTTTTCAACTCCAAGACCTTGACAAGAGCTGCATCCCCTGCCTCAGTTTGCCTTACGTTACCCTGCTGAATTTTAATGTATATGGAGTCTACTTGTTTTTCAAATTCCTCTTTGGATTATTTTTAAAGATTTATTTACTTTTATTTAAAGCATATGAATGTTTGATTACATGTGTGTATGTGTACCTCATGCACGAGGCACCCAGAGTGGTCAGAAGAGGATGCTGGATCCACTGGAACTGGAGCTACAGATGGTGTTAACCACTCTGCGGATGCTGGGAATGGAACCCAAGTCCTCTACAAGAGCTGCAAGAGTTCTTAACCCCTGAGTCATCTCTCCTTACTTGCTGGGTCATCCCTCAAGAGCCTCTTTAGATATCTTTCCTACTTCCTCAAGCCAAGGCAAGCTCTGTTGCTTCACCATGTTTTAATTCCTTTGAGTACTCATCCTCCATTGGTGCTGGGCACTCTTCTGTACTTCCTGCCTTTCTTATTAAAATCTAAGTTTTGTGGCAACAGGGTTCTCACCTATCACACACCTTCGTGACTAAAGAACTATAGCCAATACTTTGGGTGCTTAACAAAGTTTGCTTAGTGAGCAACGGGCTGCCCCTCAGGTATATATTTGTATCGTGCTCTGTTCTCTGAGTTCCTCAGTGGATCATGTGCCCCAGGGAAGAATCCTCTGTCTTTGATACATTGACTTCCAAACCAAGCCATCTTCCTCAGTCAGGACGACTCTGAACCATAGTAGCTTTGCCTGCTTTAGCCTTGGGTTCCCACCCACGTTCCAGGACAGACCTTGAGCTAGCCTGACCATGAAATCAAAATAGCTTGTCCACCTTTGAGCCTTTATGCTGTCTCTGGGTTTCCTCTTCACCAGTACTGGATGACCAACACCTGAAGTGAATTAGCCACATATTTAAGGACAGTGATTATCCAGAAGAAATTGTTGAAGAGGAGTTTGCTTTTTACTTTAAAAACATACAAAGAAGTTATCAAAACCATGGACTGCAGAGATTTGGAGTTTGGGTCCCACTAGAGTCAAGCAGTCTCCAAAGAATGAACCTTGATAGGAAACATCCATCCTTTGTCAACAAGACACATGAAGCCAAAGCATGTGTGTGGGAGCTCCTTGTCTGTGTGTTGTCTCCTGTATCTTTCTTTAGAACTTTAGACAGTTTTCCTTTAAAAATCGCAGTGTCTCATTTTACACATATAGCATTTCCCCCCTGTTCTTACCATGCTCCTGTTTTCTGGTTGGAATGTTACTAACTCACTAGATGCAGTTTTGGTCCTGTTGCTTTGAAGACAGCTCTGTACAGTGCAAGTTCTTGATATAGTCTAGAGAAAGTATGTTGTGTTGTGGAACTCACTATATAGTGAAGACTGGCCTCAAACTTGGGATCCCCCTGCCTCTTCAGTCCTGGGGCGACAGGCATTGAGTCACTGCACACCTAGCTCTATTTGGGTTGTCTTTTTGCTTCACAAGAGACTCCTACAGCTGTGAGTACATCTGGTTCCCGTCTTTAGGGTTTCCTTCTTCAGATCTGCCTTTGCTTCGGTTAGAAGCCCCAACCTGGTTCTCACTACCCTCTGATTTACAGTAATCACTGCTGTTGCCTGAAACTGTAGCACTTTAATTCATATAAAATAAATGTTCAATTACTGCTGAGCAATGAGACTAACACCTGAGTTTCAACACTGGAGAAATCAAGCCGACATGCAGACTTTCACCGCTTGTACATTTCGACTAGAAGCAGAGCTATGCAACAGGAGTGTACACATTAGAAGGAAGCGATCATGGCTTCCAAGGGCTAGTCTCCATTCCTGGAAGGCAGTTTTGGTTGATGGAACTTAAGCTCTATTTTATTAAAATTGCTTGCACTGTCCCCTTGGATTGGTGTCTTTCTCAGTTCTTCCTGCCCATCTCTACCCTCCACATCTTAAGGCAGTCTTAGAACATCCTCTACTCTCCATTTGTCCTTACCAAATAGCCCCATTGCATTAGCTCCTCTTCAAAATGGACCAATGGACTAGCAAATGCATAGCATGTTAAGTGGAGGACCGAGAAAGGCCAGCCTCTCTGTAATAATATCAGTACTTACACATCGCATCTATCTAAGCAGCTATGTTTGTGTGTTCATCTTTCTCTAGTCATCCACCTGCAGCTGGTAACAAGCCATGGGTAACCATTCAATACTCAGTTGAGCAAGTGGCTCACAGTCATTCCACATTAGCCCAGCTAGAGGTGGTGTTTGACATGTAGAGAGGCAGTCGGATATCAGGATTATCCTGATTGGTGCCATAGTGGCACCAACTTTTTTCTGCTGAGACTTGAGGGCTACTCTATGGAAGGGAATTCACCCCTAGTACCATAAACCTGGTCAACAACCCATGGCTGGGGAGATCACAGGTGAACATACTGCAGTTGTTTTGTTAAATGGACATGTTTTTCAAATGCCTCCTAAATATTTATGTTTATACACATGAACTATTACTGCTTTCAGCCTTGAGTGTAGAAGTGTCTTTTTGTGGTGGGCAGTGGAATACAGAGATTTGGAACTGGTCAAGTGTTAAGAATGAGTTAAATGGTCAATCCTAAACAGGGTATCTATATCAATCCCTTCCCCGAAGGCCAGGGAACATTGTGTAGAAGTGTGGAAAGAATGTAATGCATGAACAGGATGATGGGAAAGAGTGCTATGTAATGCTGTCTTCTAGACATGAAATGAGCATTTCAATTATGAGCTCAGCAGCTGCCATTACCTGCACAAGATCTTTAAGAGTTGAGTTGTCAACATTCCATCATGGATTGGGTAAGGGCTCATGGGGTCCCTCCCCTCCATGATGAGATATGGGCAGTTAATAGGCTTCTGGGAAGGGGGAAGACTTTTCAGTTCAGTGGTATATCCACTGATAAGTTGCCTGAAGTTTAGTATGTAATCTCCCACCAATGCTCATGCAAGCAACCCTAATTTAAGTACATACATTCATGAAACAGGAAAAAACCCACCTAATTTATACGTATGAAATATTTAAAAAATTAAGTTAAAATTAACCTGATCACATAGGGAGGTCCTAGTGGGGTTTTAAATGACTCCCCACAATGCACTGTGTATGTTGCCAGGGGCCAGTGATGTTTAGCACAGAGCTGAGGCTCACAGAAAACAGAGGTGACCCTCCACTTAGATTGTTGACCTTGGAGGATGCTAAAGTGGCTCTTGGTTGTGA
The DNA here is from genome assembly GCF_049852395.1 of Peromyscus maniculatus bairdii. NCBI lineage: Eukaryota > Metazoa > Chordata > Mammalia > Rodentia > Cricetidae > Peromyscus > Peromyscus maniculatus. Next base: position 114,658,281 of record NC_134858.1, on the reverse strand, counting down.
TGTGTCAAGAGAAAATAAGAGGGGGCCATGACATTTATGGGACAAAAGAATGTTACAGTAATGCAGAGGTAGTTTCACTGTAGCAAGCAGAAAATTAAAGCCTTTGAAGTTAATTGCTTGTCTGTGATTTGGGTTGGTCCTTAATAAGAATTGCAGAGTATAAATCAGCTATTGATTGATGAACAATTTGTTATTCATATAAGACATTTAATATTATATACTAGCTTCATTTTATCAACTAAAATTTAATAACTAAATGAATAAATCATTAAATATATAAATAGGTAAATTACATAAATCACGAAAATTACCACTCACATTGTGCCTTCAAGTTTAATTTACTGAACATGTAATAGGTTCTTCATCATTAAAATACTCTTACTTTTAAAAAAACATTTAGGAAGAACGGGATTTTGTAGTCTGTGAAGAGAATGTAAAAATTCATTAAGTTTTTCAGTGTTTTGGAATGATACATTTGAAAAATTGGAATGAATAGTTAAAGCTAATAAGAGTTGACTTCAACTAATCAGTAGCTAGCTTGTGAAACCTGAGAAAGTGTTTTAATATTTGGCAGGTTTATTTCACCTATAGTATATAAGAGACAAGTCCATTCCATATATATTTTTGGCACTTACCTTATACTAATTAATTCTTCTGTTACTCAGTAGTATTGACTCAGTGGAAGAGATGGAGTTATTCCATTGCATTCCAGAAGCTGTTGTGGCTGTTGACAGGAAGTACTTCATGAACACTGAACAGACGAGGGACCAAGGTACAAAACAGAGCTTCATTCTATAATGTATGAATAGATTTCCTATAGGACAGGCTTGCTCAGTGTATGACAGAGGGTAAGACCTGTGGTTGATACTGGAGCCTGTCTGCACTCGGCTGAGTTTAGTGGTCATGTCTGGAAACACTCATGGAAACTTCACCAAGGATATCCCATTTGGTGTGAATTCTGAAGATGGTACAGAATTTTATGGACATGTCTGAAGCAACTGTCTGGATCAAAGGCTAGAGTTAAAAAGTATGTGATTGAGAGGGATCTAGTATAAAGATGTGAAATTTAAAAGGAAGCTTGACCAGAGTTAGGGACCATGGATGCAACAGCAAGGATGCTAAATGCCCACTGCTAGAAGGAGTGGGCTGCAGGCGTCCTCTGGCTGCTGCAGGCTTTCCTTGGCTGCAGGGAGTCGCCAGGCAATGGTTTTGAAGAGTTTCTCTGGCAGGGGTCAGGATGGAGAATAAAGAGAAGACTCTGGTAGGGTAGGTCAGGTTCAAAGGTACAGGAATAACACAGGTTTGATGGTTAGTTTTAAATGTTCAACTTGTTACAACCTAGAGTCACATGGAAAGAGGATCTAAATTGAGTAACTACCTAGATTGGGCTGGCCTGTGGACATGTCTGTTGGGTGGACTGACTTGCTTGTTAATTGATTCAGCCCACTATGGACAACAACACTATTCCCTGGTTCTAAGGCCTGGACTGTGCAAGAAGAGAGAAAGAAGCAGGCAGTTGGCATAAATGCATCCATTTCTCTCTGCTCTTGACTGTGGATGGGACTTTTTTGTTCCTGCCTTGATTTCCCGGAAATGATGGACCATAACCTGGAACAGTAAGCTGAAAAAAATAATCCTTTTCTCCCCCAGGTTACTTAGTGCCAGGGCATTGTCATAGCAATAGAAATGAAATAGAACAATAGGTGGGAAGCCATGCAGTCCTGGTGGAGGAAAATTCTGCGTGAAGTGGAGCTGTGACAGGGTAGAAGCTGCGTTAGCAGAAGCTGGGCAGTGCTGTGAAAGGCAGGGGAAGGGTCAAGAGCTGTCCCAAGGTATTCTGGAACAGCATTGTGGATAAGACATTCTTCCCTAGGAAGAGGCGCTGACGGAAAGGGTTTGGAGACAAGGAAGAAAACTTCAGACCTGGATTAGGAAGTAACAATCTGTCAATGGCCCTCACTTCCCAGAGTCTGGTGGCAGTTTCTACAGGGTGTTGTAATAAAGGCTTCTGAAAAGATTTCAGCTAAAGGACATTGAGAACAACCAACTGGCATTTTGGGGAAGATTTTTGCAATCTATGGGCTCACCAAGTTCCCATAGTATATGTACATGAGGGTGCTATGATTATCCTCATTTTGTTGATATTTGGCAGTGGCCACTGCAGATATCAGAACAAGCAAGATAAAAGAGAAAATTGTAGAAATCCAAAAAAAAGATTTCCCAGAAAGGAGCCTGGGGAGTTTTAAAGAGCCCGTGAGCAAAAGAAGGGGAATTTGTCAGAGCGATGGAAGAAATGAAAATGTTATTAAGGAGCCCTATGAAATTCCATGGCACAATGAGTGTTTAGTGGTTTCATATATTGGAGAGAGTTTAAAGTGTTTGGAAAGCAGAAAAAAACAAACTTGCTGGATGTAATAACTTGAGGTCATTGTTAACCTTTAGGAGAACACTTCCAGCTGAAGAGCAGCTGGAAAGGCGGTGTGTGTGAACATTTTCTGAGGTGAGAACCCATGCATTCTAGAACTTGAATCCTGAACAGTTATAGCACTGGGCAGGCCCAGGGCTGGGGATGTAGATCCATTTGTAGAGTGCTTGCTCACATGCAAGGGGCCATGGGTACGATCACCAGCACATTATGAACTGGGCATGGTGGTACATGCCTATACTCCCAGTACTCCTTGGGGGCATGCAGGAGGGTCAGAAGTTCAGGATCATCCTCAGCTAAAAAGTGAGTTCAAGGCTAACCTGGGCTACCTGAGATCCTGAATAAAAATAAACAAATAAAAGAAATGCACATATACTAACAGAGCTAGTATGATTAAGGGAAGGTGGGGATTTTGTTGTTTGGTTTTTATGTGTCTGTGTATGAGCCCTGTTAGTGTATGTGCATAAGGTGTATATGTAGGAGGCCATGGAGGTCAGAAAGGATATCAACTATCCTAGAACTGGAGCTACAGGCAGTAGCATGTGCATGCTTGGACATGCTGCCATGTGTATGCTTGGGACTGAACGCAGGTCCTCTGTAAGAGCAAAAACTACTTTTAATCACTGAGCCACCCATACACACTCAGGGAAGGTTTTCTTGAAACAATGAGACTTGTGCACGTTCACCATCGAGGTTGAAGGAGGAGGTGACTGTGGAAGGAGGGAGATGTGAGGAGGTGGGTGAGGTATGGCCTAGATCCGGGGTAGATATCGAACAGATCAAGGGCACCAGTGAGGGAAATGGCCTTAGAAAGTCAGATCCTCAGTCACAAAAGACAGGAAGAAAGAGGGTAGTTAAGGACAAAGAGCGATTTTCTGTTGGGACAGAGTAGGAATAGATCATGTCTGAAAACTTTTAATCTCTGTAAAGTAGGTCATCTTCTTTGAGTGAGCCAGGGGGCCCCTGGAGAGGTCACGTCTGGAAAAGCAAAGACAAATTTGCCTTCCCAGTAAAACTTCATGATTTAAAGTTCCAGTAATTAAGAAATTTTGAGACATAAGCAACAATTATTAAATGCAAAAGACATTAATACTGTGGATTTGACTTCTCGCCATGAATGTTCTTAAGGATGCTTGAATCCAAGATTTTAACCTTTTGTGTATTTTATTAAAAGCTTTTATTTTTAGTGCAGTTCTAAAAATGATGGCTGATGTTGAAGGATGAGAGTCTTTGTGTGTGTGTGTGTGTGTGTGTGTGTGTGTGTGTGTGTGTGTGTGTGTATGTTGGGGGTGAGAGGGGATACCTGTGCACTCGAGTGTGAGTGCATGTGAAGGGTAGAGTGACAATCTTAGATGTTTTTCTTCAGGCACCATTTACCTTTTTAGTTTTTTACCAGGGCTTATCCCTGGCCTGGAGTTTATCAAATCAAGTGGACTCACTGTCCATTGAGCCCTAGGGATCTGCCTGTCTCCACATCCTCAGCACTGGAATTACAGGCATGTGCTCCCCACACCCAGCTTTTTTTTTATGTGGACCTGGAGTTTGAAGTCAACACTTTACTGACTGAACATTTCTCCAGCACAAGAGTCTTATAAATCGTTTTCGTGGGTTCATATTTTTAAGAGCCACTGCCATGGTCTTGCCTAGGACTGATGATACAACACAGGAGTGCCTTAGTAGTTACCTGCTCAAACCCCCCCCCCACCCCCACCCCCCCCCACCCCCCGCTCCACATAGTTCTTAGGGTGAGAGGACTGTCATCCTAGATGGAATCCTTGTGGTAATCAATGGGAAGACAGTAGCTGTCTCAGAGACCCGGGACAAAAGCATCTGATGTTTGCTTGTCTGTACTGCTCCGTCTGGCACAGTGTTTCTCTTGCTAGATGAATTAGTAGTTTATTTCCGGTAAGACCTCCCACCGCCACCATTGTTAGATAAAAGTAAAGCAAAGCAAAACAAATAAACGTAGCCTCCACTTAGAACTCCCAGGGAGTCCACTCTGTCTCCAGTGTGCTATGTCATCAGAGCCTGGGTCATCACCTTGGAGAACTGTTTCTTCCATGGCCCAAACCCCCAGCATTTCTTTTCATCATATCCCTGATTCAGTAGGTTCAAGGAGCCATGGAGCAAGGCATGGGCTGATAAACAGAGCTAATAAGCAAAACTAGACAATATCATTTATGTGCGGACAGATTTGAGATGAGCATGTTCACTAGGTACTTGCATCTCTAGAGAGCCCTGTCGAGAGAATATCCCTCTCCATTTCCCTAAAATGGCTCTGCTCTGAGTGGAAATTGAGACCTCTCATCAGTCTGGGTTTGAGCAATGCAATAACAGTGCCTGGAGACTGCTTTATGCTCTGTAACCAGGCCTCCCGGAAGTTAGGAAGGAGGAATACAGATGGGACAAGAAATTGAGCTGAGCCTGAGAGGCCCTGAGTCTGAGCTGACTGAAAGACATGCTCTGAGCTCTGAGTGTGTGTCTCCTCCTCTAGTATGCAAACCATCAAAGAAGAAGCTGGTGTGGAGGAGGTGCCTGAGGAGGACACAGGCTCCTGGGTAGCCATCTAACTCAGGGCCTTGTGAGAGGTTAGAGATTTGCTATGGAAGACAGGTGGAAACCTCAGAGAATAGTCAAGTACGAAAGTATGATTTGATGGCAGCACACACACTGGAAGATTAAAGGGCAAGAGAAAGGAATCGGCTGTGTTCACAGTCTAGGCGGGAAGGCTAAGGGCATGACGCAATAAAGACCCGTCTGTCTGTCTGTCCTGCTCATGGAATCAGTGGATGATACCTGCCGTGTGTGTGTGTGTGTGTGTGTGTGTGTGTGTGTGTGTGTGTGTGTGTGTAGCCCATAGATGTGTCAGTTATGCAGAAGGCAAGGGGCTTGACTCTCCCCGAAGATCACTAGGTCTGTCCAACAGTGTACTTTTGCTATGAGTCTTGCTTTGAGAAAGAAGGGGCTCTCTAGACAGTGCTGTTACCTTACCTACACTGCAGAGTTCTCCAGCCAAGCCAGTTTGGACAGTGTTACCATCTTATCTACACTGCAGAGTTCTAATACTGCACATTACTAAAAAATCTAAGAAGATTGGAAAGAGGAAAACATGCTTATGTTTTGTGAACCCATTATTTCTCGAACTTTGGGAATGCACAGTGTTATGGGAACATAACCTTCCACATTGTTCTAACACACCACAGTTGCATTCTGAATTATAAAGCAAGTGCAGGAATTCTAATTCCTTTTAAGAGATTTATATTTTTTATAATTTTTAAGTATGTGTGCATACCTGCATATGTGTGTGTGTGTGTGTGTGTGTGTGTGTGTGAATTAGAACCCTACAGCCATACACAACTGCTGAGCCACATACCCCCAAGCCTATTCATAATTGATAGTTGCCAGGAGAGGGAAAAACAGATTTCTTCAATGGAGTGATACTGGGTATATCAGCCACACTCCAGGACGGGACCCATGCTCAGGAATAGTTGGTCAACATAAACCAGAGGTTGACAGTGAATGTCTTCTAGGAGACAGTCTGCTTTATTTATTGAGAGGGTTTTTTGCTCATCCTAGAACTTGAAGATTCAGCTAGTCTACCTAGCCAGGTTTCCAGGTCCTATCTCTTTCCCCGAGTGCTAGGATTATAGGCAAGCCACCACAGACCAACATTTCTGTGGGTGCTAGGTATCCAGACTCCAGTCCTCATGGCCCCTGCTCCTGTCTGTGCTTGTCTTTGTCCTGATTTCAATGTCTCAGCTTCTTCATCTTTGTCCCTTTCTTTTATTCTTTGGTGCTCTTTTCTGTGTTCTCCCTGAAGCCAGCTCCTCAGCAAACACAGCATCGAAGCCCCATAAACTACATGTCACGTATGATGGCCCCCCTTCCTCACCCCTTTTCAAACACACAGTCCAGACTTTGATGATCCCAAATCCCTTGCCTTGGATGCTCACTCTGTTTTCTTGGCTCTTGTGGATTCAATTCTGCTTTTTCCATTTTACTTCACGGCTTCTCCTTGACGACTCTCTTCTATTCCATCATTTTAGGAGTGAGGCCTGGAGAGGGATGAGAGTTGGCCTTTGTTCTGACCCCCCTAAGCAAATCAAATTCTTGTTTTAAAGCTGACCCAGGAAAGCATTTGCTTCCTGTCTGCATAGCATATAATTAATTACTATTATTTTCAAAGAATGTTCACATTCCTTATCTTGCTGGTTAATACACATCGTTTTTCAAACCTTGGAATGATGACCTGGCATCTTGAGTAAGGGTGGTCCCACAAATCAAATGGAGTGTGACTTTGGTTTCATTTCTCGTTGCAACATCTGGTCTTGCTTAGCACACAGGAGGGAGAGAGAAGTAGAAAGCATGCAAACGTCCTAGGTGCCTCTGCAGTGGTGGCATTCTCTGCCTGTCATTGTGTTATGAGAATGACAGCCTTCGGGAAAGGGAGGAACACACAGCCCACTTTGCCAGAACTTTCATGCATGTCCACAGACATGAAAGCTCTGTGTGACCATTCTTCAAAATCCAGTCTGGGACTCCTACCTTGAACAAAGTTGAAGCACAGGTCATCAGGGTTGGTGGTGACATGATTTACTTGCTGTAATGTCAAATTAAATGTCATGGTGCTAATAAGGGTCATGTGAACCAAGGCTGCCCCTCAGGATCCCTAGACACAAAGAATGTCTGTCCTCTCAAGAATCCCAAAACTCCCTCAGAGAAAAAAAATATTCTCTGACTTGTGCTGTACAGACTCAGGTTTGTACTGCCTGTGCAAAGTCACTGTGTCCCATAGAAGGACAGTGTTGGTCTCCAGAACCAGCCATGTGTACCAAGCAGGCAAGGTCTCTAGAACCAGGTTTGTGTGGCAAACAGGTGAGATCTCCAGAACCAGGTGTGTGTGGCAAGCAGGCGAGCTCATGTCTCTAGAGGGCATGCATGGTTTATATGAATTCATTGTCTTTAGTAGAAAGTCCCTCTTAGATGCCAGCCTCAAGACTCAGCTCCCTCATACTGAGTTTATCTCTTGAATTTTGACAAAGGGAAATTTTGGGGTGAGTGGGGAATGGTCAGTAGGACCAGAGGGTTTCTTCTTGCTTTATGAGAGTGAAGGTATTTTTTGTTGTTGTTGTTAATCACACTTGAAAAGAACAGCAGGGATTTTCAGTAGTATTTGTTTCATTTTACAGAGTAGGCAGTTGAGGTTGAATTATAGGATGTTTACTCACTTTCCTGAGATCCCATTCTTGTGAGGTTTGTAGATTCCTCATGGCTTTGAAGAGTTCTTCAAGTATGAATAAGCTGAAGTTTACAAATGATGTTCTCTATAAAACTTTTTAAGATCGTGTGTGTGTGTGTGTGTGTGTGTGTGTGTGTGTTTGTGTGTTTGTGTGTGTGCATATGAGTGTATACATTTCATGCATGAGGTCAGAGGACAGCCATGGATATTGGTCCTCTGGTACCTTCCACATTTTGTTTGCGACAGCTCTCTCATTGGCCTGGAACTTCTTCGCCATAGGGGACAGGTTGGTGGCCTGTGAGCCTCCCAGGCATCCTCCTGTCACCTTCAGACTTGCAGTTTAGGAATTAGAAGTACGAACAGTGGCACCTGGGTTCAGGGAAATTTGAACCAAGACCTCAGGCTTGTGACAAGTGCCTTAACACCTGAGCTAGCCCCCCTGCAAAGGGATTCCACAGGGAGGGTGGCACTTGCTCAAGGCTGGGGACATGGCGTTAGCCCTGTTTTAGTTACTACACTCTGTGTTGTAGTATTGTATTTTACCTTTTTCCTCCCAGAACATGGAGTGGAGGGGCATGGAATGCACCAACCCTCTGGGGAGTGGAAGCTTGGCTTGTTAACAGACCTTGACTTTGAGCTGAAGTTTCAAGTTATACCTCAGAGTGGGTTCCATGAGCTGAAGGGATTCTTTACAGTGTGACTTCATGCGTGAAACATGAGTGCTGAGTAAATTGTGTTTGTCTGAATTAAGATGCTCTTTCTTAATGTACCACAAAAAGTGTGCTTTTGGTTAGGGAAGCAATGCCAGTGTATGGCGTGTGAGATTAGTGAGGCGTTTGACAAAAGAGCGCGACATGTATCTTTGGGGAATCCAGTATTGCGATGTGCTCTAAATGCAGCCAGAAATGGGAGCTGGACTTTGTATATGCCAAAGCTTGAGGCCTGAGAGGATGGACATCTCTAGACTAATCATAGCCCTTGCTAAGACTTAACTTGAAAATAAAATATATAATTTAAATGCCACGTATCCCATTGGGAAGCCATTTGGTGGTATCTATCAAAATCCTTAACTTGTCTTTGTATCAGGAGAGTTAAGAAGGATATATGTCTAGGGATGTTTGTTATAGCTTCACTTACTTATGTGTTTATTATTTAGTCAACTGAGTTGTGGTTGAAAAGACATTCAAGATAAATATTTATAGTCTATGGAGATCGTTCTTAGTCTGCTTCTATCAGTCAGAGTTCAGTATGGTATGCACATCCTCTCTTCCTCTCTGTGCACACACATCCATGCATTCAATATTCATATTTAACAATGCATGTCTATAGCCAGAATGTAATTCTAAAGAAAATTGCATGTCTGTAGATATGGTAGCTCAGGAACTTAGGTTTCTTTCATTGCATTATCAGTGTATGTGTGTAGTGTATACACCTGTGTTGTGCATACACAGAGGCCAGGGGAGGATGGTGGGTGTCTTGCTCTGTCACACTCTACCTTATTCCTTTGAAACAGTGTCTCTCCACTGAACCTGAAGCCAAGCTGATGGCAGCAAGGCCCAGCCATCCTCCTGTTTCCAACTCTCCCTCAGCACTCAAGTTTCAGACATGTGCATGGCCATGCTGGGTTTTTCACATGGTTTCTGGGACTCTAACTCAGGTCCTCGTACTTTGCAGCAAATACTCTTACCCAGTGAACATCTCTCCAGCCTCAAGTTTTTTCTGTGTGTGAGGAAGCATAATTCATTTCTGAACTTCAGAAAATTCTAAAGTCAGCACATACTGTTATTCACTAAATGTGTTGGTTAAGATTAGTCCCCTTTTGGATCACAGCAGCGTGATTGTAATATGATGAGGACAATCATTGACACGTCTGGGCACATTTACAGGATCTTGTCCATGGAAACAAATGCTAGAATCTCTGAGTCATGAAGACATTTTTTTCCTGGATCCTTCAATATACACCCCACCATCACTACTGTACCTGACAAAAATCTCAACATTGGCTTTGTCACCAATGATTAAGGCATCACCAGCCCCTTTCCCTGTCACCTTGAGATGCACAGTACCTCCTTTATGCTTTATGATACTGGGTTTCTCACTATTAATTACCCTTTGGATATTCTGCTTACTGCATCTCCTAGCTTTTCACATGTGTACACTTAAGAACCTATTGGCACCACATCATTAGTTTCCATGATCATACACTGTAGCCACATACCCACTGTTGGCATGGCCATGCTGTTAGAAACAGCCTATTATCAGGTCTGTGGTTTGCCCTGAAATTTACACCCTGCAGGCCATCACCTAAGCAAACTGTGCAACCTGCTCTCTTCTTATCCATTTGCCTTTGATCTGACGTTTTTCTTTGCTGGGGTTCCAGCCCTCTGTAAAACTCTTTGTGTAATATCCTTATGCATAATTAGTGGCTCATTTTAAAGATACCTTCCTGACAAAGATGTCATCTTTCTATGAAATCTTGTGTGTGTGTGTGTGTGTGTGTGTGTGTGTGTGTGTGCACATGTGTGTGTGCACTCATTGATATTCACATGTGTGGAGCCAGAGGACAAGCTCAGGTGCCATTTTTGAGGGATTCTGTTGACCTTATTTTGAGACAAGGTCTCTCACTGGCTTGCCCTTCACACATTTGACTATCCTCGCTGCCCAGTGAGCCCCCCAAATCTACTTGTGTCTGCCTCCCCACCATCAGTATTACAAGTGTGCCCCATCGTAGCTGTCATTTTCTTGGAAGGGCAATCAAGCTCAAGTTCTTGTGTTTTTGGAGCAGGTACTTTACCTACAGAGTAATCTCCCTGGCCCACTCACCTTTGTGACCGCTCTTGTCATATTGTGTGAAACAGTATTGTAGTTAGTATCATTTGCATAAGTGTTCAAGAAACTTTACTGTAGAGGACCAGATGATGGGTAGGTTGCATGTATTGGTCTCACTCTCTTCATTGCATTTCATTCTGCTGTACATAATGGGAAAGTAGCCAGATATGATACTCAAACAAATGGACATGATGGTGTTCTGATAAAACTATATTTACAGAAACATTTGGCTAGCCTCTGGACTGGCATTTACAGATCCCTATAGCTCTAGCTATATCTAGCTACTGTGAGCTTTTCTGGTCTTTAATTCTGGTCTATGCATTTCTTGAAGATAAAGCTTGAGTAAGTGGCTATGTGGCTTAATACATAATACTTATATATCCAAGAGGTGCCAGACAAGTAAAATGCCCTAATATCATGATTACTAGAAATATTAGTGATTGTTATATAAACCATTACTATTGGATTATTGACATATCAAAGTAAGATTTGACTCAAACTAATTTGGCATCTGTTTGAGACTTATACTACTTACTTGCTAATGGACCAGGTTTAGTGTATGCTTAGAAAGCTACTGTTACCAAAATATTTTCAAGAATAAATGGAAATGAGAGAGAAAAAGAACCTACTTTAGTCTAGTACTTAAAAGAATTCATGATTCAAAACATGACAGTTATAAATGTAAGCTGAGTGCAGTGGTGTTTGTTCCTGTCTGGGAAGGGTTATGTGGGGGCTGATTGGTTTAGGGGTTAACTAAACCCAGCAGCAACAGATATGAACAATGAGAGATCCAGAGAGCAAACGCAATGGATGGCCGACATTGTGGTTTTTTTACTTTTGTATTTTGTTTCATGTCCTGATGGGGTGCTGTGTAGAGAGACTGTGAAAGCATGTTGGGTTTTGTTCAGCACGCTTGTCTCCCTTGTAAGCCTTATCTGAATCTAAGGCTTTACTAATGTGTGAATAGAAAGCCTCATTGATTCTATGGTTAATATGGCACTAAGAGGAATATGGAATGAATTTAGTCATTTAGAAGCCACAGGCTATAGAAACTATTAGGCTATAGAAACCATATAAGGATATAAGCTATAAAGTCCATTAATAATTGGGCATTCACACATATGCACATAAATAAAATGAATTGGGCAGAAAAAAAAGTGAGTCAATAAATATATATCATACAAACACATGTGAAGGAGTACAGGAAAATAAACTATACATAAGTAATTAAGGGGTATAAAATTTTATAAAATATGAAAGAGATGATGGCTCAGTTAGTAAAATGCTTGCCTTACAAACACTGACAGCTCAGTTTGATCCTTAAAATCTACATCTTTTAATTTAAGGAAAAATGCCAGGTGTGGAGATGCATGTTTAATCCTGCCTACCACTAGGAAAGTGGAGACAGGCAGGCTCCTAAGGCTAGCTGGCCAGACATCCTGTAACCCGGTGAGTTCAAAGCCATTGGGAGACCCTCTCTCAAAACAAGGTGGGGTCTAGAGAAATGGCTGACAGGTCAAAAGCACTTACTGCATTTGCAGAAGACCGGGCCCAGTATCCCACATCAAGCAGCTCATAACCATCTGGTAGGCCCAGTTCTAGGGAATCTAACATCCTCTTCTGGCTTCTGAAGGCACATAAATGCACATGGTGCACATAAACTCACACAGGCATGCACATACATACACATAAATAAAATGAATAAATAAATCATTTACAATAATAAAACCCAAAGAAGATAGCATTCTGAAAAAGAGCGGCCGTCTTCTTCTGTCCACACATGCATGGTCACCCACACAAGCATGCATCTGAACAAACACACATGCATACACACACACACACACACACACACACATACACACACATACACACACATTCAGAAGTGTGAAAAAAGTTTGTGTAATTACGTGGGAAAGCTTTAAGTTGCAATATATCTACCTAATGGCCATGGAAAGACCAAGAATCCAGTCATGTCCCATCATTTAAGCATCATGGTTTGTAGTTTATCTTCCAGTAGTGCAGGACATTTTTTTTGTCTTCTTCAACTTTTTTCTTGCAAGACTATGCTTGTTCCACCCATTCATGGAAAGAACAGCTTGGCTCGCCACCCTCCAGTGGAAATGAGTTATGAGCCCGTTATCTGGAGCTACAGAGTGGCTTTAACCTCTGAATAGTTGGATTTCAGTAATTAATGCAGACCTCATTTCATCTTAGCTGTCCTCCCACCTCCAAGAATTCCTTTTCCTGTTCTGATTTGTAGGTCTATAGATGATAATGAAGGTAAAGCTCAAATTACCCCATTAGGGACCATGTTGAACACTTCTATTGCTCTCCAAGTTGTCAGCATTAATGTCCCATTTCTTCTTCAGTTCCTGTCAATTCTGTAAGTGAGTCATTGTGGCAGTAGTAATACGGTGGCCTCTTCTGTATGTTTCAAAGAAAATATTCTGTGTAAGGTAGCACCAGTCTTAAAATAATCTGCCATGGGCTCATTTGTTTAACTTCTTAAGTTCAAACACTAGGCTGTGAGCTAGACATACAGAGACTGAAGTTTTCTGGATGTCGGTTTCAGGTCAAAATGATGACTCACAGAGATGTGACCCAGGTACTTGGAATAGTAGCAGAGAGGGCATGATGCACTGACTAAGCCCACTGTGTAGCCTCATATGGCGACTGGCTGGTGTCAGCATCTTCAAGGGTCTCAGAGTATACAATCCATCCTCAACTCATTGAGCATAAACTATTCTTTCAGGAAACACATCTTCTCCTCATGCTGATTAGCAAATAGTTCTGAGTGATTGATTACCTCTGGATGCCTCTGTCAAGTTTGTAATGTGTTTGGTGTTCCAGCCAAGCCAGGCATTCCTGGAATTGCTCCTTGATTTGACGTTTCATTAACTCATTCACACACTCATCATTTACCACCACGAACCAGGCATTATGGTATGTGTTGATGACATAAAGTTGAGCAAGAACGTATAGAGAGCCTCATGAGATAGAAGAAAATAATAGATGCCAACCCATTATAACATTGCATTCTTTATCAGTGTGACAGTGGAATCATGGACAAGAACACCAGGGGGACATAGAAGCATCAGAATGAGGTCCAACAAAAGTACCCAGGAGGAATTTATATTAGCATCAAATATTTAAGAAAATCTAGAATAATGATACTACATTAGAACATGTGAAAAATTTAGAGACACATGAACCAGAATCAGACTTTTAGGAATGACTAATGTTTTTGTATGACCTGAGCAATGGGAGCTGGTGGCTAGGTGATTAAATACACGAGCTAAATAAAATGAAGCTGAATGGATTAGAGATGGCTCAGTGGTTAGAAGTATGTACTACTCTTGCTGAGGACTTGAGTTTGGTTCTTAGTTCCTACATGAAGTATCTCACAACCAGCTGTGACTCTAGTTCCAGGGGGATCTGATGCCCTCTTTTGGTCTCCCAGGTCTCTACAGTCATGTACACACACACACACACACACACACACACACACACACACACACACACACTTTTAAAGGATTAATTTTTATGTAAAACAGAGGGCTCTATATCCCAAAAAGCTGATATGTTAATCTAGAGGATGGGTGAGGTGTTGTAACCCAGAAAATGGTAGTGTAGGATCAGGGAAGAAGACAGCTTGCCTGTTCTATGGCATTCCAGAAGCAAAGCAACATCATGCCACAGCCTTAGACATCTCCCCTCTTTTCAACAAGGGGGTTTCCATAAGGTTTAGAATATGATCTGCAAAATAAACACATGTCTCTCCTCCCTTAATGGAATTTATATACTAGCAGCAAAGTGTGTATTACTTGTCCATTCTCAGCTGTGCTTCCCTTAAGCTCTGGAGGCCTGCGCAGCCTGCCTGGTTCTTGCAAGCAATTTCCCTTTGTTTATACTAGTTTAGCTTAATATAAAAAGGACCAGAGATGCTACCAGGGGAGATATAAGACATAATAAGGACTCAGTTGGTATCTGCAGGAGGGTAGGCACTGGGTCAGGCTATTTACAGGCTACCTCACTGTATTGCAGCCCATCTACCAATGTTATTCTTACCTCCATTGTTCTTGTATGTTAAATAAATGCCTTGCTTCATTTCAAGTAGCATGGTATATAGGCACATTCAGGGTTTTCAAGGTTTTAGGTGTACTTGCTCTGTCTAATACCCAGCACTCAGCACATTCTAATACTATCCAAACTGAGGAGGATCCTTCTGAACCTGAATGTAAAGACCTTAGATGAGAAAGTATGTTTAACACCTTAGCTAGCTCTATGCACATTCAAATTGGTCATATTGGTCCATGTGAGTGCTAATGAAGACACATGACCATGTAACATTCTGTCTTTTTGACTCTTCTGCACTCATATCCTGGAATCCAGAATGTTTGAGACTATCAACCATCAGACACTCTCTGGGTTTCAACCCCTGCCATCCAAAGCAGGAAGCTGACTTACTCTAAGCCTTTCACTCCAAGTCCCTGGGTTCTGTTTACACTGGCAAGACCTGACCACACTTTGTAGATCTCTCCTGGGAAAAACTTCTGGGCCACTTGTAGGTATCAAAGAGTTAACTCAATCTCAAGATATTGTCTGTTGACTGTGACCATGAAGAGATAGGAGATCATACCAAATTGGAAGAACTCTCTCAACACAGAGTTCTTGGAAAGCCTTGGAATTCCTGTTTTTATTTTAAGTTTTAAATATGGAACTCCTTACAGATGCTCTATAGAATTTCATGCAAAATGTTATCCCAGAGGCAGAAGAGAGCATTTGTTGTTTTATCACTTTGCAGGAACGTCCTACAGAGTATGAATGGACAAATTTATAGTCTCAAAGAAAAGAATGGGAAATGTGTAAGCGTGGTATAAGATGAGTGGTGGACCTTGGTCCCTCGAAATAGTCAAGAGAATTATAGCCACTTACAGCTTAATAGTTTTAAAAGAAACATTTGTTTGCAGGTTGATTTTCTGTTGTGTCAACAATTTATTATTGGGTTATGAGCTTGCTATGCAGCCAATTTAGAAACATCAGAAAAGCATGATGGATAGGGGTATTGTTTTTAGTTATTAATTAAGAGTCCATATAAATAACCATTGCTATTCTAAATCAGAATTTCTTAAGAGGTAGTGAAATGCAGGATAAATACAGCATTTATTGGAAATGCCAGTTAAATATAATGAGAAAAACAAACAAAAAATGAACCCACTGAGCCTGGAAGTCAGAGGACAGGCCATCAGCCATGGTGCCGTGTTTTTGGTCTTTGAGACACTGAGAAAATCTTTGAATTGTCTTATGCTTTTATATGAGATGAGTTTATTTGCAGGAAAAAATGAAGATATAAAATGCTTAGTCAGTGCAGATGCCTGGCTCCAGGACTCCCCACATCATGTCATGGTGCAGGAATCTGCAGGTGCATTTCAAAGAGCTTAGTCTCCTGTCAACAAAGGAATAAACCAGCCCCCTATAGCTTCACACACTCACTTTCCATTAAGTATGTTATTATACCAGACCCATGCTTCCAAAAGTTTTATGGTATATTAGATTTTTTATCCTTTGTCTTTGAAATATATGGTCCTAGAGACATACCAGGGAATTAGCAAAAATAATCATTTTGAATTCATTACCAGGTAGCAAATAAAATAACAAGACAAAGACTTACTGCTTCCTGTTTGACAAATGATTAGCCTCATTCAGTTACTTCAAAGTTAAGTTTAGAAGGAAGAAATAAGGAGGGAGGGAGGGAGGGAGAGAGAGAGAGAGAGAGAGACAGAGAGAGAGAGAGAGAGAGAGAGAGAGAGAGGAGAGAGAGAGAGAGAGAGAGAGAGAGAGAGAGAGAGAGAGAGAGAGAGAGAGAGAGAGAGAGAGAGAGAGAGAGAGAGAGAGAGAGAGAGAGAGAGAGAGAGAATCCTAGGATAATTTGGCCTCAAAGTTTTCAGATAGAAATATGTGCTGTGTGCCTAAATGCTTTCTTATTTTGTTTTATTTTGATTTTTCCATTTGTGTGTGTGCTTTTGTGAATGCATGTTTTGTGTGTGGGCACATGTCTGGATGTGTGCATGAGCAAGTATGTGCATGTAAGTGGAGGCCTGAGGTCAATGTCAGAACTCATCCTTCATTACTCTTCCACCTTAGTCATGGAGGCAACATCTCTCAGTCCAACCCAGAAGAAACAATCTGATATTGCTAGCCAGCTTGCTCCAGGGATCTCTTGTCTCTGCATTCTCAAACTGGGATTCCTGCCAGGCCTACAAGCATAGGTTCCATAGGTTATGGGAATCTGAATCCCTTTCCTAGTACTTCCGGGGCAAGCATTTTAACTGCTGAGTCCTCTCCCCAGCCCCTAATTATTTAAAATTTGTAATTTATTACAACAATAGTAAGCAATTATAAACTATGATGATGATGATGATGTTTGCACTTTAAGCAGCATGCATGTGGAGATCAAAGGACTACTTTAGGAAGTGGAGTCTCTCTTCCACCGTGAGTCCCGGGGATTGAACTCAGGTCATCATGCGTGTATATCAAGTGCTTTACCTCTTAGCCATCTTGCTAGCCTCTGTGTAATCTGTGCAGATTGTGTAATTCTCATTGGTTATTGATAAATGATGACACAACCAGCAATTTGTTATGCACATTCTCAATTTTTTACGTATTGCTGAGGTGTCTAAGGTTTCATTTCTTATGAATGAAGACCCAAATATATCCATACGCACATTTTCTTTGTGTGTCAATTAGAAGTATGAAATCCTGGAACCACCTTGTTTGATGTATCGTGGTGTCATTGTCTGTGTTCCCCACATGAGCTCCTTCATCAGGGAAGACAATGAGTTACAAGACTCTACACGAAGGCATCTTTTAAGTATGGTATGTTTGGGTCAGAGGCCCATGCTGCTGTCTGGCTGGCTGGCTGGAGTCATGCACTCCTAGTTGTCCCCCTCCTCACACTCTCTGAGTGCTGAGATCCCACACTCGCTGAACGCTAACTATCTCTAATGGCTTCCTTTTAAAAAGGAAAACATGCTTAGAGCATTATTTTGCTTATTGATTTTTTTCAAATTAAATATTCTAATGGGTCCCAGTTGTGGTTTTAATGATGAAACTTCCTTGAAGCCCATCATGGAAATGTGGAAAAGAATTTTATTGGGCACTGAGCTCAGTATTAGAGGCGGCTTTCACAGGGTGCTCCATAGAGTTCTTGCTCCCCATCCTTCCTTCTCTCCCTCCTGTTTCTCTTGCCTGCCTCTTCCATGCTTTCTTTCCCTTCATCAATCTCTCCCTGCCTTCTTCCTTCTTTTCTTCCCTCTCCCTGCATCCTTTTCTAACTTACTTCCTTTCCCCCTCTCCCTTCCTTACAGAAGTCAGCCAAAATTTCCTATATACTAAGAATGAATTATATAAGGAACTAAGAATCTAAGAAACTGACTTTATTATCTAGAAAAAAAAGTCATATTTCTTTTTGCTTTTATTTCATGCTAAAGTTTCCATTACACACACAAACACACACACACACACACACACACACACACACACCTGAGTTGTAACTACCCATAATCTCTCCAGTTGCTTTATCATGTAGCACCATTTTAGAACCTACACTACCTAATGTGACCTGCCACACACTCTAGACACCACTAGTTTCACCTTTGACCTTGAGTAGGCATGGTGCATCCATGAGTGGAAATGCTTGGCTCTACTGTTCCTGGCTATGATTCTTGCAAACTACCTAACTGAGGTCAGGTCACTCACCGGTCTAATTATTTTTCATTTGTGAGAGAAAAATGCCCACACTCTCCCAACTGGCCTTTCTACATCAGGAAAGATTCACATAAGGAAACACCACTATAGCAAAGGATTTGGGGATGGCTTCTTGCAGTTAATTTTCATATGCTTTTGGGAACTTAAACTGCCAGGCACAGGGAGGGTTTATAAACAATTGCTGCAAACTTCTTAACAGCTGATCTTAAACATGGGAGTACTCCTCTCTTGTTGAATGGATGGTACATGAAATTTCTGGGCTTCTTAGAACTCAGAGGAACCCATTGTTGGATGATAATGCCTTTGACTTTCCTCACTCGATGCTATCCACTCATCCAGTGAGCATTAGTTAAATGATGGAGCCTACCAGGAACTGGTCTTGGCATCACCAAAGAAACTGATAAGTTCTATTGTCGTACTTTAGAACCAAACAAGGTGGTAGTTACATTATTGAAGGTGTGGCCTTGTTGGAGAAAGTATGTCACTGGGGGAGGATTTTGAGGTTCCAGAAGCTCAAGCCTGGCCCATTGTCACTCTCCTTTCCTGCTGCCTGACCATCTGGATGTAGAACTCTCAGCTACCTCTCCAGCAATATGTCTGCCTGTGTGCCTCCATGACAATAAAGGACTAAATCTCCAAACTATAAGCCAGCCCCAATGAAAAGTTTCCATATAAGAGTTGTATGAACATGATGTCTATTTACAATAATAAAAACCCTAACAATGACAGAAGTGTATGTATATATGTGTGTGTGTGTGTGTGTATATATATATATATATATATATATATATATATATATATATATATAGCTATACCTTATATAAGTGTCAAGGTAACAGACATTACTTTTATACTTATGCACACTTTTTCCCTACATAAAAGCACAGATTTATTTGTCACACAACATGTGTGTAGGTGTTTGACTGCATCTGTATTTGTGCATTCATGCATGCCTGGTGCCTACAGTGGCCAGAACATTCTTTGGAACTGGAGTTACAGAAGGTTGTGAACCACCATGTGCATATTGGGAATTGAACCCAAGTCCTCTGGAAGAACAGCCAGTGCCCTTAACCATTAATCCATCTCTCTAGCCCCAAGAGTAACTTTTCTACCCAGCATGCACGCCACAATACTGTTATATAATGATAATGTTGGAAAAAGATCCACATCTAAAAATGTGTTTGTAGAGAAACAAAGGTGTTAAGTAGCTCATATTCTCCCAATCAATTGATCTATCAATTGATTGGTTAGTTTGCTTTTTACTTTCTTTCTTTCTTTCTTTCTTTTTATGTAGAGAAGTTCTCAGTGCATGCTGATCTCAGTCTTGCACCCCTCCTCTCCCAGAAGACTGGGCACTGGGATTAAAGAGCATGGGCAACCACATAGAGCTTCTTTTAAATTTTTATAGAGAGCAGTATTAACAATTTGGGAATCTTGAAGCTGAGGTAAATTATTTGCACAGTTTGATCTTTTCATAGCTGAAAATTCATGTCCAACTTTAACATACTTAATACATTAATAATGGAAATCAGATGCCAAATGCAACCTGTTTTGTTCTGGGCTTATTTCTTTGTCTCTTTCCTTCTGAGATGAGTGCTGCCTGACATGGGTGTTGGGACCCGAACTCTGCAAGTGCTCTCAGCCCCTGGTGCTCTCTCTCCAGCCCTTCCTTGTGCTTTCTGGTTAAGTGTAGAGTCAGTTTCAGTCATGAGGTAATTTTTTAAAAGATGTTGTACTGTTACAGAGAGTTTCAAAAGTGCTAAAGAAATCAACAGGATAACACCCTTGTTCACCTGCTCTCTGTTCAGAGCTGGGACATGAGGCATTTTCTTAGATTTTGTGGCTGTTGGGAAGGGGGAAGGGTGAGAATTATAGCACAAGTCACTCACTCACTATCCAGAAGAATATGTCGACTGTTTAAATCTTGTTTTTGTGTTTAACTGCAGACTTTATTAAGTGCACAAAGGACCTCTCTGGATTGTAAATAATGCAGATTTGACTGCACAATGAACAAAAATGCACTCCGGCAAAGCTTTTCCTCAGGACAGGCTTCAGAGTTTCCTTTGCTGGGGTAGAGGTCCAGCTACACTCTTCAGTCAGTAGCTGAGGCCAAGGCACAGGTTCTGACCTGGTCAGGGCCCTTTCTTGCTACGTCTTTCTCTTCTTGGTACCTTCTGTTGTCACAGCACCTGGAAGTTTCCTATGTTCCCTTTACTTCTCAGCTTCTCATGGCTCTTTGTAGATTTTGCAGTTTGGTCTAATTTGATGAAGATCTGCCTTTATAACCACATCATTACCTGCTAATTTTTCCTTTTCTTTCTCAGAACATGTGGTCTCCATCTGAGTGGTTCCTGGAACAGCAATGTCGATGTCCTGAGCCTTGTTCAGAGATATCTGCCCTCAGCCCCACATTTCTGACCTTGAAATCTCTTTCTTTTGTACTGTGGTACTAGGAAGGGTTGCTTGGACAGGAAAAGTCGCTTCCTTGTTGTGCTTTTCATAACTCTGCACAGCAAACATCTGTGATGCTTGCCATGTGCCTGTCCACAAACTCTGCCTGCTCCCCACAACCTGTCCAGACACACACAGCTCTGAGATCTGACCACACTTCCCTTGTAATACCTTGGAGAAGGCTTTCTCTTCCCTCTCTGTTCTTTTTTCTCCTTTACCTGTCTGACCTTCCTTCCTTCCTTCTTCCCTCCCTCTTTCCTCCTTTCTTCCATCCTTCCTCCCTTCCTCCTTCCTTCCTTTCTTCTATCCTTCTTCCTTCCTTCCATCCATTTTTCCTCCTTCCTTCCTTTCTCCCTCAATCCCTATTTCCCTCTCTCCCTTCCTCCCTCTCTCATTATTCTATTTTCTTGTTTCAGAAATCTATCCCTTGGTTTCCTGAGCTATCATGCCTGTAAAGTTTCCCTCTAGTACTTTTCATCATTGTGTGCTGTGTGATGTAATCATTCTACTGTGGGTCACCTTTCCAAAATCCAGGATTTATTAACTTTTTCTATGTAGCTGCAGATTATGGATTATCTGTGAGATCTCTTAACTAATCACTCTGCATGCCAAGTGCCATTGGAGGGTCTGATGTGCTATTTAAAGTCAGTCTTGCTAATATGAAGAAAAGCTTAGAAGATTAGGAAAGCTCATACAGCTCACATATGTGTGTCTGTGTGAGGGTGTGGCCTGAATCAGTTAGATCATGAGAGCTCTGAAGACTGGGGGTCCCTCTGTAGCTTTGTAGTATGGTGGCATTGTTGAGAGATGGACTTAGCTGTTGAAGGTAGGTAGCTGAGGGTTCATCTCTGGGGCTGGCATGTTGCCCTGACCCTTCCTGTGTTTGCCCTTTTACTTCATGGCTGCCATGAGCTGAAGAATTTCCCTAACACATGCTCCTGCTGCCTTAATGTTCAGCCAAGTGCACAGAGCCAACTAACCATAGACTAAACCTCCTGAAATGGGGAGCCAAGTTAAATCTGCCTTTAGACCGTGGCATAATGTATTTTGGTCTCAGTGATCATAAGTGACAAACAGAGCCCCCAAATTTATCTTTTTACACTGCCACTGAAGGCTGTTGTTAATGCATCACATCACTCTTTGTTGCATTCCAGAGCAAATGTGAACAAAGCGCCTTGATGAATATTATACTTTGCATATCCAATGCCTCTCACTGCCTCATGTGCTAAAACACTTACTTCCCTAGATGGGGACGGTTTTTGCAAGGCTTGGGGGTGAGTTCTAGCTGGAGGAAGGAGATTTCTGAGGGGTGGGCCTTGAGGCTCATAGCTTAACCTTGTTTCCTGTCCCACTTCTGCGTCCTGGTCTGTTGAGATGTTGGCAGGCAGCTGGCATGTGCTTCTGCCACCATGAAACCATTTTCTGTCATGCTTTGTCCCCATCCCTGATGGACTGTATCCATCTGGGTGGGGAGCCCAATAACTCCCCTCCCTGAGATTGCTCCTTGTCAGTTATTAGGTCACAGCGACAGCACAAGTGACTAGTTCACAGAGGCATGAAATTCAGCTCCATTCTCATCCATAACCACTGAACTGTTGTCTGTGTGTGTCATGCATGTATGTGCTCATATGGGAGTGTGCACGTGTGTGTGCATGTACATTTGTGTGCATGTGTACATGATGGCCAGAAATCAGTGTTAAATGTCCCCTTGGATCTTTCTCAACCTTATTTTTTTAAGACAGAGACACTGAATATGAAGCTCACTGACTGGCTGGCTAGCTGGCCAATGAGCTTCAGGAATATATCTGTCTCCGCTCCTCACCCTACTCCCAGCACAGGAATTAGAGACATGTACTACCCTGCCAGGCTTTTGACATGGATAATGGGGATCCAAACTCAGATCCTCATGATTGCAGGGGAGACATGTCACTGACTGAGCCAAACATCTCTGCAGACCCACACTGACTCATTTCACAAACACTAGACCTGTTTTTTCCCCCAAATTGTTCTCCCCAATAATCCTCCATTGCCTTGCTAATGACTTTGTTTACCAAAACTAAACTTCGGGACTTTTGGTGATTTGTCACGATTTTATTACCACTTAAAGAGACTACCAAAATGAATATTTTCATTAACTTCAATCCCCAACCATGCACAATTTATTTCTTACTTACATTTCCATGGTTCTACATGTTTACCCCTATTACTAACTTATTATGCTGTATTATAGATATTTGTTTCTTTAACTGTCTCTCCCTACTAGCTAGTGAGTGCTTAGCAGCTGAGCTGAAGGTCTCAGTTGCCCTCATATACCTCATGCTGAGCTCAGTGTCTGGAATGTACTTTTGAGTTTAGTAAATATTGACATGCTGAGTAATGCCTCATCCTCTATACTGGGCCCCTTTTCTATGCAGAAGGGAGTTTTTAGGAAGATTTTTTTTTTTTAAAGACAGAGGAAAGCTTTGGGAGTGAGAAAAAGGAATACACTTACTGGGGATCATGAAGATAGAAAAGTCTATACCAACCCTCCAGTGTTTTCATTGTTTAACAGAAAAATAAGATTTACTATTGAAAATATTCTTGGGTCTGGAGAGATGGCTCAGTGGTTAAGAGCACATATTGCCCTTGCTTGAGACTGGAGTTCTGTTCTCAGCACCCATGGCAAGTGTCATAGAACCATTTGTAACTCAAGCTTAACTGGAGCTGATGCCCTCTTCTGGCTTCCCCAGGTACCCGCACTCATGTGCACAGATACATACACAGACACACCCATAAATTAAAAAAAAAATCATTTTAAAAGGACATATTCTAACATTTTCCTTTGTTTTACATCTATGTGAATTTTGATTTGATTAAGGCAATAATATCAATATAAATTGTATTAAATTTTATATAATGATAAACATTTGTATATATGACTTAAAAATCTTTATCCTTTCTGTTGTTCTGAAGTCCTGTGTTTAAACTCAATTCTGAAAGTTCTGGCTTCCTCTGTAAATAGAGTTGATTATTTCCCCAAGAAATAAATTTAGAATTCTTAGTGAAAGATTTTGTTTTTGTGCCCTTCTCTCTGTTGTTATCCATAAACAGTACCACATTCTGGGTAAGTTACAAAGAAAAGAGGTTTCTTTTGGCTCAGTTCTAGTTCAAGGTTGAGAGCCTGTATCTGTAGATGTAACCAATCGTCTTATTAAAATAAGAAACACAGAGCCAATGTAAAAGAGAAAGCCGAGAGGTCAGAGCTCAGAGATAAAATCTTACCTCCTGCAGTGCTCCTAGCTTCCCCGAGAGAGAGCTACTTCCTGTTTGTCTGTGTTTAAATAGTCTTTCTGTTCTGCCTTCTCATTGGTTGTAAACCCAACCACATGACTGCCTCATCACTGCCTGTAAGTACCGCCCTCCAGGTCTTAAAGGCATATGTCTCCAATACTGGCTGTATCCCTGAACACACAGAAATCTACCTAGCTCTTCTAACCACCACGCTCTTGCTATGGCTCTAATAGCTCTGACCCCAGGACAACTTTATTTATTAACATAAAATTAAAATCACATTTCAGTACAAATAAAATATCACCATATGTATCCAGTGATGGTCTTCTTGTTGGCCATCTCCAAGAGGGTGTCACATAGCCAAAGACTATGTTTGTCTCCTAGAAAAAGCCACCAGAATTTAATCATGAGTGTCTGCCCTGGTTTCAGTTCTGTTGCAGAAGTAAAATACCCTGACAAAAAACAACTCAGAGGAGAAAGGGGGTTATTTCAGCCTACAGTTATAGATTACAGTTCATTATGATGGAAGAGTTAAGGATGGAACTTTAACAGGTGCTCTCATTACAGCCAAGAGCAGAGAAAAATGAATGCATGCATTCTCACTTGCTCGCCTGCTTGTGTTTAGCTGATTCTTCTGTCCTTATACAATTCAGGACCCTTTGCCTAGGGAGTGGTGCTGCCAGTGGTGGACTGTATCTTCCCACATGAATTAACTTAAGACAGTCTTCTACAAGCCAACCTAATATAAACAATCTTTTATTGAGATTCTCCTTCCAGGCCATTCCAGGTTGTCAAGTTGACCATTAAAGCTAACCAGCACAGGGACCCACCTTGAGGTCCTCTCCAATTCTAATCTCCTAAAGGTCCCAGCTACTACTAATTACTTAATAGTTGATTAATTTCATAGCCTATTAACACCTCAAGTTGGAGAATAAATTTCCACATGAAACTGGAAACACCATAAAATCCTCTCTATCTCACTGCTCTCCTTCCTCTCTTCCCCTCTTCTTCCTGATATTTAGTATTATTGGGTTATTGTTGGTTCCTCCTAATTCTTCACATGTGGATTCTTTGATGGTTAGTGGGCCCTTCCTTTGCATAGATACATCACTGAGTGTTTCTACAGGTTGATGTGGATTTTAGCACATGGGGATGTTTTAGTTCTCAGATCTTGATCTTACACAAGGGTCAGTTTCCTTGTTTTATGAATTCTCATAAAATCTGCCACTCTCCTGTAACTTGCCGTTGCCTTTTTGGTTTGTCACAACATCACCAAAGAACCATGATCCCTCGTTCCAAAATGATACTAAAGAAATGCTGTTGGAGGTCTGAGAGCAGGGAGTGAGGCCGTTCCAGTGTGGGCTCTCAGTTTCAGGAGATCTGTTATTACTCGATGGCTAATTTCCATCCATCAAAAGGGAAACAACTCATGGCTGGTTAGCTATGTGCTCAATCAGGTGGGACAGAGTCTTCTCTACCTATGTTAGTGTTGAAAGGTCTTGCCAATGTCACTATGCAATACTCTACCCTCCCAATGTTTCTGTCTTCTTACATTTAAACAATGTAGCACATTTAAATGATTCACCAGTATGATATATCATTTGGCTTATGATACATTCAATTTTTAAAATAAGCCTAAGGTTTTCATGGAAACCAGAAATACATGCATGACCTTCAGTGCTGAAATGCTAAGTCCTTTTGGGTGGTGAGATGGCAATTACCTGTTAGTGTAATATGTATGTTTTCTGTTGGTCCAGTGTGGTGGTGCATGCTGTCATCCCAGCAGTCAGGAAATGGCGACAAGAGAATCAAGCGTTCAAGGGCAGCCTCAGTAGTATAGGGAGTTTGAGCCCAGCCTGGGATACAAGAGACTTTGTCTCCCAAACCAAAGAATTCCCTGCTAATGTGAATAATAATTTTAAAGTTTGTGGGGCTCAAAGAGGGGTTATTCCATATTACACAAGCACCCATGAGTTGTGCTGTCCTCTAGAATCCAGTCTTTCTCCCCAGAATTAGGGTTGCTCTGCTGATTTTCATAGATTTCATGTAATAGTTAGGGTCAGCATTCTAGAATATTCTCTTCTTTCCCAGAGGTCCTGACTAGTCTGACTTTCCTTTGTTGTGTCAGATCCTCCAGAAGCTCCTCAGATCGTTTCCCTTTCTAACCCTCATATCACTTCAAATATACATGTTTAATATAATTGTGTTTTTACTAATTCCTTCCCTGTTCACCCAGAGCCCCTGAAAGGCTGAACTCACCATTGCATCCTCAGTTCTAATTAGTGGATTTGTTTGTTGGGCTGTTTTAAGGGGTGTATTTTTTTTTCCTGAGACCAGATCTCATGTACTCTAGGCTGACCTTGACCTCCCGAGTCACTGATGTTAAACTTGCTCTTTCTTCTTCCTGCCTCTCCTTTGTGAGTGCTGGACTTACAGGCCTGTGCCACCACCCAGTTTATGTGGGGCCAGATATGGAACCTAGGATTTCATGCATGCTAGGCAAGCTTTCTACCAGCCGAACCACATCCTCCAGTTACCATGTATTTTTTTTTTTTATTGAAAAAGTGATTGGATTCCATGATGATTAATCTCGATTTTCAATTTGATAAGACTTAAAAATCACCTGTGGATGAGCCTCTTCATATGCCTGTCAGGGATTTTTTTTCGGTGGTCTTGAATTACATGGGGAAACCCAGCTTAGTTGTATGTGACAGCTTTCCCAGGCTGGGATCCTGTGCTGTGTAGGATGGAGAAAGGAGCTGAGCAGCGGCGTGTGCTCTTCTCTCTCTGCTTCCTGACTGGCTGCAGTGTGAGCAGCCATTTCAAGCTGTCTTGCTTTCCCTCCGTGGTGGACTGTACCTTAGATGGTGAGCCAGAATTAACCTTGTCTCCCTTAAGTTGTTTTTGCCAGGGTGGCTTCTTCACAGTGATGGAGAAAGAAACTAGGTGAGATTTTGAAAAGTAGTTTTTATTACAGTACATCATTTTGTAAATCTCTATCAAAGATATGCTGTTATGATTTTATCTGTTTTCTAAAATCCAAGTCACTTCTTCACATGGGGAAGTAAATCAATGTTGAGTGTTCAATGTCACTATATAAGCAACATAGATATTTGGATTTTTTCCTTTCATTATATCTTTTGTGTGTGTTGGTATAGTGGTGAGCATAGCTCCTGTCCATTGTGTCTTTTATGCCTTCAAATTCATTGAAAGAGTTCTTGAGTTTTTTATAATAACCCATTTGGGTTCAGGGGATAGTTACATCCATGTTTGAATGTGAACCAAAATGAACTAACTACAGTGTAAATATGTTAACTATAACACAGACACAGACAAACACACACACACACACACACACACACACACACACACACACACACACCTCTGGCACTTATTGAGCAATGGACATTTGGAAGGGCAGGTGTCTCAGAGTGGCTAGTAATTTATTATATCACTCTTAAGATCAAAACTTGAACTTCAAAATTACAGATGATCAGATAGTTGACCTGTACCTACTGGAGGTGCAATAAAAGCCACAATAAGAGAGTTTATTTAAAAAAACATCTTAGAGTTAAACCAAAGGAAATAATTAGGAATTGAATTACAGTATAGAGGCATAATGTGCTTTTTGGGCAGATGCTGCTCTAGGATACTGATAGATTATTATTGTGTTGATTTGAGTCACTCATTCAAGAAAAGTGGAGTGCATCTGTGTGCTATACAGGGAGCTTGGCATCGCAGTTATACAAGGAGCCAGCATCTGGTCTTCAACTCCTTAATGACAATGTTCAGGTTTTCCTGAGACAGGATCTTATTAGACCTCAAAATTGCTCTATTGTTGAGGATTACCTTGCACTTTGGATCCCCGTGCCTCAACCTCCCCAGTATTGAGATTACTAGTATGCATTACCATGCAGTTTATGTAGTGTTGGAACTAAGGACTTTCTGCTTGCTAGGAGAGCCCTCTACTAACTGATGTGCATACAGCCCTAACCCCACCTCGTGGGATTTAAAATTCTTGTCATCCTAATCTTAAGAGAACACAATTCAAGGGGGGAATATTTGAAACCCTTGGCACATTCACAAGATGCCTTCAAGTCTTACTCAGTCCTCTAACTTCTTGTTCGAGTGTATGTAAATTCTTGTCTCATTCTGTGACATGCCTTAGCACCATGCTCAAAGTAGGTGTCCAGAGCTGTGTAACTCACACCATTGACTTGGTGTTTGTTCAAGGCAACCCCCCCCCCAATATCTAATCACACTATACCACTCTGAGCTGTGATGATGCAGGCTTGTATTTGACAGGCAGAGGTGAAAGGATCAGGAATTTGAGGCCAGACTCAGTTACATAGTTTGAGGATAGCCTTGGCAACTTGAGAGACTATCTCAAAACAAAATAAAATAAAATAAAAAAAGGGAATATATCGCTGAATAGTGTAGCATTTTGGTCTCTGTTTCTGCATATAATCACTATAAAACGGATTCCTGCTTTTATCCCATTTTTGGAGCAGGTGTTTGTTTATACATCCTAGACCTGCATTCGTAATTCCCATTATGCCTGTTATTCACTAGCTTTTGTGTTGCCCACCTCTGTACTGGATATACTTGGAATAAGTGCTACTTAGTAAGTCATATTTTAAACTAAACGGCTTGGTCTAATTTATGAAACCATTTGGGCTGGAGAGCCCTACAGCAAACCACATAGTTCATCCCCCCTTTCCTAGCATAGTGGGAGAGATTTTTATTGTCTATAAAATCCATTCTGGGTGGGTATCTATTCTCAGCCTTCATTATCTCTAGTGTTAGCGATTCCACAGCCTCCCTTGGCAGCCTTCCCTATTGCTGAGCTAGCCTTGCTTATTAATCCTGTAATAATACCTTATGTTCTCCAAATATTGAGGCAATGCTTAAGTCTCCCCTGCTAACTCATTCCTCCCTGCCCACCCTCTGAAATGCTTCTGATAAGTGCGCGTGTGTGTTGTGTGTATATGTGTACGATTATGTAAGCACGCAGCACCAAGTGATGTGCTATACACCCTTGTCCTGAGGCATTCTGCAAGGGGCTTGTTAGGATGGACGCTGTCAGTCCATAGAAAATTAAGCTATTAAATCTGCAGCACCAGGGTGGTGATTGAATGGCTTGTGCCATGGGATGAAATTGCTTTGCAGACATATGAATTTTGCAGTCAGGAGTGTTCATCCCTCCTCGTGCACTTTAATGGTATTGTTAGATTAATGTGATGATTTAGAGGCTATTACTGGTTTGTCTATGCTGGTTTCGGGACAAGAGCATCAACTGGACCTGTCCTAGGAGGGTCTGGTCCAGAGATTGTCCTTCAGATAGAATTGATTACAGGTAGGTGTTGGGGAAATGACTCAATTGGTAAAGTGCTTGCTCTGCTACCGTGAGGACCTGAGTTCAGGCTTCACTACTCATGAAAACAGCTGGGTATGGTGTGTACACTTGTTATCTCAGCATTTGAGAGGCAGAGAAAGGCAGATCCCTAGAGCTGGTAGGCCAACCATCTTAGCCTACTTTGTGAGCTCCAGGCCAGTGGGAGACCATGTCTGGGAAAACAAGGTGGACAGTGTCTAAACAACAACACCCACGCAAGTTTGTCTTTGGGCTGACCACACACTTGTGTATGCCCGCCCTCCCACATGATGTGCACCTCCACACACATACATGTGAACATGCACATTTACATATATACACATTATCTTTTTAAACTCTTTTATTCCTCAAATTTTTTTTTCAGTGTGTGTGTATGTGTGTGTGTGTGTGTGTGTGTGTACATGCGCGCACGCATGCGTGCATGTGTGCGCATGCATGTGTGCACGCACACATGTGCGTGTGCATTATATAGGTCATGTGAGGGTCAGAGGACAACATTCAGAAATCTCTTCTCTCTCCGCCATGTGTAATCTGGGCAAAGTCCAGTGTCTTTCCTCACAGGGCAATCTCATTGGCCCACAAAAGTTGTTTCTTAAGAAAGAGCTGTTGTGGCCGGGCGGTGGTGGCGCACGCCTTTAATCCCAGCACTCGGGAGGCAGAGCCAGGTGGATCTCTGTGAGTTCGAGGCCAGCCTGGGCTACCAAGTGAGTCCCATGAAAGGCGCAAAGCTACACAGAGAAACCCTGTCTCGAAAAACCAAAAAAAAAAAAAAAAAAAAAAAAAAAAAAAAAAAAAGAAAGAGCTGTTGTGAGGACTGGACACGGGGCAAGCATCATGACCTGCATTCTCTGCAGTCTCCTGGAAGCTGGCACTGCACCGTTCTCTCCTTCAGTTCCTCTCACGTACTTTGTGCTCCTATCCCAAGCTGCTGGTGTGATGCTTGTGCTGGATGCTGTTTGTGGCTTTCTTTGGAGGATTGCCCAGGACAGCTGCAGAGCTGAGGAGCCTGAAGTTCATGGGTCCACAAGAAATCCCAGGTCCTTCCTTGTGCCTGGAGACAAACTCTAACATCTAACTAGCATCCTGTGTCTCCCTAGTGGGGGTCTAACTGAAGGTACCTTTTCCGGGGAAATTCCCTGGAAAACTTAACCTTCACATACCCACTTTCCTTTCTCTGATGCCAGAGGTAGATGATCGCAAACACTTTATCCCTGGAGCTTCTGAAATCCTCTTCTAGAAAACCAGGACCATACTGTGTTTTTCACCTACCTCCTGTGTTAGCTGACTTGGTTTCTGCGGGCACTTCTTTCATGGTAAACACATAGTATCCTGCATCTGAAGAGAACACACTTTGTTCCAAGATTCACTGTCATTTGCTTTAAGTTTGATGAGGTCACAAAAGTCACTATGTTTTCAGACTGAGCAAAAGTCCTTCATGGGGGGTTCACTTTAGGTGAAATGTCTGTTCCGGGCTTCTGAAACTGATGTGTCCTTCTATTAGAATGGGAATCACACACTCCAGATAGACCAGAAGCATTTGACTTTCAAGTGGACGGTGATGCTTTGTGAGCGCCTGGCCAGCTGAGCCCCTGGCCAGGAGCCCAAACAGCCTGTCCTGCTTCATAGCTACCTCGTTATCACTATTGAAAGTCGTCCTGGAAGCAGACAGTCCTCTGCCGACTCACCTCTGTCCTTGTTTGTTCTCTTCTTACAACATTGTCTGATTTCTCTCCTTTAACACAAGTAAAATGCACACACCTAGCCCAGTTGATACGAAAGTCTGAGAACCATTAAAGATTGATTGCTAGTTAGGCACTGATGTGTTTGGACACACAGCAAATGAAGATCTCAACATTTTATTTTTGTTTTTTCTCCCCAGAATCTTTATCCACAGATAGGTATAGAGCCAGCCACAGAATAATGCAGCATGGGAGAGGATTCTTCTCCTCTAACCCACGCAGTCAATTCTGCTCCTGGAACAGACTGAGGGGAGGACAGTTCTAGTCAGTGTCATGCCCCTGTCTCAACACCAGTGCAGACCTGTGTATATTTGTGTGTCTCCTGACATGCTCTAGAACACAAACTGAGAAACATGCTTTATCTCAGAAATCAAGCCTTTTTTTTTTTTTTTTTTTTTTTTTTTTTAATGAAAGCATATACCATGAATTAGCCTCAGGCACCGAAGACAACTTGCCTGGTCATGAATGTTCCAGAAACTATTGTTGCAGTTAGAACAGCATGCTCATTGTGGTGCGACTGTTTCCTTTAGCACTAAGTCCTTAAATGAATAGCTAAAAGTTCCCGTCATACTCTCCTTTCCTGAGAATGCCTTGCACACAGGTGGTGTTCCACAAATGTTTTCAAATGACTCAGAACTCTGTTTCTTGTGTGCTCTCAAAGCAATTTTCCAAGGTCCTGTCCCAAATACATAATTGATAGCATTGAAAAATAAGCAAGGGCCGGGCGGTGGTGGCGCACGCCTTTAATCCCAGCACTCGGGAGGCAGAGGCAGGCGGATCTCTGTGAGTTCGAGGCCAGCCTGGTCTCCAAAGTGAGTTCCAGGAAAGGCGCAAAGCTACACAGAGAAACCCTGTCTCGAAAAACCAAAAAAAAAAAAAAAAAAAAAAAAAAAAAAAAGAAAAATAAGCAAGGAAATTGTATTTATGTAGCATGTTTCTGCAATCATTAGCAGGCTGACTTTGCAATGAGAATTGGGAGTCTAATTCACTTAGGACGGTGTTCTAGGATGACTGCATAGTCTGTGGTAGGTTGACCAGTTAGCACTTCCTCAGCCACACTGAAACAGAGGAAGCACAGGAATTGAGATCACATATTGAAACATCTTAATCACAGGAAGACTTAACCTTTTATCCCATAACCATGTATCCTTTCTGTTTGATTGGCATCTTCTTGGATAGGTATGTGAGTATGTGGTTTGTATGTGGAGATCTATTTGCATAGGTTGCTGTTCTTTCAGAGAAAAACAAAGAATCAAGGTGTTCCACTTTTCATTTCTGTTGCTGTGATAAAGCACCCTGACCAAAAGTAACTTGGGGGAACAGAGAGGTTTATTTGGCTCTTGATTATGGGTTATGTTTCATTATTGGAGGGAAGTCACCAAGGTAGGGGTTTGAGACAGTTGGCCATACTATATCCAGTCAAGGACAGACAGGAACAAATACAGCCATGCTGTTCTGCTTGCTTTCATCTAGCTTTCTCATCTTTTAGATACTTCAGGACCCCTGCGTAGGGAATGATGCTGCCCACAGTGGGCTGAGGTCCTCCTTCATCAATTACTAATCAAAATGATGCCCCTCCCAGACGTGGCCACAGATTAACCTGAGCTGGATAAATCCTCATTAAGACCCTCTCTTTAGATGATTCTCAGTTGTGTCAAGCTGACATTTAAAAGTCAACCACATACGTTTCTGTCAAACTTTAAAGCTATACTCAGTTCTCCTCTAAATCAACCTACTGTCCTTTTTGTAGCCTGATGATACCTGCAAGCATTTCCTTCATTTGTCAACAGAGGTGAGACAAGATGCTGTCATTTGCATCCAGGTCTTCCTGACAATGGACGTCCCATTAGAAAGCAGGGTCACTAGAAAGCCCAGTGTCATGATGTCACAATAACATTCATTGTGGTGAAGACAGCTTCAGAGACAGTCAAGGAATGTCAGAAGTGCACATGAAAAAAAATTCCACTACAGTCTGGGCCCAGCCTTTTTAACTCTAAAAGACATGAAAACAAAACAAGACTGGGGAGACAGTTCAATGGTTAAGCACTTACAGAGCAAGCCTGAAGACCTGGATTTGCACCCCCAGAACCTACATAAAGCCAGACACACAAGGTAACACCTGTCTGGTGCCTGTAATCCCAGGGCTCCCTGTTGTGAGGTGGGAAATGGAGACAGGGAGATTTCCGGAGCTCCTGGGCCAGCTCAGCTAGCCTTGCTTATTCAATGGTGAACAACAAAAGACCCTGCTTAAACAAGGTGGGAGGTAAGGACAATACCTGAGCTCATACTCTGGCCTGCATGGACCTAGAGGAGCTCACAGAAGCTCATAGGTATCCACAGTCACACACACACACACACACACACACACACACACACACACACACACACACACACACACGTAACATGAATCTTAAAAGGTCTTATTAATAAATAAAATCAAACCTGAGGCCAGTTATTGGGGTAAACGCTGAATGATCAGAGAAGCAGAACAAGCCACAGCTACCTCACCTTGCCAATTCTTCAGCTGATCCTATTTCCTCAGACTGGATACCTCTGAGTCCTCATCCAGAATGAATCTCTGCTGAACTGCTTCTCGAAAGCCTGAAAGCTTAACCAGCCTAGTTCCTGGTCCTCACGCCTTAAATACCTTTCTGTTTTCTGCCATCGCTTCCTGGGATTAAAGGCTCACTTCTTGGGATTAAAGGCGTGTGTCACTATGCCTGTTTCCAATGTGGCCTTGAACTCACAGAGATCCAGACGGATTTCTGCCTTTGTAATGTTAGGGTTAAAGGCGTGAGTGCCACCATTTTCTAGCCTCTGTATCTAGTGGCTGTTCTGTCTCTGACCCCAGATAAGTTTATTAGGGTGCACAATATTTTGGGGAACACAATACCACCACACACATGACTTTAAGAAAAACAAAACCAAGCCAGGTGGTGATGGTGCACATCTTTAATTCCACACTCAGGAGACAGAGACAGGTGGCTTTCTGTGAATTTGAGGCCAGTCTGGTTT
Organism: Peromyscus maniculatus bairdii; assembly: GCF_049852395.1. Classification (NCBI taxonomy): domain Eukaryota; kingdom Metazoa; phylum Chordata; class Mammalia; order Rodentia; family Cricetidae; genus Peromyscus; species Peromyscus maniculatus. The sequence goes on along the minus strand of NC_134858.1, from coordinate 114,624,151 downwards.
ACAGAACTAGTTCCAGTCCAGCCAAGGCTACACAGAGAAACCCTGTCCTGAAAAACCAAACACCAAACCAAACCAAACCAGAACAAACAAACAAATACTAAAACAACAACAACAAATAAACATATAAACTAAGACAGACAAACACAAAGCCCTAACAAACAAACACCATTGCCATTGCTCTACCAGATGGCTGAGTCTTGGAACCATGCTAAAGTTTTGTCTGCATTGCCTAGCTGTTGTGTAGACAGGAATGTGACACCTCCTTTGCTAATTGCATTGGGCTATGGTTTAATATGGCTGCCAGTCCTTCACAGGCTAGCCTCAGAGCCCTGATTAGTTCATCATTACAGGAAGAAGAGCCCCCACAAGTCAGCAGGGCAGTGTTTAGCTTGTCTGTGATCAGATGGACCAGGGTTGCTTCCAGCCCTGTGATGGAAGGCAGGCTGTTCAGCTCTGGGTTTTGGTTGTCTTCCTCATCTCCTCACAGTGGGACTATATAGCCAGTTGATATGAAAGTGAAAACTGTAACAATGATGTGTAACCTGCTTAGCATAGGACACATAGAAAATGCTAGCTAATATTAAGGGTAAAATCATGCTTCTAACATTATTATGCTTTTGTCTTTATCTTGCATGATTATAATCTAAGTTTTGCACAGTTCCAATTTATAATACAAATATAACTTAGTGTTTTGGGCTTAGTCCAAATTTGAAAGTATAAAGGTGTCTTTGAGAATATGGAGAGTTAGTGAGATGCTTCAGTGGGTAAAACTGCTTGGTACAAAGTCTGATGACCTGAATTTGATCATCTGGAGACCCACATGGTAGAAGTACACAACCAGCTCCCACAAGTTGTCCTCTGACCTCTGTAGCTGTGGCACATGTGACTGTGTGGGTATGTTTTTGTCAACCTGACGAAGACTAGAGTCATTTGGGAGGAAGAAACCTCATTTGAGGAATGCCTCCATCAGACTGGTCTGGGGTAGGCATGTCTGCGTGGCGTTTTCCTGATTGTTGGTTGACATGGGAGGGCCCAGTCCTCTGATATGGGAGGTAGATGGGTCCAGGGAGTAGAAGAAAGATAGCTGAACACGAGCCTGGGATTGAACCAGTGAACAGTGTTCCTCCACGGTCCTGCCTCTGCTTCTGCTTGAGATCCTGTCCTGACTTCCCTCTGCAACCAACTGTGATTGGGATGGGGAAACCACATCAACCCTTTCCTCCCCAAGCTGCTTTGGTCAGGGTTTTATCACAGAAATATAAAACAAATTAACATACACACACATATATATATATATACACAAATAAGTGAAAAATAAATAAAGTTAATACAAAACTTTAAATAGGATATAAAGAAAAAGGTTAGACTGAATAACTTTCTGTTCCTATTTTGATTCAGTGTTTTCCTAAAGTGATATTTCACATTATTTTTTATGGATTGTTTTCTGCAATCACACAGAGTTTTCAAAGACCCTGATCATTCTGTATTTTTTTTTAAGAAACAGTGTTCTGTTTTTATATTCCATTTAATGGCTTTTTTTTCCATCCTGTAGCTCTGAAGCCAAGGATGATAAATCAAAAACTAATATTTCCAAGCACCTCAAAAAATAAGAGCCTGTGATAGATTAAATGTAGGCTAAATGAAGCCCATGGCTGATTGGTTCTAATTAGATACAAGGTAAATGTTCGCTCAGCGAGGCCTTCTGTTAAAGTCAGAACACAGCGTTGTCTGGGCTCTCTGTGCTGCCCTTTACAAAATCATTTGAAAATGTTTTGGGTCTGCTGTCACTGGGACAATGTGGCTTGGCAGCATATTGGTAACTTCATGAGCTTGTCACATTTGTCATGCAGACAGTGTTCTTTATAGGCAAAGCTGTCAGGCAGATTGAGTCTATAATTCTTCTTTGCATGAAATCATATGATGAAACCCCAGTATCAAATTGAAAGCCGCACTGGCATTTGCAATCTCTCAGGCATGTGTCGGAATTGTTTTACAATGGACGCGTTGCTTGAGGACATATACTCGTTTTGTAAAGTTCATCAGTTATGTCCCCGCAGCGTAACTCTAACTGTAGGTCTACCTTTGTTGTTGTTATTGTTGCCGTTTACATATTGGAAGATGAACCTGCTTCTGGTTGTGTTTGACTGTGTGTGATGCGTGTGTGTATATGTGAGTGTGAGTGCCCATGCACACATGAAGAGGCCAGAGGAGGATGTCTTCCACTCAGAGTCTCTCAGTGAACCCAGAGCCAGATAAGCTAGCTTGCAAGCACCAGAGAACCTCTTGTCTCTGACCGAATGTTGGGGTTACAGCAGCTAGCTTTTTGCGTGGTTGTGGGATTTGAACTCAGGATCATGTCTTACCCACTGAGTCATCTCCCCAGCCCTTGGTTTGGATTTTTTAAAATGGTTAACTTCACAATTGAACTACACCATCAGAATTGTAGTCTCACTCTTACTGTCCAAACCATTCTGGTAAGGTAGGAGACAGTAGTTACCTGAGTCCTTGTTTTAGTCAGATCTCCAAAGATAATGCTTGCCAATATATGTGAAGCGTCATTCTGTCTCATAAGCGCAAGCGGCGTGCAATGCTTCCTTCATGTTGGACTGATCAGTGGGAGCATCCACACAAATTGTGCACATAGCCCAGGCAGAAAATTTGGGAGGGTCAGTTTACTTATTTCCCTTGGTGGTGAAATTTCTCAAGAAACCGGCCCACCCAGGGCAGCTTGAAGGGGCTAAGTGGGGAAGGAATGGCTTCGAAACTGCACACAGCCTTGTGCTTCAGGCAGCCCCTTGCTAAGCAAGTTCCTGTTCCAGAGTGGGCTGCCTGCCAGGACTCTGCTAAGCACTCTGGTGTGCTGTGCACCTTGGAATGTGGGAGGAGTTTTAACTCTGGGACTGCCCATTGTAACTTCTGTCATCAGGAGAGCTTGCCAGGCCTCACAGCCACCCAGCTAAGAATTCAACATGGCACGGACAGGCTGAGAAGAGGCTGAGAAGTGTGTTCTGATACACGCACATCTTCTCTTTCCCTCCCTCCCTCCCTCCCTCCCTCCCTCCCTCCCTCCCTCCCTCCCTCTTTCCCTCTCTCCGTTCTCCCCTTTCTCCTCCCCTCCATTCCTCTGACTTTGCTCCTCCTGAATTATTGTGTTTCTGAAAGGAGATCTGTTTTGCATGCTTTGAAATGATTATGAAATACCCATGGTGGGTGACTCTTTCTGAGTGTGGGCTGGGCAAACCCTGATTTCCCACTTGATCAGCCTTTTTGGTTTTTCTTAACAAAAGAAAACCCATTCTTCTGCGCCCCATAAGTTCACTGCAAAGCCTCCATCTGGAACGAATTCAGCATCTTTAACAAATATGTATTCTCTCTTCAAAAACCATCTAAAAATAGTGCTCAAGCAAATCAGACAAAAATATTTTGACGTTTTCTGTGTGTTTCATGGGGTAAGCACAGTTTGAAACGGTCTCTCTGTTAATTTTCACACGCGTAAGAGTCGATGTACTTTTTCTGTCTGCATGCACAGTGTATTTTACTCCAGGGTGATTTCTGATTCAAAACATAACACAGCAATTGTGCTTGTTAGAAAGGCCCTGCTTTTATCACAGCTGGCTCTCATAGGGAATTCAGGTTACAAGTACCCAAAGTGAAATGTTCAATTGAGTTCTACTGACATATGACAGTATTGATTTATTTTAAAAAATTGGTTTTGCATGAAGAAACACATAGCTACCCTATGAGGTTGTACTTATGATCTCAACTACAAATCATACTAATGGTTGACTTCAGTCCAAATGATGGGTTGCCCTCTTAAGCCCAAGAACCACTGCTACCTGTGTGCAACCTGAGAGTCTGACACAGAATTATTTATAAGGCCAGCCTGGGCTACAAAGTGATATGTTGGAAAAAAGAAAAGAAAAGAAAAGAAAGAAAGCTACAAGGTTGGCTCAGCAGTTAAGATCACTTCCTACTCCCTCAAAGGAGCTGTATTGAGTTCCCCACACCCATTTCAGGTGGTGCCACTGCCTCAAAATCCAGCTCCAGGAGATGTGATGCCATCTTCTGGCCTCTGTGGACACTACACACATGTGCACACACACACACACACACACACACACACACATTTTGAAACAAAAAATAAAACATAAAACAACTCATATAAAAAAGCCAATAAATGTTGTAAAATTTAATAAAAGCAGAATTCCTCCCATCATTTATTGATTAATCAGCTACTGTGTGTTACAGATGATGAAAGGGATTGCATATGTAGTCCATACATATATTTATGAAATGTAATACATATATGCTATTGCATGCTTTAATTGAATCCTGTGACTTTTGAAATCTATGGTAGAAAACTGAAGCTCATAAGATTTATCAAATGGCTCTAGATTACATGGGTGATTTATAAAGAGAGTCAAGGCAAGCCTCATACTCTCCTTCCAGACTTTACATCCCCTTCTAGGACAGACAAAAGAGATGATGTATTCATCTTTTTGATGTCAGCAATATTTAAATTGTTAGAAAAAGTCAAATTCAGATCCAGTGTATCTTTTCCTTGTTCTTAGCTCTCTAATACTCATTGATGTCCTAATGTGGAGAGTTTCAGCAAACCTGAGACTGGATTTGAATTTATCATTACAGTTTCCTTGCTTCATTTTGTTATTTTATAGATCTCTATAAAATTAGGAAAATATTGCAACTTAAAGTTGATTTTAGCCAGACAATTTTTCTCTGGTCCTGCCCAGCCTCATGGTCCTGCAGTCACTTATAAAATAATCACTCAGAGGCCTAATATTATTTACAAACTGTATGGCCTATGGCAGGCCTCTTGCTAGCTAGCTCTTCTATCTTAAATTAACCCATTTCTTTCTTTCTTTTTTTTAAGCTGAGGATTGAACTCAGGGCCTTGTGCTTGCTAGGCAAGCGCTCTACCACTGAGCTAAATCCCCAACCCAAAACTGTTGCTTTATTTTTTTTTTTTTGGTTTTTTGAGACAGGGTTTCTGTGTGTATCAGTCTTGGTTAGCCTGGAATTCACTCTGTAAACCAGGCAGGCCTCGAATTCACAGAAATCCATCTGCCTCAGCCTCCCTAGTGCTGGGATTAAAGGCTTGTGCCGCTGCCGCCGCCGCCGCCGCCGCCGCCGCCCAGCTTAAATTAACCCATTTCTATCAATCTATAAATTGCCATGTGGCCATGGCATTACTGGTCTGCTGGCATCTTGCTGCTCCTTCCACAGTGTCTGGCATCTCTCTGCCTCTGCCTTTTTTCCTTCCTGTCTCTCTTCTTGGATTTCCCACTTGCCTCTAAGCTGCCTTGCCATAGGCCAAAGCAGCTTATTTATTAACCAGTGGGAACAGCATATGTTCACAACATACAGAAAGACATCCCCCAGCAGTTGATAGAGATTTAGAGAAGTGTTTATTAATTATTGAAAACATGGCTAACATAGAATTAATTACTAGTTGCCAACATGTCCTAGGTATGTTTAAAATGTTTAAAAATTCTCTTAGTTGATCAGACCTGTTCTTCCTATAATACACACAATGTCTATGTGGTCATAGGAGCCATAGGAGCCCAAAATATGAGCACTGTTCAAGGTAGATGCACATTCCAATGTCAGATGAAGCTTGTGAGCCAAGGCTGGATGGGAAGGTTAAGCTATCCTACAACCCTCAGCACACATTAAAAACCAACAACAACACAAAAAAATAAAAATAAAAAAACACCCTGACAATGCCCTTTATTTCTGTGATTGCCTAGAATCCCAGGTGCACAGCAGAAGGGCACATGTAGGTAATATGGATCTTTGTAGGTTACAAGGCAAAGCACCATCTAAAGACCGTGTTTTAGAAAAGAATGAATTGTTTGGGAAACAACCCCTTGAGGTCTTAATTCCCTGGTTTAGATTTGGATACTCTGTCTTAGCATTCCCATTTTAAACAAAGGTTCAACAGTACCCAGCAATAGATCCAGGTTTACACCTAAGGCCAGCTCATAATAGGAAGATCTGAACCCAATCTGCATGTCTCCATACCTGCATGACTGCATGTCTACATGTCGGTCTACATATCCTAGTCTGTGCACTTTTTTCTGTACTTGGGATGGCTCTTGGTAAGCCATTGGTTGGGTATTTTATTCTCTCTCTCTCTCTCTCTCTCTCTCTCTCTCTCTCTCTCTCTCTCTCTCTCTCTCCCTCATTTCTTGCTCTCTCACTCTCACTCCCCCTCCCTCCCTCTCTCTTTCTTTCTTCTTTGACTAAAAGCCACATCTATTTTGTCTTTGATTTACATTCATTTTTATGTGCCAACTATAAAATATCAATTCCAGCATCCTAGAGACCATAAATGAAGCTTAGCATGTATTTTATACTTCATCAGTGAGTTATATAATAGCAAGTGAGATGTTTCATACTTTCCAGATTGACGTCAGCTGAGGCACCAGAAAAGAGAGTAAATTGGCTTGCCTTTCAGTTCCATAATCATTTCCCTTGTTGTCTACAGAGTAGAATCTCTCTTGCAAAGGTTTAGCTCAGTGAATTTCCAAAGTGTGGCCCCTTATGTAGCAGCTCTGATACCTCCTGGGAACTTAGAATTAATGTATAAACTCAGACACGAAACTTGATTGGCTGAATCAGAATATGTGAGTGGGGCCTAATGATCTGTACTTTTAAAACTTTCCAGGGGCTGGGGGATGACTCTGTTGGTAAAGTGTCCTGAGAGCTTGAGAACTAGAGTTTGACTCCTTAGAACCCATAATGAAAAGAAAAATGAAGCCAAAACTGAGTGTGGTGGCATGGGCTCATAATCTCAAAGCCATCGATAGGCAGAGACGGGTAGATCCTTGGAGCTGCTCCCCAGCCCTCCTAGCTTACATGATGAGCTCCGGGAGGGAAACCCTGCATCAGAAAACTACTGTGGGATGCTGCTGAGAAATGACGGCCAAAGCTGTTCTCTGGCCAGTAAATGCAAAGGCACTCATCTTCAACTGCACACTTACACAAGCATGCACAAACACAGACACATGCACATTCACACACACACACACATTCACACACATGTGCACACATGCACATTCACATATGCATGTGCACACATGAACACTTACATACACTTACACATGTCCATATGCACACACACACAGACACACACACACACACACAGACACAGACACACACACACACACTTCAGATAATTCTGGTGAATACTAATATATAAGAGCTGACATTTCATCTATTTAGATTATGCCAAGAGATTTTGCTCCCTCCCTTTCTGCCTCCCTCTGTTTCTTTCCTTTATCCTACCCTAATAATTTAATTCTTCCTTGATACTGTTTCTATAAATACTTCTGCTTCTTTGTTCCACATAGTCAATGTCTTTACAATATCTAAGTTATTGTGCTGTCACTATATCCACTGTTATTTGGGACATCCAATAGTGTTCAGGATTAAGTTTGCCCTGCCTATGTGGACCAGTGGCCCAAAAGCTTCAAATGGCCAATTTTGGCATGATTCTTGGCAAGTATCTTTTGCCAATTTCAAATGGTAAACTGGCTTCTTGTGTCTCCTTCCCTGGCTACTATTGGCTTGTTTGTTAACAGACCCCACTCAGTGGTCAGCCACTGGAAGCCAGGCTCCTATCTCCCACTATTGTATTACTCTTGCGTGTGATGACTCCTAGGCTACATCATTGAGAGGAAGGGTTAGCATGGGGAAGGGGGCCTTCTCAAGGACCCAGACCGTAATTCTTCTGCATATCTTCTCATTCTCCAAGCTCTGATACTCAATTCCCTTTTCATCATCACTAAATTCAGCTCATTGTCCTTGTGTGATTGAAGAAAAATGAAGACAAAGGCAAATGGGGAAAAAATGGGGAGTAGGCACTCTGGAGCATGCCCATTAGGAAACCAGTTAAGTTCTCTGTTGATGTTTTGTGTGTTGGTGTGAGCACCAGGATGTGGCTTTGAGTCCTCATGCATGTGAGTTTCTCATCTGAATTTCTTGTCTTTTGTTGTCCAAAAATATCTGGAAAGTGTTATGTTGTAGTCATTAATCATAATTATTAAGCAAGGAAATAAGAGAGCCTCGTGGCTGTTGCCTAACTCCTAACAGCACCACAGAGTGGGGAGACAGCACGAATATGCCTTCATCCTTTGAATTCTTCTTGTAAAGAGCAGAATTGGGCTGGGAAGCTGGTTCTGCCAAAAAATGCTTCCTTGCAGCATGAGGAACTGGGTTCAGATCAGCAGAACCCATGTAAAACAAAAACAACAGCAAAATAAGATAAGAATAAAAGCCTGCAGATTCTATCAGCCCTGGAGAGGCAGGAGTAGGTGGTACCTTGGGTTTGATGGGTGGGCAGCGCAGCCTATCAGTGACCCCCAGGTCCTAGTGAGTTGGCTGGAGTCCCATGAGAAGAGAAATCCAAGTTTGTCTTTTGTGCCAAGCTACATGTGCATACTCATGCACACATGCACATAAATACATAAACATACATGTATATTCTGAATATGAAAAAATTCAAGATGGTGACAGGAGAAGATGAAATCAAGAAAGAACTTCTCAGTGAAGACCCTTGCAGGAGTCTGGTGCCCACAAACTGGCACTGTCTCCCCTTGGCAACTCACTCAATAGACTTTTTCTCTTTTGCCCAGTCCACAGCAGAAGGAGCAAGCTGTCTTTTGGCAGAATGCAGTTTGTGGAGTCTGATGTAGACGTTTGTACACTGCATCTCTCCTCTTAATGGGGGATTGTGAGAACTGAGCAGGGCTTTCTCTGCTGGCCAAATAAATTGAGAGTGAACGTGTCTCAAAATCGCCTGTATCTTCCCCATTTATCAAACTCATAGTGTTGGCTTCAGGTTAGTATTAGCCAGCTTTGGCAAAATGCCAAATCATTCTTCATGTTCAACAGTCAAGAATCCTTATAGGAGATTCCACAACGTCTGTTGCCGGAATCCATTATAGTAAGAAGCAAAGCCAGTCTGCTAGCTACTACGATCCCCTGAAATGAATTCAGTACTTTAGGAGATGTCAAATATCCTTGTTTCTTCTGTGTATTTGGACAAGATAATTATATCATAGTGTTTCAAGGGCATAACTGAAATACATTTTGTATGCTATTACCCTTTCACATATAGGGATATATATATATATATGTATATATATATATGTATATATATATTCATATATATGTATGCATGTGAGAAGTTTAGAATGAGTTAGATCCTGTTTGAACAGATGAAAATCCATTTTAATTTATTTAAAATAGTCTTTCTTATGTATTCTTAAGTTTTAATCTTCTAGCATATGAGAGGTTGTTTTCATAAATGCTACATCAGTTCCAGAGTACAGAACTAGCCCCTGGCAATGACCCTTTTGCCTTTGGGGAGAACAAAGCCATAGAGATGTATATATACATATGTGATATTGTCGTAAAATGCATCTATAAAGTAAACAAGGAAGCAATGAGATCTTCAGGCTGAAGCAACGACTCAGCATTTGCTGCTCACATGTAGGACTAGAGTTCGGTTTATAACACATCTGGGTGATCACAAACACTAGTAACTCTGCCTACAGAGGTCCCCATACCCTCTTCTGGCCTCCTTGGGTGCTCTCACAGACACACACATATACCAAAATGAATAATAAATATGAATTTTGGAATGTACATAACTGAACTTAGAATGATAATGTCACAAAAAGTTATAATTAGACCATTGAGCCAACATTTTTCTTATGTTCTCTCATTTCCTGATGGACGATTTGGACATGCAGATCTTATCACCCATTTTTCAGATAAAGAAAGAGACTCGGGAAGGTTGATTATGCTGCCCTTTGCCCCACAATGAAAAGCTCCAACACTGGTCTGAAGCACTTCTAAAATCCATACACTTTCCATACTCTCCAGCACCCTCAAGCAAAACATTTCAACATTTTTTTCAGTATCTCACTTGACAACCTCCTTTTCTTCCAGCTTGATCAGATTGAATAAGTTGTGTAATTAATATTCAACTGGACTGAGGTGGTTATTAAAGGCCCGGAGAGCTGAGGGGAGGGGAGTTTGATTTGGTCCAATGACCTGGCTGTGGTCCTGTCCCCAGAACAGGTCATCCCTGCTTGGTTTCTGTAGCTCTCTCGGCTCTAAACTAACAGCATGTATTTATCCCTAGTAGTTTGTAATCCCTCTAAGAGGCTCCACCTATTTATCATGTGTAGAGTTGTTATCATTTCCCATCTTTCACCATCTAAAACAATAATTACCCTCGCACAAAGACATTTTCGTTTTGAGAAAGCAGAACTGTGCGCTGCACTTTAGAGACCATGACAAACCCTTGCTAATTGGATTGTGCTTGACTGGATTAAAACCGGAGGAGGCCATTTTCTCTTGTCTCTAGCTTCACTCTTATGGCTTGGCCTTCTCAAAGCATTGTGTGTTTGCTAAGATCCATCTTCAGGGACAGTGAAGTCACTGCTACAGAGATAGTGTAGCAGTGGAGAGTCAAGAAAGCACATAATGAATCCTGATGCGTTGGGAGATACATTTTCAAACTGGGACTGTGGGGAGTTCTGAGTTGAGTTCCCATGTGAACAGAGAGGCACCATGTTTCCTGGTTGATGACTTAGTGGTAATCTGTGGGGCTCCTGATTGAATTCAACCATTCCACTGCTGCACTGAGAACAGACCAATTGTGAAACCAACATGGACACTGTATTAGTTACTTTTCTGTTGCTGTGGTGAAACACTGTGACCAGAAGCAACTCTAGGGAGAAAGAGCTTGGTTTTCTTTATGGTTCTAGAGGGATCCAGTCCATAATCGTGGAGGTATGGCACTAGGCAGCTGGAACAGGAAGCTGAGGGATCACATCTTCAGACACGACACACACACACACACACACACACACACACACACACACACACACACACACACACACACACACAGGAAGCAGTGAGAATGAACTGGAAGTGTGGTGAGGTTATGAATTCCCAAAGTCCACCCCTAGTGACTCACTTCGCTCAACAAGGCTCTGCCTCCTAAAAGTTCCATAACCTCCCCAAACAGCGCCACCACCTGGAGACCAGGTGTTCAAATGCTTGACCTGAACCTGTGAGGTATTTCTCCTTCAAACCACCAGAGAAGCCAATCTCAAGTGAAGAGAAAATGTGAATTATTTATTGGTTTGGGTTTATTTTCAGCTGGTAGCTTTTCTGCATTTGAAATACACTAAATATTAAATTATTTGAGCCTTGACTCAAATTATTGCTATTTTCTATTATCCAAGCTTCTCATTTCTGTTTATATGAAGTATTGAAAGACTAGAATCACTGAAAAACAAAAACTATCTTTAAATTATGACTCCTGAGGTCAGAGTATAGAAATAGCTAATGTAGGCCATAGAAATATAATGGATCACACAGTACAACCTGCTGTACACATGAAAAATCTTCAAGGAAGTGAGTGATGTGTTTTTCTAGTTGACAAAAACATAATTACCTCCAACATCATATTCTAGTTCTATTTTGGCCAGTTATTTTAAAATCCATAATTGTGTTTTGTGTCAGATGATTTTTTGTACATTATATAAACAGTTAATTTATCTGAAGATGAGATAGAGAAGATTGTAGCTCCTACAAAAGTTGGTTTCTAAATTTGTAATGTGAACAAAAGGGACACACCCAAAATCCAGTTAAGCATTTTTATTGGACTAAGTGGTGGCTCATCTTAGAGACTGAAATTCTAAACATATAAAGACATATATTATATACTCAAGTGACTAGAAAGTTTTAGCTACTAGGAAAGACTCTTAGAGCAACTGGCTGCTATCCACTACAACAATTTCTGAAGTGCTAGGAAATTTGTATGAATAACTGTTTATTGCCATATTTATGTCTATTAATTTTATTATATTTTACTTATGTTTTATTTAGTGTGTGTGAATGTATGCATGCATGCATGTGCATGTGTGTGTACGTGCACATTCCATAGCGTGCAACTGGAAGTCAGAGGACAACTTTTGGGAGTTGGTTCTTTTCCTCCACTGTGCATGTTGCAGGATTTGAACTCAGTGAATCAGGTGAAATATGTAAAAACAACCTAAGGAAGAACACAAGAGTCTAGTTGAAACCCTGGGTTCTGTTTTGAGACTGTCTTTTGGGAATAGTTCATAACAAGTGTGTCTATAAATGATGCCATAGACTTTATTTTTAAGATCGAGCCAAACACCCAGGAAAGTCTTATGTTTCTGACCTGCGAGCCCTGACACTGACAGTATGGCCAGGATTAAATGAACCCTCATGATTGACACAGAAAAAGGAAGCTTAACACATAAAATATTTCAGTCTCTGTGTGAATAATTTCGGCAACTTTCAAAATAAACTTTGCTACTTAAGAAATTAGCTTATGTATTTACCTACTAAATATGCAATAGTTCTCTTCAGTGGGGCTCTAATAGTTTCCTCTAATGAAAATAATGTGTCAGCGAATCACAGAACAAGGCCCCTAGCTTCAAAGGCAGAAGGCAGTGTCCCCTCATTAGAATACAGAGAATGGTAGTGAAGGAAAGAGTTAGAACATCGGGTCCTAGTCACTCTCTGCTCTCTGAAGTGCTTTTACATATGGAAGTATATCTATAAAATAGTTAACCAAACATATGGGCATAGATTGAACTTTCCTGTACTTGATCCTAAGGCTAGGAAGTCATATAGACCTTGATATGAGCTGAGGCCATTCTTGCTGTTCCTACTTTGATGTGTTCAGGGCACTGGGCAATCCCCTGGCCCTTTATCTTCATTGTTCTTCTTAATTAAGGCAGTGTTCTGCAGACTTAAACAGTGGTGTTTATACTTTATCAATAAGGAAGTGTGCTCACACAGGAATGGGGTTATGCAAAGTTGAGTTTTGAACTTAGAGAATTTCATGCATATATACAGTGAAATATGGTCATATCCACTCCCCAGTTTCCCCCTCCTACTTCCCCTGGATGCTGGCCCTATGTCCCCATCTCAACTTCATGTCACACAATAGCTGTAGTCATAGCTCCTTCTTAAGTCTGTGTTATAGAATAGTGACACAGGCAGAAGAAATCGTATCCCCTTGCAATCTAGTTAGCTTTGACCATCAGTTTGACATAGCCTAATGTCATCTGAAGTAGAGAGTTTAAGTTGAAGGATTGCCTCAATCAGACTTCCCTGTGGGCATGTCTATGAGGGATTGTTTTGGTTGTTGATGATGTAGGAGAGTGTGTTGGTTAGATATTTGTCAACTTGACAAGCTAAGGTCATCTGGGAAGAGGGAACTTCAATTGAGAAAAAGCCTCCATCAGATTGGTCTATATGCACATCTTTGGAAGCATTTTCTTGATTAATGATAGATGTAGGAGAGTCCGACCCTCTGTGGGTGTTGCCATTCCCTACATAAGTATGAGAAATCAGACTGAGCAAGTCATGAGGAGCAAGCCAGTAGGCAGTGTTCCTCCGTGTTCTCTGTCTCAGTTCCTGCTACCAGGTTCCTACATTCCTTCCTGCTCTGCTTTTTGTTCATGGTGAAATGTATGCTGTAAAGTGAAGTAATCCCTTGCCTTGACAAGTTGCTTTCGGTCAGTATTTATCACAGCAGTAGACAGTAAGCTAAGACAAGGGGTTCAGTCCTCTGTGGGCAGTCCCATCCTTAGGCACATGGTTTTAGATTGTAGAAGAAAGCTAGCTAAACATAAGCTTGTGAGCAAGCCATCAGTCTGCAGACCTCCATGGTTCCTGCTGTGCAGATTGGCTGTGACTAAGTTCCTTGCATCATGGTAATTTTGCATGGAATGGCCAGCAATCTTATCTTCATGGTCCTGCTCTGACTTCTCTTAATGATGGTCTGTGATCTGGAAGTGTAAGCCAGATAACCCTTTCCTCTCCTAAGGCATCTTTGGTCAGTGTTTTCTCACAGTAACAGAAAAGCAAACCGGAACACTTAACTTCTTTTCCTAGGTCACAAGCAGGGAGATGAACCCCATTCACATTTATAAAGCAAAGCCATCTCCTGTCATCCGGGTTATCCGTCTATTGTTCTTGTAGTATCCAGATAGATATCTGGCAGTATCATCCACAGTTTGTAATACTACAGGAGAACCATATGGTCTGTAAAACCTCATCTCATGGTAAGATTCACTGTGTTCTTGACAAGGATAACAGATAAGTTCTCCTAAAAACTCACATTCCCCTTAATTATCCAAGGGCAAATTGAGATTGACCTTGGTTCTGCTTCACCAGCCCGATTGAGACTCTTCTTTCGGGAATTGCTGGTAGAGTGCAGGTTCCCAATCGTAGTTCCTATTTTTAGTGTCTTAAGGGTTCCTGTGTCTATAAATGGCATTCCCTCTGTGCAGGCTAATGTCTTAAATGCAGTCCAAAATCAATTAGCTATTATGTGCAACAAGGCTGTGCATTAGCAAGGTGAATGTTCTCTTGTGCATTTGATCATCGGTATCTGGCGCCAAGACCTCAGGCAAAAAATGGGAACAGTTCCTGGTGCTTTTCTTGGAGTAACTGAAGCCAGCCATGTTCACACACGTGCTTCCTCTGCCTCCCTTCCCCCTTAAAAAAGTGCTAGTTACATTTTCAATATTTAATCATATAAGTGATCAAAACAGATTTGCTTGTCATTTATCCATGAAGTCTCCTTCAGGATTGATCAAACAGATGACCCTAGTGTCTGTCATCACTGACCCTAGCCCAGCTCTGCAGAACTCTGCAGGAACTTCCAGCCCCACAAGATGTTGTTTTCCCTCCCAGTGGGCTGCAGGAGTCTTAATTATCAAATGTCTGGTCCCAGCCTTCCTAGAGACACCATTTAGCCCACTTCCATGGCAGCCCTATTTGTCTTGTTAAAGACCCCGAAGTTAAATTACTGCCTCTCTGTTTTCCTTCAAGCCTCACTTGCTAGTTATAGTGGAAGAGAGCTATTGACCGGGTCTTCTCATTCATCTAGACTTCCTTTATTATTTTAAATGATCTCACCAGGCTACAGGGCAGCAATTTGCATGCCTTGTTCAATGAATCCTACCTGATAGTTCTGTCTATACTTTTTCTTGGGAAGAGAACAGAAAATCTGCAAATGAATAAATTGTCTCTTGAAAACTCATGGCTTTATCTACTCCTGTACAGAAGTGCTCCAGATTTCAGTGGTTTTGATGGAGGAATGTTTATTAACAGGAAGCCTTGTAGTCTTAACAGTATTGAAGTAAAACAAATATATTTTTATATTCTTTTTTTTTTTTTTTTTGGTTTTTCGAGACAGGGTTTCTCTGTGTAGCTTTGCGCCTTTCCTGGAGCTCACTTGGTAGCCCAGGCTGTCCTCGAACTCACAGAGATCCGCCTGGCTCTGCCTCCCGAGTGCTGGGATTAAAGGCGTGCGCCACCACCGCCCGGCATATTTTTATATTCTTCTTCTTCTCCTTCTTCTCCTTCTTCTCCTTCTTCTCCTTCTTCTCCTTCTTCTCCTTCTTCTTCTTCTTCTTCTTCTTCTTCTTCTTCTTCTTCTTCTTCTTCTTCTTCTTCTTCTTCTTCTTTTCTCTCTCTCTCTCTCTCTCTCTCTCTCTCTCTCTCTCTCTCTCTCTCTGTATGAATGGGTTTGCATATGTAAATACCAGGTGCTTTCTCAATTGCTCTCTACCCTAGTCTCTCATTGAACATGAAGCTCATTGATCCACTAGACGGGCTGGCCAGTGAGTCCCCATTTCCCCAGTACTGTAATCACAGTTGTCCACTGGTTATTACAAGGGTACTGGTGGGTCAAACTCAAGTCCTCGACCAGCTGGGCTTCTCCCCCGCCCTGCATGTTGATTTAGCCTGCATTTCTTTTCTTTCTTTCTTTCTTTTTTTTTTCTTTTGGTTTTTTGAGACAGGGTTTCTCTGTGTAGCCCTGGCTGTCCTGGAACTTGCTTTGTAGACAGGCTGGCCTCGAACTCACAGAGATCTGCCTGCCTCTGCCTCCCAAGTGCTGGGATTAAAGGTGTGCGCCACTACTGCCTGGCTAGCCTGCATTTCTTGCTGTCCCTTCTTGTGCTTCAGGAACATATGGGAGTCCTCCTGGAGGACAGAGCTCTTCTCACCCATACATGTCACTTGCCTTGCACATGACTTTCTCTTCCAACATGCTGCCCACATCAGAATGCAACTTAGAAGAATCGCCTAGCAAATGTGCTCTCAGGCTTCAGTGAGTGTGAGATATTTGGAGGACACCATTAAGGAAATGGTTATGATAGACATCTTGCCACTGATGCTGTTGGCCTTGTTAAAATGATTCATTTGTGGTTAGTGGACTGTTTCAGACTAATTGGGAAAGTGGTTTTGGTCATATCCCTAGGATGCCCACGTGGCCAGAAGTCACTGGGTTTGACATAGAAAAAGGAAAATTGAAATTGGTTGTTGCAAACAGTCCATTCTTATTCTGAAAGGGTGCTGTAAAGGGAAAAATAGAAGGGAATTATTTTTTTTTTAATTTTGTGAGGACTTTTGACAGTCTCATACTTGTAAACAATGTACAGTGATTACGTCACCCCCACAACCCTCTCTCAACTCAGTCCACTCACACCCACCCCCTTCATCCTCCAAGAAATCTTGCTGCTTGCCACTCACATGCTCCCCTTCCATGCTCTCCCTCCCTCCTTCCCCCTCTCCCTCAGTCTTTTCTTTTCCCTCTCTGTTTTCTCCTCTCTCTTTCCTTTTCCCTTTCTTCTTTCTCCTCCCTCATCTCTTTCTGTCTTTCTTTTGTGCCTTGTGTAGGTGTTGTAGGTCACAACTACTGTGTGTTGATGTCATTGGCCGTGTTATATGTGGAAGACAGTGCCCCACTACATCCCTCCCCATCCTGTGGATCCCACAACCCTTCCACCCCTCTTCCAAGATATTCTTTTGGCGTCCTCGGAGAGACTGACACAGATGTGTTGAGACCAAGCACTCAGCAGCCACTGGTTTTCAGCAGTCTGACCAGTTATAAGGTCTCCACTTTGACTGTCACTCACTGCCCACAGAAGTTCTGACAAAGGCTGGGAACGGCACTTATCTGTGAATATACATGTAAATAGTTACAAGGCAAAACCTCAGTAGTAGGGTCCCCACCTGCCATGTGGCTTTGATGTCAGTGATTTACCTGTGAAGTTGAGCCTGTTATTCCTGCCCTTTGGTGAGGCTGCTAACTAGGATGGGATAGGGAAGGGGCACAATGGAGAAAAATACAATTCTTGCCTCCACCCAGAGCTAGTGTGTTAGCACCTTTCTCAGTTGGAAAGCCCTGCTCCCTACTGTGTTAGAAAGGTGGACTCAGAAAATCAGGAGATGCCATAGCATAGAATACTCAGGAGTGTGTGTGTGTGTGTGTGAGAGAGAGAGAGAGAGAGAGAGAGAGAGAGAGAGAGAGAGAGAGAGAGAGAGAGAGAGAGAGAGTCAAAGCAACTAAAGGAGTGCTCCTGAGTTGTCCAAATGAGAGGAAGATGCAGTTTTCTTTCCACCTTAGGTTTCCATTTCATTTCTGGCATAATGTGAAGTATAGAAAAGGCCCTGTGGTTTGAATGAGATGTCACCCATAGTCTCGGGCATGATGCCTGATCCCTGGGTTGAGCGCACAGTTTGGGGAGGCTTAGATCATGTGTCTTTGTTGGAAGAAGTACCACTGAGGCAGGCTTGCGTCTGAAGACTTGCACCATTTCCCATGGTACCCTCTGCTTCTCGCTGGCGGTTTGCAATGTGGGCCCTCAGCTTGCTGTCTCAGTCACCCTGCCTGCTTCCCCACCATGTGCACTCCAACTCTCTGGTACCACAAACCCACGGGAACTCTTTCTTCTCTAAGTTGCCGTGGTCATGGTGTCTTATCACAGCAACAGAAAAATAAGTAACATAGGTATTAAATCTTATAAGTTCAGAACATCTAAATTGGCCTGGACCCTTCCACTGTGTGCCGGGCAGTTATGAGAAGCAGCAGGGCATAGCTCAGGCTTCTGCTTACTTACACAACTTTTACATTTCTTTGTTCCTGTGAAAGCTGAGGTTTGATGTCACTAGGTGGGAACTCTCAGAGTACAAAGAAAATATCCCATAAGAGAACTCCTTTGGCCTGAAAGTGTAACATTTCAGTAACTGTTGACTGTAACTTTCAAGCTGGGAGAGATGTGAGCTGCAGGTTCTTGCCAGGCTTGAGGTTTTCCTCTTATTTATGTTCTGTAAAGCTTGGTGGTGGGTTTCCATTTGATGCCTCAGGCAACATGAAAAAGGAGTTTTACCAAGAATGCTGGGAATTCCTTTGGTGCCCAAAAGGAAATACTAGGGCTCTGGAGGCTGATGAGAGAGGAGAGAGAGATAGCGGAGCTCAGAACAATCCTGCCAATTCCTGCAACTTGATTTCATGTTCTTTTTAACATCAGCTCTGAATTTGCTTAAAGGAATGTTGTAAAAACAGTATGCTAGCTTCCCAGTATTCTGAAGCTAAAGGCAAGTCAGTAGTCTGTAAGGGGCACATAAATAGATGGTAGTTATAGGTGCTATTTTTAGGTTTTTAATTTTTAAATTTGTTTGATAAATAGGTCCTTTTAATTCTTTACAGGAGACAGACTGAACTTGAGAGGCAAAAGAGTGGTCTCAGGACCCATTTGTTTTAATTTAATAAAACTAATCACTCCTTTAATCCTGCTAAATTATAGCCTACTTTGTATATTCTTGCTAATTAAAGTTATTATCTATGAGTGTGTGTGTTCAAGATGGGGGCGTCTTCTTGGGAAGAATGCCATTTTGAGGAATCGCAGGAAAGAGTAATTATGTGGGTTCCACACAGTTCCCAAGGCTGTGACAAAGTTCCTACCCCTGAAATTCAGAAATTAAGGTCCTGGAGGGTTTCGATGGAATTGCAGTTTCAATGGGTTGCTTTGGGAGGAGTAATGTGTGCGGAGAGAATGACCCAAACTCCTGTGTTAGATAAGAAGAAAAGAGAATGCTAGCTTAGACTCCTGAAAATATTTTTAAAGTTTTTTTTTTTAATGATGTGTATGAGTGTTTGTCTGAATATATGTCTCTTTACCACATGCATGCCCAGTGTCCATGGAGGCCAGAAGAGGGTGTCAGATCCTTTTAAATTGGAGCTAAAGACAGTTGTGAGCTGCCATGTAGGCACTGGGAACCAAACTCAGGTCCTATACAAGAGCAACAAGTGCTCTAAATTACTGAACCATCTCTCCAGCCCTAACTCGGTATTTCCACTAAAAATCCATAGTTGCATGAAACACCGTCGCAGCCCAGATGGTTCTGCCCTCAACAATGTCGAGAATGTACTCACAATAAAAACTCAGCTAAAACATTTTGGAAAGGAACACAACAGAACTGAGCATGTTTGGCTGTGTCCATCAAGTGCTAATGAGATAAGCCATAAGTGATTCACCAGGCTCCGACTGTTAGCGAAGTTGGGGGTCACCGCCTCTGCTCCAAGCTAGGTTCAGCCACCTGTCCCCAGTGAGCCAATTAAAAGAGCCAAATTAATAGTGGGAAGCAGAAAAAGAAGGCTGATTCAAAGCCTCACTGGGAAGAGCGACAGAGCACCCCACAAGTCCTTGTAACTGAAGTGAAACTGAAGTTTGAAAAGGGCCGGGGATATGAACTTCTGTGCATCTCAGTTACATGGTCTAGCCTGCCAGGAAGCCAACATTGTACAACATTCCCTGCTGTAGAGTGATCTCACAGGGAGTTAGGACTGGGTGAAATCTCACTGTACTAGACACATCCCCCTGTACCTGGATCTTTTCTTTCTCCAGCATGAGATTCTAGGGAAAGTCTCATTTCTTTGAGGTCCATTGTTTCAGATAGTCCCATAGTCACATTGAGAGACCCTAGTTAGTGTCTCTTTAGTCCATCTTCATTTCTGCCAGCCCAGTTACACTCGATTATCCAGTTCCTGGAACTCTTTATCATGAAGAATTATCACCTTTTCTTTATGTTACTCTCGTTTCCCTGAGTCTCTTGGCTTTCTTCTTCATGAAGCTAACCAAAGCTGAGCATAATTCCCCAAAGGGGATATAACAAGAAAATATTTCAAGCGAGATCATTTCTGTGACTTTTAATCAAGTCAGGAAATATTACTAATACACAATTGGGACTGTGCATAAAAGGGATGCTCTGAAATGCTACTCTGATCCTGATGCATACAGATAGACAAAACAGTACCCTCACTGTCTCCAGAAAATGAAAGCTAATTTGCACTATTCATCGGCAGCCTTTTATACTGTGCCACATATTTGTGGTAGGTTCAAGGCCATGAGAACTTTTCCGCTCTTGAGAAAGGCAGGGAGACAGAGAGAGAGAGAGAGAGAGACAGAGAGAGAGAGAGAGAGATCAAACCATTCCTTCTATTTTGAAGGAGGCACAGTACAATAGTGAAAGCATGGCTATGGTCTCAGCATTTTACTCAGCTGTTGACTTGCCAGATGATAAACAACCAAGCCTTGAAGTCTCAGAGTACCAGTTTTCCCTGTAAAGTAAGCCAGGATCTATTTTGAGATGCAAGGAGAAGCTCCATTAAGAAATTGGACTGTGTGGCTCCTGTTCACTAATCAATCTTTAATAAGAATATAAATTCATAGTAGGTCGAGTCTTTCTCCTGATAAAGTCTGTATCCAAAAGGACTTTTCCAAGGGAGGGGAGATCCTTCTCTCAGTCCTCCCCCACCTAGACTAAGCACTGTCATTTCTGACCCAGCCAGTGAGTGGCCCAGAAAGAAACAGGAAGTTGGGAGCCAGCAGAAGGAAGCAAAAGCATTCTTACTGTCTCAAGATAGATCATTCTTTAGCTCCTCAGAGCTCTCTCTCTGCTCTGAGTGCTGGGAACTGACATTGAGGATAGCATATTTTGTTTGGTTTCCCCCCTCCAGCTCTCTGCTCCCTTCTTCCTCTCTGGGGAGGTCCACTCTGGAAATATTTCCAAGAGTTGTTTCCTGGCTTTCCAGTGTCCGGGTCAAGATATATACACTCTTCAGCCACGCTCTGCTCTCTGTCTCTTCTGTTACTGTCGCCTGGTGCAGAAGGTTCTCATCTAGTCCTGGCTCAAACCACATTTTGAACAAACACACAGGTTCAGGGGGACTGTCATTATTAGGGTCAGATCCCAGGTCCTGATAGCTCCAATATGTGGGCTTCGGCCACTCATCCCTAATGTGCCAATTAAAGACACAAGTAATAGTGAAAAACAGAAAGAAAGAGATTCAGCCACCATGGCCACACTGGAAAGAGGAACAAACACAGATCCAGTGGCCTCCCAAATTCACTCTGGAGTCTAAGTAGAAGCCAGAGTTATGATGACTAACATAGTATGCTACTGCCTGTCATTGCCACATCAGTGTCTAGGCTCCAGTCACTCCTGAAAGGTGATGTGATGAGTCCTAAATCTCTTTCCAGGAAACCAGGTCTCTGGCTGGCACCAGACTTTAGCCTTTTTCTTTGCCCAGCATGAGATTCCTGGAGGAATGCCAATCTCTTGGGATCCATTAATTCTGTATTCTGTAGCCAAAGGGAGGGAGGGACACCATCTCCTCCTTTTTGTCAATCTGGCTACATCACAAAAGTGCAGGGCATCCCCATGTTCCCAAGCATCTCATTGGCTGCTTAATGAGTCCTCTGCGATTCTGGAGCAGGGGCTACTCACCACCCTGTCAGCCTCATTGATTAGGAGATGTGCCTGTTGAGGGGCCCTCGAGGCTCTTCTCTGTTGGCTGGAAGAGGACGCCCAGAACAGTTTTGTCAAACAGATTTTCTGTAAACTCCCATTCTGGGTTGAGTTGTCCAGCAGTGATGTTCAACCTGGATGTGGACTTAAGGCCTTTTAACTAGCAGCCTGCCCTCCTGAGTACACACTTTTCAAGTGCTCTAACAAGTGTGTCTAACTTACTTTCCTCCCTGGTTTGTATTGGTGCCTCAGGTAAGAATCCAGTGGAACATATTGTTGCCAGTAGCATCCATTCTAAAATCTTAATAGAACTTAATACTATTCTAGTTTTCCTTGGCAAACCCTCCCAGTGAATCTATTGATTCATGTAATTGTGTTTATTTAAAATATTCCTAACAGTAAACGACTTAGAAAATTGTTACTACAGTGTGGCTAAGAGTGAAGGGGTGGTGGTTCATGTTAGTTAAACAGCTGTTTTTGTTTTGTTGTTGTTGTTGTTGTTTCATTTTTGGTAAATTGAATTATCAGTTGAGTGAAGAATGCTTTGTTTTAGTTTAGTTTTTAAAAGGCTGATACATTTTTATTTGCATGTATGAGTTTTTTGCCTGTGTGTGTGTGTGTGTGTGTGTGTGTGTGTGTGTGTGTGTGTGCCATGTACATGCAAAGCCCATGGAGGCTAGAAGAAGACAAGATTTCTTGAAATTAGAATTACAGATGATTGTGACCTGTCACGGGGTGCTGGAAACTGAGCCCAGGTCCTCTCCAAGAGCAGTTAGTGCTCTTAACCTTGGAGCCATCTCTACACCCCCAAGGAATGTTTCATTCAGAGAGTGTGAGATTATTTGTACATGCTTCCAGATCTGGATTCATGTATATTGGACAGAAATTTATACAAGTTAATTTCAATTGATTTGCCACATGTAAAAAATATGAAGACTTAACTCCCTCGTACCATGTCTTTATTTGAGCAAATCATATGCAGCTTTCTAGATATACATATGATAGTCTAGTAAATGATGAGTGTGTGTGTGTGTGTATGGTGTGTGTGGGTGTGTGTGTGTGTATGTATGTGTATACACACACACACACACACACACACACACACACACACACACACACACACACACGTGAGCATAAGCATATATTGAGCAAGGGCATACATACACACCTGGGCATGCATGTAGAAGTCAGAGGACCGCCTCAGACATTGGTCTTACTTTATTTGAAACAGACTGTTATTTCAAACACCACTGCATTTGCCAGGTTAACTGCCCTATAAGCTTCCAGGAATTCTCATGTGTCTGTCTCCCATCTCCCTCAGGAGCACTGGAATCACAGCTGTGTGCTATCATATCTACCTTTATGTGGTTTCTGGGGATCTGAATTCATGTCCTCACGATTATGCAGCAGGCATTTACCCACTGAGCCTTCTCCTCAACCTTATCTCATTCTCTTGAGTAGGAACATTGCCTCCTTTTATTGTAGAGATATTTGATTGAGGTCGGTCCCATCTTGATGGATGTTTTCATTGTAAATGCCAACAAATGGGAGACAGACCTTATATGCTGATGGACTGTAGGAATGTGCACTTAGGTTAAATCCCTAAGGGTTGTAATACCACATCAAAGGAGCCCTAAGCTCTCTTTAAAGTGTCCATAAGAATATAAATCACGCCTTTATCTTTGACAAGTATACTTGTCTGTGTTTCTTCATGGCCTCTTTTCCTTATGATCACCAAACTTATTTTTTTTTCCTACACTAAACATTGAAAAATGCAATCATTTGTTGGTATGTGTATCTACCATTTGGATATTTTCCCAGAAATTTCCTGTAATTTAACGATTTTTATTTTGTGTTGCCACTAAAAAGAATCATTTAATGAAATTACATATTTATTTAACATAGCATTACATATATTTTACTTTTCTCCAATCCAATTTTCTTTCTTTTTTGCCATATAGATGCATAAGTATTTAGGTAACCGAATCTATTTTTTTTCTTTTAAGCCTTCTAGGTTTTAATATGACCTAAGACAGCTCACCTACTCAAAGACTATCAGCCACAGTTTACATATGTTGCTATTATCTTTATACTCTATTGTGGAGGGGGATATTCAGCACCATAATTTAAATATCTTTCTGCACTTAGAAACATACACACATTTGTAGAGTTTTGATCCAATCCCTGGACTTGTAGTTAGTTCCAATATTAATTATTGAGTAATTTCTCTTTTTGAACTTATTTAAAATTTATTTCTGTCATGAATATGACTTTTTTGTTTTTATTCCATTTACTGTAAATTTATCCCCCTCAACAGCTTAATTAAAACTATAATTCACAATAGTATATATTAATACTATTCACACTTCATTTATACAAATTGTTTCAAATTGTTATCAAATCTTTGCTTATTTTTATAATTTGTTTATTTTGTATTTATATGTCTGTGTGCCTGTCTGAGTTTATGTGCACCACATATATGCCTGTGTGTGGGACTCACTCATGGAGGTCAGAGGGCATGGGATTGCTGGAGTTACAGGCATTTGTGAGCCACTATGAGGGTAATGAGAACTGAACCTGGGTCCTCTGCGGGAGCAGTAAGTACTCTTAACCACAGAACCATCTCTCCATCCCCCGGAATTCCTTTTTTAAACAGCCACCCTTTCAGCTCTCTCAGCTCCTCCAAAGCTGAGCATGGCTGCTGCTCTGTCACTCATGACTCATTTTGTGGGAAGGAAGATTGGGTAATCATACTTTATTCCACCTTCTGAACCCGGAACACAGATGGGAATGTTTTAATTATTCATCCTGTTATCTCTACACAGCAAATCAGAGAGCTGTATATTTTCCACTTGATGAACTTACTGATTTGATCTTAGTATTCAAAACTTTAAACATCACGGCTCTCCAGTGATGTTCTAAAGCAGTGTAATTAATTGTCACTTGGACATTTCTGCCAAAGAGCATGTGGACTTATATGAGATAAGTTATAATCAACACTTGTAGATCAATATCTACTCAGCCTCCTCTTAGCGTCTCACTGGTTTGTGTTAGCCATGGCCACACCCATTGTAAAGCTCCTCAGTTTCATTGGTTAATGTTAGCCAGGGCCACACCCATTGTAAAGCTGCTCTATCTCATTGGTTAATGTTAGCTAGGGCCATGCCCATTGTCAAGCTCCTGTGTTTCATTGGTTAATGTTGGCCAGGGCCAAGCCATTTTGTAAAGCTTCCATTCTAGATGAAACTGTAATAATTCCTGGAAGGACAGGAATTTGGTTTCCTGAAGTAAAATAACACATTTGTCTATGTTCTTGCAAATCCTTTGCTAATTCAGTGACGGCCTGATTGCAGACACGTGCAAGGGCTAGGCATCACTCATATGGCAGAGAACCTTTCTTTCCTCTGAAATCTCTAAGAAGGGACCCACATCTCCTCAGAGCCTCTGCTCTACTGGCATCTGCCTGTGCACAGCATTAATAACTTGTGTAATAAACCTCTGACCCAGAAGACAGTCCTTCATGGTGCCTTTTGGCCCCAGACCGATGCCTCCAAATAGGCATACACAGTTATTTGGTATCTCTACCCAACACCCTTTAGCAGCCTGTGGCTTCTTTATCTGGACTGTAATAAGTCAGAAATCACATTTGCTCTTTCCAGTTAGGATCATGAGATCAGGCACGTGCACTGCGAGGCTCCAGATGTAGAGAGTCAGTGTTCTTCTTGTTTGTAGGCTGTTTTCCTTTCTGATTAATATTTAATGGTGAGTGTGTGTGTGTGTGTGTGTGTGTGTGTGTGTGTGTGTGTGATGGCCCTTAAAACTGTTCTTATTGTTTGTTATTTAATCATTGACATTTTCAAATTTTCTTATTTTTTTCCCACTCAAAACTTAAAATCAGAAAATACTCAAATATTTGAACTTTTATATGTTTACCTCTTGTTCTACATTTTGTTTGTTGGTATTTAGAACTGCATGTTTATTTGTACACCTGTTGTATACCTTTGTCCATTTGTGATGTGACATCTGAACCTGATCATCTTTGCTTCTCATGATGATGTTATTGTCTTTCACCACACACACACACACACACATACACACATCCTGAGTTTACTCAGTCTTCACTTGTGCACACGCACACAAAACAGAACATACTGAGTTGTTTTCAGGGACTTCCATGAAACTGAAGCAGAACAGGGAGATGTTACTATTCTTAATTTTATTAAGCCCTACAAATGAGATTCACTCCTTGTCAACAGTAGGACATCAGACTAAGTGCAACCTAAAAGAAAATGCTTTTGCCTTGTTGGAGATGGTTTAGGCAATGCCAGTTTTGGTCACCCATGCTTGTCCTTGAAGGCTACTTGTGGCCTTGTTTACCCAGGAGGCACTCACCCTGGGTCAGACTGTGTTATAAGAACTCTCCTGAACATGACAAACACTTCTCAGATAGTTAACTTGTTCATCTATTTCATTTTCAGGTGGTGAACTGAGGCATGAGGCATTTAAGTAACTTGTTATAGAGTGAACAGCTTTTACGTCCCTGCCAGGGTCTAAATCTGCCATCTGGTTCTGAAGCGATCAGTAGACCATTGTTCCTACTGTGTAGAAAATGGTGATGGTGGGGCTCCTACTATGCGGGACGTGCTGTGAACAAGAAGCCAGCTAATCCCATTTACCTTTCCGCTGCAGGTCATTGCAATGCCCAGAAAGGCATAGGTTTTCTTTTTGTAGCTGACTTAAAGACTTGCATAATCAATTTTGAAAAGACATAATTTGGTTCAAGTAAGATAATGTAAGAACCCCAAATTTCTATAACATAAGACTCATTTGGCTTCCTGTTTAATTTCCATTTTTCACCAAAGTGTTCTGGAAGTTCTGAAAAATGGTCATGTGTAATGTCTTTGAGTTTCCTGACATATCACTGGCTCTTTAGTCCAACAAAATGACTCATGGGGATATATACACAGTATGAAATAATGTAAAAAGAAGGAAAACAAACGGCAGAGGACCAGGTCACCGTCCATGACATTAGTCCAATTTGGAAGCACAGTCACATACCTGTTGTGTCCTTCAGCCAAAATATATTCAGTTGTCTACCATGTCAGTGTCTTCACAATGCAGCCCTTTGTTTCTGAAAGTGGATTGCTAGACAATCCCTCCCCTTCAGAAGGGATCGAGTAGAAACTTTATTCGAGAATGATCTTAACAAAGTAAACCAGCATGCATCCTCTACAAAACCAAGAGTACCAGTGGGGTATGATTGCCACCGTCTTTGTTTCCTTTTGGGGGCATGGAAGGCTACTCATTGGTTACACAGGAGGTCTAGAATCAGGATGGGTGAGATGCAGTACAAGCCAATGCAGTGGAATTCACAGGCAACACCAAAGGCAGGCTTAGAAGATGCCCCAAGGCTTCCTGGAAGAAGCAGGTCTCGTGCTAACAATCTCTCTCAGCTGTGTGGTAATGCCCTTTTCCATTGAATGATGCCTGTGGACTGTGGTTTCCCAATCTTCTCAATTAGTAGTGATGGGAAAATGCTTTTACTTTATCTTGTGTTGACCTAGCAGTCAATGCCATGGTGCCCAACATGCCAAGCAATTAGGTTATAATAATCCTTCAAGAGAATACTTTTAAGATACTTTATTGGGCCAGTGAACCCTGGGAAGAAGTAATGGTGTCTTAGCTTCAGAGAGGCTGCTTAACCTACTTTTGCTTGTTAAGACTAGCCAAAGTGAGATCTTAGTGACTTCCACCTTACTAAATAAGTTATTATGATTCGGTTCATTATTCTTGCCAAGAAGGCATATGAAAATAGCATGGTGGCAGTAATTGACACATGAGTCATTTTTTCTCAAGGACTGTGTATCTTTAAACAGTTGGTAACTTGTACATACTCATGTGATTAATCTTCCGTTTTCAATGTGAACAATATTTACTGGGACATATGTGCTATGTGCCAGGACTCACATGGCAGCTCACAACTGTCTGTAAATCCAGTCACAGGGCATATGACACCCTCTTCTGATTTCTTCAGGCACTGCATACATGATGCATAGACATACATACAGGCCGAACATCTTTATACATAAATTAAAAATAAAATGAATTTTTTTTAATAAAAGAAGGCTTAAATAAACAGTTGCAGTCAAAGTTGTACTTGGTATTGTTCTTCCCAAATGCCATAGCTTGCATTCAAAAAATTTAAATTTTATTTGTTTGGCTATTTTTCCTGTATGTATGCCTGTTCCCCACTGTAGGCAGTACCCTTGAATGTCAGAAGAATGTGTTGGATTTCCTGGAACTAGAGTTATGCATGGTTTTGAGGCACGATGTAGATACTTAGGACCTATACAGGGTCCTCTGAGATGGCAGCCAGTGCCTTAACTGCTGAGCTGTGTCTCCAGACCATCAGCTTCCATTTTAGATTGAATCTCACAGTCAACAAATGGGTTAAAGTACTTCAATTTGTCAATTATAAACTCAACCTAGTGAGCATTGACTTAGATCTACTTCCTGGGTAAGGTCATGGACATTGTTTTACAGTGATGTAGTTCTCTGGGTAGAGTTCCATTTGGGATGTTACTTTATAATTTGTATGTAATTTTATCTATAGAAAGGTAGAACTCTGTGACTTTTCTTCAGAACATGTGGACAAACATCTCTTCTCTCGGGTAAGGACCCAATAAACCAATTTTAGCTCAAAGAACCTGTCAGTTTGTTGGGGTTCTCCCATCCATGGAGGTTTCTGCACAGGTTTCAGGCATATTTGCTGGCTGGAAGTATCACTTTTCTCCAACAATTGTGTATAATTGTGTACAATTTGGAGGAATCTGGTGCTTGTGAGTTCTGTGAGCTTCAGGAACTTCCTAAGCCTTCTAAGTTTCTTGCTTCCTGAGTCTTATGAGCCTCCCTCCTGTCTTCAGGAAAGACTCTTTCATTTCAGAGGAGATAATTCTCTGAGTATAGATACTTCATATATTGGAGGTACTACTTTATACAAAGAAATGACTAAGTGGTTGCCTTGTGCTTAAAATTCTGTGTGATATAGACATCTTCCCTTTCTTATCTGCCCTTGGGGCTGCTTTGCCTACATGCAAATCTGTCCCAAACACCAGATCATGGCTTTGTTGCTAGGGTTTTATTTTAATCCTTACCTCAGGACCTTTTTAGATCAGCCTGTTCTCTCCCTGTGCTTTCATCTAAATCTGAGGAGCCCTGAAGTGTCCCTCAGAGAATTTCCACATCATTCGGGAAGAATGGAACACTTTTCATGAACTTTATAATGAGGACATTTGAGTAGAGATACACCTCAAAAGAAATGAGAATAGATTATTTTGATTTGGATTTGCCTCCTCTCTGGACAAGTATCCTTGCTTCAATATTAGCAAAAACTCAATTGTCATGGAATGTAAATACCCAGGTACTCCAAGCCAGGTTTCCTGAAAAAAATCACCTGAGGCTTCACTGTCATATGAAAATATTTACATAGTAATATGAAGGCAATTTCTTTTATTTGTTTGGTTTTGAGACAGAGTCATGTATAGTACAAACTGTCCTCAAACTCACTGTGTAGCTGAAGATGGTCTTGAACACCTGATGCTCCTTCTACTTCTTTAGTGCTGGGTTTAACAGATGTGAGACACCACACCTGACTCATGTGGTGCTGCAGATGAAACCAAGACCCTCATGCGTCCTTGTCAAGCCCTCTGCCAGCTGAGCCACATCCCCAGCTCCAAGGTGAATTCATACTAAAAATGACAACAGTAGATCTCCTTGTCATCAAATAAGTAAAATATAAAATCTGGGTCACACTGTGTGTCAGAGTAAGGAGAAAGTGTCTGTGTATATAGTCTTTAAAAAATATTTGTATTAATTATTTGAGGATGCCATACATGTATATTGGTCATATTTTCTCCTATTTACCTCCCTCCCCCAACTCCTCCCAGATTTTTGTCCTTCTCTTTCTCCTCCTTCTCCCCATATTGAGTCTAGTCCTTGATGCCCAATTACCCTTGTGTGGGGCCTTCCCTGGTGTGTGGTCAACCTTCCAGACATCATATTATTAACGAAAAGCTACTTTCTCTCTCCCCATAGTTTAATAAAATACCAATAGCTCCTCCCTAGTGG
The DNA here is from genome assembly GCF_049852395.1 of Peromyscus maniculatus bairdii. Taxonomy (NCBI): domain Eukaryota; kingdom Metazoa; phylum Chordata; class Mammalia; order Rodentia; family Cricetidae; genus Peromyscus; species Peromyscus maniculatus. Next base: position 114,594,337 of record NC_134858.1, on the reverse strand, counting down.
TGGGATTTCATGCCCACTTTCCTCCTTCTTTGTACTACATTTTGGAAATATGTGTCTATTTTAAAAAAATCACAATCCTTAGTTCCAACCTTTCCATGTCTAGGTATTATGTGCACACATACAAAATCATCAGTCTACGGGAATGTTCATTAGGGACATGCTGCCAACCACTAATTACCATAATGGAGGATCAGATGGTTGGATATGGAACGGCAGTACACATACACTGAGAAGTCAGCTTGTGATTGATTGAGACTACCCTGAAGAATGCAGTCTATAGAACCACTACTGGAGAACTCCTACCCCTGCTCCCAGCTGTGCTGCATAACCAAGCAAGGCATCCACGATGGCTGATCTTCACCACCGTGTCTTATTTAGGGTTCTGTGTGTAGCTGGAGTGAAATAGAGGTTCGCATCTAGAAAACAAAAACAAAACAATCAAATGTTTGTGATGAAGCCTTGCCACCAAATCTCCCTCACCTCTGCTGATTATGTGTTAGGGTAGCTCACAGCAAAGCAAGGGAAATGGTATCAGTCTTGACTTTTTTGTTTTTGGTTTTTACATACTTTCTGTATTCTCATCTATAAAAAGATGTTTTAGAAACAGCCCCAGGCGTCCTTCTGGAATAGCCCAGTCCCTGCAGCCTTATTAGAAGCACAGACTCATGTTTCCTGGGGAGCGTCTCCTGCTGAGAGAGTCATTAGAATAATGAATTAAAGCTCCCTGCTCAAGCTTTTAAAGCCCCATGTTCATTTTCTTTTAAGCATCTGCCTTGTTCCTGGAGCTTGAGGTATGGGGACTGTCCTAGCCCTTCCTCCCAAGTTTTACCAGCCTAATGAGTTCATGAAGTCACCAGTGCCTAACATCATTTGAGGAGTTCAGATGATGGCTGCAGCTCCCAGAACCCTCCCTGCCTCAACATCCAGGAGCTTCCTGCAAAGGTGAGGACTAATGAACAGAAAGGAGCTTCCCAAGGTCAGAGTGGAAAGTCACGGAAAGGAACCACTTTTAGTTTCTGGTGTAGAGACTGACCCCCGATACCCATCTAATCCCCAAACACTAATTCATAGGTACATAGAAATGTCACATTTAATTATACTTTCCACCAGTTAAGTTTTGAGAAAAGGCTCCTACCATACTAGATAGAAACTTCTATATGTGGAAAGATATTTCTGTGAAAATTTCTGAAAGCAGTTTGCATACATTCAACACAAATCATTGCTTTTTGAAAGCAAGGGTATAAAAAGAATAGAAAAGTTGAGCATTCTGTTCAGGGCTGTTTGTTTGTTGTAGACAGGGTCTCCCTATGTAGCCTTGGCTGGTTTACAACACATTATGAAGACCAGGCTGGCCTTGAATTAACAGAGATCCTCCTTCCTCTGCCCCAAAATGCTGGGATTAAAGGCATGTACCACCACTCCTGGCCTAAACAGTGCTATGGTGTATAAATGCCAGTCAACTTGAGGATCATCTATAGTGAAATTGGAGAGAAAAAAAAAAGTGGCATCTAAATGTAATGAACACAAAAATAGCATAGTACTTTTCTGTGTTGATCTGTGTGCTCTCCCACTAAGACCCCTTTCCGGAAGATCTTTCTAGTCACTCCTTTAATTCCTCCCAGGAAGCTCCATCCATTGCTGGCCCACTGCCTTAGCTTCCTCTCAGCCCTTCTTTCGTGCATATCTACCTAAATGTACCAGCTGTGTTTTCCCTGTCCTGAAGGGGACAAAGAAATCAACTTAATTGAGGGGATATTTCTCTCACACTTCCTGCCCGTGGCCTGTGATTTATTACATGTCTTTATCCTGGTGTTTGCAAAGACCTCTCTCCAGTTCTCCAACTGGCTCAACCTCAGTGAGCTGTGTCCGGCTAGCAGCCTTCCTCCAATGCTTCAGGGCTCTACTCACTTGCCTTCTCTGTTCTGACTGGAATAAGTCACATATTCTGATCTTAGGAGAGAGAATATAAAATAATAGCAACACCAACAGGGTGAAGTCATCATTAATTTTTCCATTAAGAAGGAATCTAGGGGTGGGGGGCAGTCCTGGGAGTGTAGCTCAGCTGGTAGATGATTTGCCCAGCACACAGGAGGCCCTGGCTTTAGTCTCCAGCACCATGTATACCAGGTTTGGTGGCACACACCTGTAATCCTCATGCTTATGGGATGGAGGCAGAAGTTCAGCCTCATCTTTGGCTGTACAGTGAGTCTGAGGCCAGCTTGGAATACATGCCACCCCATTAAAAAAATCAGTAATGCCAGACCTGGTAGCACAGGTCTGTAATTCCAGCTTCTTGAGAGGACTAGGCAGGAGGACGGAGTTTCCGAGACTACCAGAGCACCTTAATAAAACACTATCTCAAAATAAAAGAAAAAATATAAAAAAGCTAGGAATTAAAAATCAGGTGTTTGCCGGGCGGTGGTGGCGCACGCCTTTAATCCCAGCACTCGGGAGGCAGAGCCAGGCGGATCTCTGTGAGTTCAAGGCCAGCCTGGGCTACCAAGTGAGTCCCAGGAAAGGCGCAAAGCTACACAGAGAAACCCTGTCTCGAAAAACCAAAAAAAAAAAAAAAAAAAAAAAAAAAAAAAAAAAAAAAAATCAGGTGTTTACCTGACATGTAGGAGACCCTAAGTTTAATTCCCAGCACCCAAACAAGACAAGCAACGTCAACGAAAACCATTGTGTTTTTTTAAATTATGTGACAGTTGTGTTCTCAATGTTATGTAGACCTTACCCAGTCTCACAGATCTGTATTATCTATTGGGGATATAAAAGGAAATTCTGATCCTAATTAAAAGTGCCTCCAGTTCTGTTATCTTTCAATCAGAGGTCTGTGGTAAGCATGCCTCCAACCATCCGCTTCCTAAACCATCCCAGAGAAAATGCTGGCTACTTAGATATAAGCGCAGTGAGAATTCTCCCCTCATGGTGTTAGGCAGTTTCTGTGTGGAACTGTGTCCTTTGGAGATGACTTCTCTGCCATTGTTTTCTGTAGATGACAGTGCAACTTGGGCCTTACTTGTCCATCTCTGGACAAGTAGTGTAAACAAGTCCTCAAGTTTGATTGGCAACCCAGATGTCTAACAAAGAAGGAAAGATATAAAAAAAAAAATTGTATTTGCTCACACATGGGAAAAGTGAAACAGGAAAGGACTGTGTGTGTGTGTGTGTGTGTGTGTGTGTGTGTGTGTGTGTTTATGTAAGTATGTGTGTATATATGTGTGTATGTATGTATATATGTGTGTACATATGTGTGTGTAAGTATATGTACTTGTGTGTGTATATATGAGTATGTGTATGTATGTGTATGTGTATGTGTATGTGTGTATATGTGAGTGTGTTTGTGCAGGGGTAGTCCAATGTAGTGTGTGCAGAAAGGACATCTGAGTTGAATCCAGTTGCTTCCCATTTCTGGTGGCTTTGTTTTCCAGGGTTTTAATTTCTGGTGGTCAACTATAATTCAAAATATCACTATTTGTGTTATAGAAATTTTAATTTTTCCTTTACTCATTTCCTATATTCCAAAATTTTGTTATTAATATCTTATTTGTGTAAGTAGGAAAACATGATCAATATTATGCTTTTTATAAAAAGCCTGGTCAAAGTTAAGAAGTATCATATACATTTTTAAAAATAGTTATGTCATAGGAACAGAATTTCCTTTGTTTCTTTATGGATTCATATAGTAAATATTTTATCTATTTTTGAAAATTTCATACAATAAATTTCATCATATTCCTTTGCCCTCCCCCATCTGTGCCTAGATCTTCTCCTACCTCTCTAAATGCTCAAGTTCATGTTCTTTTACCCTCTCAAATAAAATGTCACACACATACAAAAAAAAAAAAAAGAAAAGAAAAGGAAGACAGGTATGAAGAAAGAAAAAAAGAAGAAGAAACAAACAAACAAAGTCCCAAACCACAAGACCCCAGAACATGGGGTCTGGCTTGTGGCCAGCTTCTCCTAAGCAGGAGTCGTGCCCTTGAGTGTGGTTGATGCACCCAGTGGCACTGCGCTGAGGAGAACTTGCTTTCCCTTTCCTAGAAACTACCAATTGCAAGTAGCTTCTTGGTTAGGGGCGGGACTTTGTGCCCACTTCCCCTTTTCCATGTTGGGTTTTTTTCTGGCTCAAGTTTATGTAGACCTTGTGCAGTCTCCATGGTTTATATTGCACCTGCCCCATGGTGTCTGGGAACACTGTTGAGTCCTCTGCCAGCCCGACTCTCACAATCCTTCTAGCTCTTCTTCCACATAGATCCCCTGGCTCTGAGGGAGCCATGTGATAAGTACACCCCATTTAGGGCTGAGCACTCCCAAGTCTCCCACTCGGCAGTGACTGCTTGTTTTTCCTGTGAAAAGATATGCCACTTTATAAAAAAATGGGGAAGTCCTTCCTGAAAGGAGGCCAGCAGAATAGTCTCCTGTGCTTAATCAAATGTCTTGATGCAGCTGGACAACTAAATGGCAGTAATTCACTTTCCCTCCAGAGAGATTGTTACTAACCAGGAAGAACACCAGTGTTTTTGATTTCATTATGCTTTCCTACTCTATCCTAAGCCAATAAATGGAAGGAAATACTGAGTGGAGTATGTCCAAAAGTCCATAAAACAATGCCCAAGATTTCTATTCCAAAGAAAGGAAGTGAGCAATTGATGCATGTTCTTTTAAAGGCCACTTTACACATGGGTCACATTGAAACCATACTTTATGTTAAGATGGCAATTGCAATGTAGCTCCTTATACATAGATCCGGGACATTTACAAGGCCCCCAGTTTGGCTGACTATCTGTCAGAGCAGAGAAATTTTAACTTGATCTCATCTGCCATTAGCAGTTAGAAGCGAGGGCTGGGGGATTGGCTCAGTAGAGAAGTGGGGCTCAGTGGGTCAGAGTCCTTGCCATACATCCAAAGGATATGAGTTTGAATTCTCAGGGCCCAAGTGAAAGCTGGACATGGCTGTGTATGCCAGTCCTGGGGATGGGGATGGCAGAGATAGGTAGAGACCAGGAGCTCATGGGCCAGCCAACCTGTTTGACATAGTGAACTTTGAGTTCAGTGAGGGATTCCCCCCACTTTGTCTCTCTCTCTCTCTCTCTCTCTCTCACACACACACACACACACACACACACACACACACACACACCCCTCACACACTTAATACAAGTGAGGAATGAGTCTAAGATAGCAGTGTTTGATGGAAAAGGCAACCATGATCTATGTAGTAAGGGGAATGCAGGTTGGTGGGTCAGGAATTCTACTGAGCTTTGGACTCTTCACCTGAGAAGGTGGAATTGGCCTTCTGGAGATGTGCAAGGCCAGAGTCTAGCAGGTGGGGCTGTTTATCTTAGGGCTGGGGAGCAGCTTTGCCTCTTCATATCCAATGCCTAATACAGTGTCTGGAAGTCCTGTGTGTTCAGTGGTGTCTGTTGAGTGAATTCAGCCTAGGCTTTCACATCTTTCCTGTAAAATGAGAGTCTAGGAGGGTCTGTTAAAAACAAAACAAAACAACAAAAATTCCTTTATGCCCCCTTCCCCTTCTCCATGCTGTCACTTTGCTGGGTTTGAACTTGTGCAGTCTGAGAAAGGGCTCCCCAAATGGTGATAGTGAGGACCTTGAGTGACAGCCGTTGCTGTCTCACTCTCTAATTCTAGCCCCTGATTTGTTGATAAACTGATCTGGAAATAAGCAATTTTCTAATTTCAATTCCGATCTCTCCTGCCCCCGCCCCCACCCTTCCCTGCTTCCCATACTCCAGCCTAATTAGTGGGCAGATTCCAGTGCAGGCACCAGCGCTGCTTGTGGAAGTCATCCCCCTGAAGCCTGAGATGAGGCCTGTCTGACACGCAGCCCAAAGAAATGGCCTTGTGGTTTTCCTGCTTCGCGTCCAGGGCTGATGGGCAGACAGAGCTGCGGGTGTGGGGTCCTGGGAAGGCTCCGGGTGCCTTGGAGAGCTCCTGTAGCCAGGCTGTCTGCTGGTTTCATCTCTCCTTCTCATGGACCCTTCTCCCGGGGACTGGAAGGTGACTTCATAGCTTTTACCAAAGGAGAGGAGGGAGGTGGGGGAGGGGCATGGAGAAGGAGGCCTGGAAGTTGAACTGTGCTTCAGGATTAGAGATTTGCAGGCAGTCCACAGTGGGGGTCCAGCAGGGGTCCTAAACTAGAGGCTCAGTCTCATGGAAAAAGCAAGGTACCTACTCCTCAAGGTTTCTGAGGAGGCCACCCTCTGATCTTGCACCTTGAAGAAGCAGGTTTACTTACCATGTGACCTGTAGGAGGCCCAATCTTTAAAAAAAAAAAAAAAAGAATTCAGAAGAGACCAATACAGCCTAGGGTCAAAGATAGGTAGAATTAGTTATAGAGGAAACCAAGCTCCCTCGAGGGATGAGAGTGGACAGTGACCAGAGAGGTCACCATAGCAACCTAATGTAAGCCAGCTGTATTCTGTTTGTAAAGTCTCTAGAGCAGTGTTTTCTAGCTCAGGTGATTCACAGAAATACTTAGATTAACTCTTTATGCGAGGAGTCAATGGCCTCTAGAAAATCTACTAGAAAAATCTCCAGCTGAATGGTAATCCCACAAGCTTCTGGGCAGCATAGTCCTGTTTTCACTTAGGACCAGAGATGTGACTCAGCCCTTGTGCTTTTGACAAGCAACCCTCTGGTTTGTAGCTAGAGTTTTCCTGCCTTGCCCACAGTCAGGACAAATCTTTGTCACTTACTGGTTTTATACGCTACTGGTTATGAAGGAAGGGTCTGTCCGCAATGCTCTTCAAGCCTACTAATATCTAATTTTTAAAATGAATTTATGGGGAAGATAGACACAACTTGTAGAAGTTGGGACCACACCTGTGGGTCACAGGGATTGAACTCATGTCCTCAGGCTTGGAGGAAGATGCCTTTGATCACTAAGCCATTGTGCTGGTCCAAACCTACTGATATCTAAGTAGCTACTTGACAACAGTGGAGAATGTCACTCAGGCTGGATATCTATTATCTGAATTTGTTCTAGGACAACTGGGATTTCCTTTCTTTTAGTAATGTTACAGTTCGTATTGATCTGTTGGACTCTAAATCCCTGCTGTAGTCTTCCTGGGATGCTGTCTCACCTGCCTTCTGGATTGTCGTATTGTGATTTTAGGATATATTTAGGCCCCACTCTTCCTGTCGAGTGGTGTGATACAATCGACTGTTCGTCTTTGGTGGTGTGATATGAATTCCTTCCTCGCCTCTGATTCCTGCATCACAGTGTCTAATAAATCACTGCTGGTGTGTGTGTGTGTGTGTGTGTGTGTGTGTGTGTGTGTGTGTGTGTGTGTGATAACCAAAGATTCCTTTCTGTTCCTTCCTTAAATCAACAAGAAGTCTTGAGTCTTGCTTCAAGATGTGCAATAATTTATACGATTAGTGTGGATTGTTTTCGTTTTTCTAAAAATAATAAATGACCCAGTGAATCGCATTTGGCCAGAGGCACATGAAAAACAATCCATAGTGTATGGATTTGCTCAATGGCATTTACAAGCCCTTGATTAGAATTCAGCCCGGGCTAGAGCTGTGAGGGTGCTGTTTACTGGTGGCCGTTTGAAGTCGCACTATGTGGCAGAGGCTAGAAAGAGTCACAGAGAGAAGCGTCTCTTACCTCCAGTGGCCAGAGCTGACTGTCGGGGGGGAGCTGACATTTTACAGGACATCTATAAACATGGCTGAATGTCATGATGGTGGAGGAGGCTAGCTTCCTGATTCTGTTTTTTATGTTTCTTTTGTTCAGCTCTCTGGCAATAATCAGCATGCCCAAGATATTAGGCTTTTAAAGTTCCTTGGGAAGATGTGGGAAGTTCTTAACACCAATGTTCCTATGTACGCACACCTGTATTCCTGCTCCTCACCTAAGAATTCAGTGACATGCCTAGTGTTTGGGGGGATTCACAGACTTTCCTTGGATGACCAGGGAGAAGGCAGGAAGGGCAAAGGGAGCTACAAGTGACAAATTTAAATGGTTCTTTTTTTGAAACGGAAAGAGAGACATTGGTTTCCAAAGGATTGGAGCAATCTCTGTTAAGTGTGTTCTTCATGGGCCAGGTTAGTTCATTCACTTCAGTGAATCTGACATAAATATGTCTATGCAGTTATGTTGAAAACACCTAGACATGTGCAGAGTTTGCTAAGTGAGAAATGTGATCATTGCTGTCAGAGAACAAAGAAACAGCAGACACACAGGACCATGTTGAACATGGCTGTGACATTACTGTTTGTGTGAATAGCTATGTGAAAGCAAGTGATTGGTGCAATGAAGGGAGGCATGGGCTTCCTTAAGCAGGTGGTTTCTGGAGTTGAAGGATTTCCAGGAAATCTGGATTTTCTAGGAAAACCCATAGTGAATACAAGATGATGGACTCAGGAGAAGACAGTCAACTTAGCCACTCAGTCACCCCAGAACTTGGAGAGGCTGATGGTGGTCCACATGGTTCCATGTGCAAAATGAATTTTAAAATTATTTTGCCGTATTCCTGGTACCTTGAGAAGATTCATGCATGCATGCGTGTATGCATTCATGCGTGTATACATTCATTCATTCATACAGTTCTTTGTCTCTTGAGCATTTTAAAAAGTAATAAGGATGCTTCCTTGTTCCTCTAGATGGGTGGAATTCAGTGACAATTGTTGTATATAAAAGAATAATGGACAGAGACAAAGAAAATGCCCAGTTAAGGAGAGAGAGTGACAACAGAGGCACACAGGTATTTTCTGTGTTTCAATTGACTGTCACTGATGTGCAAATATAATTCAATTAAAGAGGAAAAGGGCTGGAGAGAGAGCGCAGTGGGGAAAGTGCCAAACCAGGTGAGGTGTGCGCTTCTTCTATAACAGCACTGGGAGGCAGAGGCAGGTGCATTCACCAGCCTAGGTAAGGCAGTGAGCCTCCAGTCCTTATTAGAGGCCTTATCCCCCAAAATAAGGTAGACACTCCTGAAGAACAATACCCAAGTTTGTCTTTTGGCCTCTGTATATGCACACACACACACACACACACACACACACACACACACACACACACACACGTGCAAAGACATGTGCATGCATGCACATACACAGAGCCAAATTTAATTGAAATAAACTTAATAAATGTTCATAAATAAAACCCTGGAAACCTTGCTTTGATTTTGTTTAAAATGTCTTATGAAAGAATTATAATAGTTCTTTGCTGCATTTGTCTATAGTAAGAGACCCAAACAATGTGTCTACGAAGGTGGCTAATCAAACAGGAATATTTGAAGAACTTAAGTTGGGAGCTATGGTAAGAAGAAAAGAGGAGAAAATGTGGCTTTGTTGGGAAGAATCAGATGCCTTTCTGAGCTAACACACACCAAAAGAATTTTGCTTTTTATTTCTTAATTGCAGTGTTCTTTAAGTAATAGACTTCTGTTTCTCACATACAGCACAACTGTTGTTCCATTCATAATAAATGTGTGTGAGAGAGCAAGCCACATCTTCTGGACTAGGAAAGAAAAATCATTGAGATGTCTGCTCTGCCTAGCATTATCATTGGGATAGGAAGAACACAGAGATTTGTTTTCATATTTACTTTACCTATAAACTGGGATAGCTCATATAACCTACCAACCAGTCTTACTGTGATGTTTCAATAGGGGGAACATATATGGGAAGCTGTTGGAGGAGTGCCTGGACTGTGGGGAGTTCCTTGCTACTAGCTCTTTTTGTTGCTGTATTAAGAAACCTAAATATAAAGTTTAAAACTCGCAGGAAAATTACTAAGACTTTGCCACACACACTTTGTATGAGATTTGTTTGTTGGCTTTTGTAAGACTAGATTTTTCTACGTAGCTTAGGCTGGTCTGCAATTCTCAATCTTTCCTGCCTCAGCTAGGCTTATAGATGTGCACTCCCATGCTTGGCTTTTCTCGATTTTTAATTCCATAAATAAGGGAGCATGGGATTCCCTTCTGGATTGGCGCATGGGGTTCTCCTAGGTGGAGGTAGCATGCTCAGGGTGTGGGTACATTCTCTTCTGTGCTCATCTCTATTTCTTGCTGTTGGCTTCCTGCAGAACCCGCTGATCATGGATAGTTGAATTTTCAGGCCCAATACTCAGCATTGAAGTAACTTGAGAAGGTGGGCAAATCAATCAATCATTAATCATCAATTAACCATAATGTGGGCTGAGGATGTAGCTCACTTGGTAGGAGGCTTGCCTAGCATCCATGAAGCCCTAGGTTTGACTCTCAGTATCACCTGAGTAGGGTTCACATGTCTGTAATTTCAGCACTTCAGAGGGAGGAGGCAGGAGAATCAGAAATTCAAGGTCATCTCTCCATCACACAGCAAGTTTGGTCCAGCATGGGATGCATTAGCTTATGTCAAAACAAAGATGGAAGGAGGAGGAAGAGGAGAAGAAGGAAGAGAAAGTGAGGAAAGAAAACAGAAGTAGAGATGGAAGGATGAGAAGGAGAGAGGGGGAAGATAGTAAGTGTGGAAGAGGAAACTGTTAGACCTTCTCAATGAAAACCCTCCTAAAATCCCACTCTCAGGAATAGCATGGAGTGATTCCCTAAAGGATGCAGATTTAGCAAAAGTAAGTGAGTAGGAATAGAACAAATTGAAACAATTAACTAAAGAATGCAAAAAGGAACCAAGAGTGAGCCGACTGGCCTCCAGACCTGGGAAGGAAGCCCTGGGTGTTGGTCACCACAGGGGCAATGACCACTTTCCCTGCCTGCAGACTGTTATCAGTGGCTCGTGTTCTTACTGCTTGCACTAGAAACTGGGAGGAGATGCCAACACACAAGCCAATCAGAGAGGTGGGAAGCCACGGAGCCCTGAGGAATCCCTTTGGAAGGTGATTTGCCATTTAAAAGAATGCACTTTGAAGGGCTGCAGAGATGGCACAGTGGTTAGGAAAGCACACTGTTCTTGCAGAGGATCTGTGTTCAGTACCCAGCATCCATGTAGGGTGGTTCACAACCACCTCTAATGCCAGCTCCAGGGGGTCCAACACCGTCTTCTGGCCTTTACATACACCTGCATTTACTCATGTGCACATACCCACACCCACTACACATAATTGGCAAACAACGTTTAGAAAAAAAGAATGCATTTCTGATAGTCATCTAACTGGTTTCTGAGTGCATGTTGGAGGAAATGAAACTTGGCTTGGCTGTTTGGAAACAGCAGGGTATGGGTAGCTAACACTCTCCAAAGTACTGAAAGCCTTATCAGAACACCAGTGCACAAGTGGTGTGTCCTACTTTTGCTCAGGATTGTGGGGAATCACACCTTGTCCAATTCGGGGGTTATCATGATTAGTAGATGCCAAGTTCCTTTGCTGGTGAGGGTTAAATTCCTCAGGCATGCTAAGAATCAGGTATAGCACTGCTTGTTCAATTCTAGAGTTGTCCTGGAAAGCATTGACCTAATTTGTGGTAGCAGGGGCACCCAGAAAACACCATGTGAGTGGTAATCATCTTCCTTTCCAAAAAGGCACCTGAGTTAGGTTGGCATGGATGCAGGGTACAGGAATGAAAGCAGAGTAAGATGGAGTGACTTGAGATGACCCCTTAGCCAGTCACAGAGTGCATACATGGCAATCCTTTAGCTAGGCATGCACCGAGGAAAGCTGTATGCGGAAAGGAGCTAGGCGTTCCATGTTCTCAACCCATGATGGGAGTCAATGCTTTACCACAATGAAGATGGAGGGAATCCCATGGCAGCTGGGTAGAGACACCAGAGGATGTTACTAGTGTCTCACTTGGAACTCTTGGTTCCCTGGTCCTTGATGGTTGGCCAAGGAGTCCAGGAGGAGACACACAGAGAATAGTGTGAGAGATTTTACAAAATGGAATCGAGCTTTCCCCAAAGGGCATTTCTTGTCAAAATGATGGACATGCCCATTTGGATTAATTCCTAAGGGAGGAGATCGGGTAGGCCTGGAGAACTTCTTCCTAGAGAGTGATCTCATGACTCTCCAGACACTTCATAACACTGCATCTCCACCCAGAGCCAGAGCTGAGTCTCAGATTCCACTCTCCTGACAAATAATAGGCATTCCTGCCCTTTCAGCCCTGTCTTTACAAGCTCTTATTTGGAGAGAGGGGCCATCCTCAGCCCCTTTCCAGCCTGCTTATATCTAAGTAGCCACCTAGTGCTGTGACCTCTGGGGTGACAGTTCCTCCCACCTTCATATAAAGCTGTATGGGGGGAAATCCCAGCATTCCCAGGAGTGGTTAAAAAGATGCAGCCTGTTCCATGTATCACTTTGTGCTTAAACCAACTCTTCATCAGACTATCCAGCTTACATAGTTTTCTAGCTTAATTGCTCTATCACGTAGCTGACTGAATGAGGGACTCCCCTATAAAAACAGAGACTCTGGTAAAGTCCGAGAACTCCAGGGAAGCATGGCAATCAGGTGTGCTGAAGAAAAGCATGAGGAACATAGGTTCCTATTTCCCTAGAGAAAGGGATATTTGAATATTTATTGTCTCTCCAGAGATATGGCCAGGGTTCTTAGATTGAAAACTCCTAGTCTAAACACAACTGATATTAATTCCTGCATTCCCCTCCCTTCCGATGTCCGTTTATGTTCATTTAGCACTAGTATCTAAGCTGAAGTTGTTCTTAAAGATTCTGTATCCTGCTCAGTTATAATGTTACTATCCGAGGCATTACATAGTGGCATAGCTATAAACAAGCAGTATCTACTGCCAATGTGTTCATTGATTTGTTTACTTCATAATACAGATATTAAACAGGCTCCCATTAACCTTAAATCTGATTTGTGCTCTTTGGTTTTTACCAGAGTATACCACCACTCTATGAGATTTAGATAGCTTATTTTATGTATAAAAATTCACACTTAAAAATAATTCAGATGCCTCTCTTTGAATTATGAGTTCAGTGACACTCGTGTTAAAATTATGAACTGCTGACTTATTTGTTTTGCATGTTAATTGAAGTATTATCATAAACATATCAGGATAAGAAACAGATTTGATAGCAGACAAGATGGTTCAGTGGGTATGGGTGCTTGCTGCCACGCTCGATAACCTATGTTCAGTCCCTAGAACCTACAAGGAAGAGAGAATGAACTCCCTGCAGGTTGTTCTTTCTCTGCCTTCAATAAAAATGTAAAAACAAACAAAATTTTGAATATAAACCCAATTTAGTTAGCAGCTCTGAGCATAGTTTCTCATGTTATGAGAACTTCCTAGACTATTCTATGAATCAATGAGATTCTGCATCTGCAATAATCCCAGGACACCTAGCATAAAGTCAAATAAGGATGATGACTTTCTTAGAGTCACAGATACTTTCCTTCAAAGGAAGCAGAGCCTATAGCTCAACAAAGAAAAAGTTCTTTCTTGACTTCTTCCCCCTCTGTCCCCACTCCTTACACTTTATGAATTTGTTTGCCAAGATGAATCTGTCTACCATGAATCCTATAAAACCAATCCAGGGGCCGGGCGTGGTGGCGCACGCCTTTAATCCCAGCACTCGGGAGGCAGAGGCAGGCGGATCTTTGTGAGTTCGAGGCCAGCCTGGGCTACCAAGTGAGCTCCAGGAAAGGCGCAAAGCTACACAGAGAAACCCTGTCTCGAAAAAACCAAAAAAAAAAAAAAAAAAAAAAAAAAAAAAAAAAAAAAAAAAAAAAAAAAAAAAAAACCAATCCAGATGGTTAGTTAACTTTATGGCTGTTCAAACTTGAAGTATTGTGTGTGGGTGTGCTTTTGGGACTCAGGGACTAGGAAGAGTCTGTTGGTATAGAAAAGCTAATCCCACTCAAGACTCTGAGTTCAGCCATATCAAGCATCTCACTCACTATCATTCTCTGGCAGCTGACTCAGTGCCTGCCAGTGTACGGTGGTACCCAAGAGTGCATGAGATCTAGGTTCTGACCATCCAGGTTCAGATTATGGTTCTCCTGCATTGGAGAGTGTAGCTACCTGGTGTGTGGTGTGTTCACATCTAGACCTGTAAAATGTAGGCAGTTGATTAATGCACTTCCAGACTCACAAGGAGGATGGAGAAGGCAGCATGAAAAGTGTGTCAAATACTGCATACACATAATGAGCACTATGGGAACTGTGTAAAGTCAACTTTGAGGGACACCCAGCTCTGAAGTGAGTGGTTGCCCTGAGATGGTTGATAATGATGAAAATTATAGTAGAAAAGACTATGAATGTGAATATGGAATTCCTGCTTAGTTTGAAGAATAAAGAAACCCCTGAAAAAGAAAAAAAAAAAAAGCTAAGGCCAAAAGACTCCAGACAGTACAAGCCACCTGGCAAAACTGGAAGGAAGCAGCAAACTGAAGAAGTAGGGGCTCTGAGCTCCTTTTTTTCCTGGGCTAAAGATTTTTATATAAACTACCTGTGTCATAAAATAGGGAGAGACATTTGCTACCTGTGAGGATAATTTGATTCCTTCACCATATCCTCTGCAGAATAGGCAAGACTCTTAGTATCTGGAGCCTAAAGGAAAAAGTCTGAGAAAAGATATGAGTGTTTCCTGGTCTCTGAAGCTGCCAGCACTTCTGGCTCTCCGGGCATGCTGCACAAAGTGTCCTTGCTCCCCAAGGCCCCCTGACATTCCTGTGTTATGAGCAGGGACGAGAGAAAGACATTTTTACTGTGCTCAGATTACTCCGTTCTGCTAGATGAAAATGTGATTGTGCTGTCACCACAATCCCAGCTGCCCCAGTCAGCGCTCTCCACACTCAGACCCAAGAAACTTTGTCTCCTGAAAGTTAAAACAATGTGTTGCTGAGCAGCCCCTCCAGCATCTCTGACCTCGATTCCTGTCTCCTGTGTGCTGAAGGAAGGTGAAAAGGCAAAGTGTGAATAATAGATGCTTAATGCAGGCAGCAGCTTAGGGTCTGCCGTTCCAAGAGGCGCTAAATGAAAAGCAACCACGGCAGAAGAGAAAGGAGACAGAGCTTTGGGGTATGCCATGTCAGTCCAGGTGCAGTCATTATGATTCATATGCAGTTGACCTCCATGGCTAATCATGTTCCGGTAAGGCTTGTAGAATTCTCTGGCAAACATTCCGAGTCAGAGCCTAATTCGGGCAGCCAAGTCTACTCTCTGACTTCACATCCAAGCCCTCTTCTGAGTACCCTGGAAGTTGTAAAGTCTAATATAAAAGTTTCCTGAATCTTCACACTTTGAATTCTTTCTTTCCCTGGTCTCCAGCTCAAACTTTAATAGCCCAGAGATACTGTTTCCTTCCAGGCCACCTCATCCTGGGGAACTGGATCCTGCTGGTGCCTGGATGTATGTTCTCTGTGCCATCTTTAGCTTGTGTTCACCACCTCTTCCTTACAAGCCCATTTATGAACCCCATGATGGTTAATCTTGATTGGCAGGATTTAGAGTAACATGGAAACAAAACTCCAGGCATGTGTGTAAGGTGGGAAGACCACCTTACAGAATGTAAATGTGAATGGCACCATGCCATGGACTGGGGTCCTGAACTAAATAAAGAGATAAAACTGAGCCCTAGCAGTTATTGTCTGTGCTTCCCTGACGGAGGATGTGATGTAACCAGCTGTCTCATGCTCCGGACACCATGCCTTCACCACCACGATGGACTGTACCCTCGAACTGTGAGCCACCGTCATCCCTTTTGTCACACACTTTGTCACAGCCACGAAACAAGGAGTGACAAACACATCCACTGTGTTTCTATGGTGACTCATGGACTTCTACATCATTCTTCCACATTCTTGGTATTTTTTATCAGTTTTTTTAGCCTCTCTCCTCCCATGATTTCATCTTTATTGGACCTCAGCCACCCACCCAGTGGCACTGTCCCACATTCTGTCATTACTAATTACTGGCCCCTTGCTTCATCATCCCAGTTTCAGGAGGTCTATTGTGACTCAGGCCTTGTTATCTTTCTAGTTCTTCTGACACCAGGGCTTACTGAACTAATTGTAATCACACTAGGAGCGAGGCATTGTTTCTGCTATCTGTCCTTTATTGTGTTTCCTCCTCATGTTCATAGTGCTCCACTGATCTTTCATAGAAAATCATAATTCTGTTACATATACTCATAACCATAGCTCTCTCTCCTTTTCAGTACTGTGGAAAAATTCCAATTCCAGCTGCATCCTCCTTTTTTCTCTGTAAGCACACACCTCAGGCACATTGGAGAGCAGGCTTCATCGGTCTCTCCAATCCTTCCCACTCACCTAGGGCGGGCCCTCAATCCTGCCACACAGGGTGTTCTGTTTGCCTGGTCTGTTCATGTTCCCACTCACCCAGGATGACTAATTGCTACATTTTCTCTCCTCTCTCCTCCGAGAGAACGTGCTATTTCACTGGAAATGTGAAAGCTCTCCAATGAGAACTTCAAAAGGCTTTCTGCAGAACATCTTCCAGCCCTTCTGAGCCACCCCCTCTGCACTCCTGTTCTCTTCTAACTCCCTTTCCTGTAGATGACTCATTACCACCCTGGGACAGGTTACTCTTGCACATGCCCCAAGTCCCACACTGTCCTTCGCAAGGCACCCTCAGCGAGTCCCCACGTCCATCTGAGTTACTCTCACCAGCATGCACACATCTGGTCCCTTCTGTGATGCTCAATATCGGGTGTCAACTAGACAGAATCTCAGATCACCAGAGATAAGGCCTCAGGCATATCTGGAGGAGTGTTCTTGTATTTGGTTGAGGTGAGACTATGTTGCATGTAGGTGTTCTCCATGTGCTGGGGCCCAGGATTGAAAGGGGAGATAAAAAGGAGAAGCCAAAAGAGTAACAGCATTCTTTCCTTACTGTAGATGCGACATGACCTGATGCCTCAGGCTCCAGCTGCTGTGAATTCCCCACCACAGTGGACCACCTCCCTTTACTAAGTTGTTCTTGTCAGACAGTTAGGTATAACAATGAGGAAAGTAACTACTGCACCATAGTCGATAGATAGGTAAACAGATAAATGCATGAATAAATAACAGCTAGTGAAAGGAAGAAAGAGCTCTCGACTCCTTTTGCAGAGACTGCCTAATCTCTCTGCCCTCTGTAGGCACCTCCCCTCCTCATTTCCTCTTCCTGTTCTCTGGTCAGACCACTCAGGTCATTTTGCTGTGAACAAATTTCTTGTCAGTGACTCCAGTGAACTTTATGTTACTCAGATCGTTCTCATCTCTCATTTATTTTTAAATCTTGGCAACATTCAACATACTTCATCAACTTTTCTTTCTTAAAGCTAACACTGTGAAGGATTGGGATGTAGCTCAGTGGAGCAATGTGTGTGGTTAGCATGTTGAAGTTCAGTCCCATACGATAAATAAAGAGAGATTATATATCAAACTATCGGTGGTGTATGAGCAGACTATTAGAAAATGTGGTGTTCACTATTCTGTATTCCCCTGATCAACTCTGTGGCTTTGCTATTTTCTTTTTTTTATTCCTGTGGTAACAAGATGCCATGTTGTCTTTTTGTGGTCTAGTTTCATTGTGTTGCTGTGACAAAACAGTCTGACCCCAAGCTTCTTGGAGACAATTATTATTTATTTGGCTGAAACTTTCAAGTCACATTCCATCATTCAGAGAAGTTAGGGCAGGAACTCAAAGCAGAAATCACAGAGGAACACTTCACACACACACACACATACACACACACACACACACACACACACACACACACACACACACACACTCATGCTTAGTGAGCTTCCTTACACAGTCCAGGACCACCTGGCCAGGGGATGGTGTTACCCACAGTGGGCTGGGCCCTCCCACATTAATTAACAATCCAAACAATTTCCCTTCAAGACACACCCACAGGCCAGTCTGATCTGGAACACCCCTTTCCAGGCAGCTCTAGGCGTTGTGGAGTTTTTACAGCTGACTGGGATGCTTTTCTTCTTGTTACAAGTTTTCTTCCAAAACTCACTGTTGAATTCATCCTTCTGATCTTTTTCCCCCTGCATTTGTGAAAAAGAAAACACACCCACAGGTTCTAAGAATGAGCAAACTTTTGTAGGCTTCTGTATGGCAACTGTCTCATAAGGTAAAGCCACGTCTTTGAAAACTGAAGCTCAGAGGAGGATGAAGGGATGTCTCAGCACTCAGAGATATGGGCCAGGTTGTTATGGTCTTTTATCTTGAGACTTTGAATTGTAGCCTTGCAAAATACATTTATACGAGGACACAGACAAGGGGATACATTATGCGTTTTGTCACTTTTTATTTTAATACTGCTTCAGAAGGAGCTAACTTTTAAAAAATGTTGCATTGGGGATATTTCCCTTCTTTATATGAAACCTGAAAGTCAATTTAAAATTCTGCATTTTTCAGAGAAAATCTTCAGAGTACCTTGGTATGCCTTTATATATATATATATATATATATATATATATATAAAACATTGGGGTATTTTTATTAAACTTCCAGCAGAACAGGATCTTTCATATGGCAACATAACATACTGTGTAGCCTTATATTGATTTATTCCATCTCTATCAATATTGTGGAGATGTATTCTCTAACACAGAAATCATTTGGGATTTTGAGAATTAAGACATGCTAGATTGTCCTATAAAGGAACACATGGTCCGTGATAGGATATCAATGTGTGAATAGTTACAGTATAGTAAATGAAGGAGAGAAATAAGTCTTTGAAATTATTTTGGATAAGCAGACAAGAGTTTTTAATTTTACTTGTATTATTATGTATTATTTACATAGATGTATCTGTGTGTGTGTGTGTGTGTGTGTGTGTGTGTGTGTGTGTGTGTGTGTACACGCGCGCGCACGCACATGTGTTTTCAGGTATCCATAGAAGCCAGTAGAGGGCATCAAATTCCCTGGAGCTTGAGTTACAGCTAGTTGTGAGCTACCTATTGTGGGTGCTAGGGCCTGGGCTTGAGTTCTCTGAAAGAGTAGCAAGTGCTCTTAACTGCTAGGCTACCTCTCCAGCCCCAAGAAAATTGAATTAAAGAATTCAGAGTGATTTAGGAGGTACAGATCTCAAATGATATGCACATTCAATTAATTAGAAGAACAACTAACGCTAAGAATAGCCAGTAGATGAATGACTTACCCAGATGACCATTAAGCAGTGTCTTCCTTAGCCAAACCTTCCTTGTTGGATGGAATGAAAACATCTACTTTGCTGATGTTAAAATGTAAACCAGGCCACAAGACCACTGAGCCCCAAGCCCTGGAGCGAGACTCCTTCAAGCCCTGAGATGGCCTTCCCTCACCTCTCTGATGGCATCACCTTCCCAGACCCCCCTACAACAGCCATGGTAGGCCTGCTCATATTGAGTCTTGCTGTGGGACATCATTTCCCAGAAAGCTACATGTGCTTCAGTCTTTTGAATACTACCTTTTCAATTAATTCTTTCTCACCACCATACTTCAATTTATAAACTTCCCTTCCCACCTGTTCCAACACCCCCACTTCCCAGACTCCCAATGCTGTTCTTATTGTCTATTATGTTGAAAGTCAATCTGTATAAAAAATGCATGGCATTCTCTTATGTCTTTATTGGTTCCTAACTTGAACATGAAAGCATTGGTTATTGTTGGCTGTGATTCTTCTCTGCTGCCTATTTTCTACTTCAGGTTTGTCTAATCATGAGAGTGGCTACCTCTAACCTCTGAAACTAATCAATGCATAGTTGAACACTTATATGCATATAAGAGAAGTAGGGAGCTGGAGAGATGGCTCAATATTCTGAGAGTTCAGAGCACTTGCTGCATGCTCATGAGGATGAGTTCAGGTCCTAGCACCAAAACAGAAGCTGTGTGCCCACATGTATCTGTATCAGCTCCAAGGCAGGTGGGAATAAGAGGACTACTGCAATTGCTGGCTTCCAGCCTGTCTGAGAAACAGGATGTCAGATACATGGAGAGACCCTGCCTCAGAGGAATAGTTGGAGAATGATAGAGGGCACTAGATGCCTTTTCCTGGCCTTTATATGCATACAAGGATGTAAACCCACCTCTACACATCTAAACATACAACTCTCCCACACATATACACATAAAATAAAAATAAATATAAAGTAAGTGTGGCAATTTGATTAAGAATGGCCCCTATAAGCTCATATGTTTGAATATTTTATCCCCAGTTGGTGGAACTGTTTGGGAAGGATCAGGAGGTGTGGTTTTGTTGGAGGAGCTGTGTCACAAGGATGGGCTTTGAGACTTTAAAAGCTTCCCACCATCCCTGGTTCTCTCTCTCTTCTCTCTCTCTCTCTCTCTCTCTCTCTCTCTCTCTCTCTCTCTCTCCTTCCTTTTTTGCAGTCAAGTTTTGAACTCTCAGCTGTTCTTGCTTCCATGCCTTTGCTCTGCCATCATAGACCACAGCCCTCTGAAATATAAGCCAACTAAACACCTTAATATTGTATGAGTTGCTTGGTCATGGTGTTATGTCCCAGCAATAGAAAAGTAAGGAGGGAGTTAGAAGAATACAGGACCAGCAGACTCTAGAATTGCTGAGAGAAATTCCACCTGCCCAATGCAGGCAGTTCTTCTCCCTAGCTCACAACTTTCTTATTTGGAAAATATATACCAATGAATGTCACAGTGTTCTTAAAACTTGAGAATAAAATAACATTTTCCATTATAGTATAGCAGTAGAAACACTTAAATTCATGCTTAATAATGGCTTGTATTTTTATAAAACATCCTACCTTCAAAATTATGATTAAGAAATCACTGATTTCTAGTCAATACCTGTTTTTATTTTCTAAAAAAAGATACTGTTATTTGTATAGTCAAAGTTAGATTCTGAGAAGGTCAGGGACCTGTCTATGGTCCAATTGCTGCTAAGCGATAGGTGTTCTCTGCTGGCATTGAATGTGGAGCTCATCTAGCAGACTCACTCTGGGCTAATTATGGAGCATCATCATATTGAAGTCCAAGCTAAGAGACATCAATTGATTACAAATGGAGGAAGAGAAATTTTGATTAGGGAGAATACCTTTGTAATGCCTTAGAGTACCTTTCCTCACATTGCTTATGGGTTGTAAGTTATAGGGCAGTATCTGTACAATGGAAGAATTTAGAGAGTGCTTTAGTTAGGTGATCAACATCACTAGTCAGGACAGGTAGGTGTTCTGACCCTGTGGATATGATACCCTGAGAAATGCACAGTATAAAATCTTTCAGTGTTGATTTACTGATTCTAGATGATTCTATCAGTGTTAGATTTGCTGATACGTTATACTATAACTATCCTAGAGACTGTGTTAAGTTTTATAAAATGTACACAGAAGTTTTAAGACACAAAAGAGCATGTTATACCAATTGCTTAGGTAGTCTAGTCCAGAGGAAAACAACCTTCTAGACAGATAGACAAATAGGTTGATCTCTATCTAGACAGAATACGGAGTTTTGAAGCAAATAAATTAAAATGTGGCAGGTGAATCTGGGGATAGAGCATGGGGTATCCCCACATATGTTCCCACTATTCTTGTGATTTTTCTGTTTGAAATCATTTCTATACAGTTTTTTTTTAAATGGGGCTCAGTATCTGATGGATTTGTTTTATTTGCTTCATCTGAAAGAATTTGTTTTCTTTAGTAAATACCTAACTTACAATCAGGCAGGCACTTAGTCTCCTGGGAATGAAGATGTTTTGTGCATAAAAATAGCAATAGAGAGGTGTTTGATATGTTAATATTTTACTGTGTCTTCATTTTTATTATTTATTATTAATGAGATGCAGTTGTCTTTGAATCCTGCTGAGTGTTTAATAATGGAATTGTACATCATTCGTTTCCAAATGCCTGTGTCCCATATGTGTTAGAAACACAAATTCAATATGCTCTTCAAATAATTTCATAAAGGAGAACCTCAGATGTATCAGCCAACTGACACTATAAATTCATGCATATTAGATGCTCCATTGCATCTTTGGCTTGGTAGCTTGTGAGGTCATGGGTTGTATGTGAATACTCCTAGAGTGGTATGTTTAATAAAGTGTCTACTGAGGCCCACAGTTGAGTAAATTTACTTGGAACAGCTGGTCTAGTTATATTTCATTTCTTAAGATCCATAGGTTCTTCATGTACATTAGAATAAATCAGCCTTTGTGCTGGAAAGATGACTCTGTGGGTCCTAGGTTCAGTTCCCAGCATCCACATGGTAACTCATAGCTATTTGTAACTTCAGTTTCAAAGGATCTCATGTGCTCTTCTGGACTCTATGTTCACCTGCACACATGGTACACACAGAGAGACTCAGATACTCCTATATCACATAACAAAAAAAGTCTTTCAAAATATTAATCAGTCTTTAATTTTTGATGGTACCCTCTCCAGTTGGTCTTGATCTTACATATCTCATGTATATATCTTCTTAGCATGCACAATGCAAAGTCTGTACTTGACTAATTTGGGAAGAGGGGAATGAAACTTACTTCTCAAGAGAAGGAAGAGAATGTCTAAAAGAGCCATGTCCCTGAAGGTTCGATTTTCTTCTCATCTGTCCTTGTCTTTT
This sequence comes from Peromyscus maniculatus bairdii, assembly GCF_049852395.1. NCBI lineage: Eukaryota > Metazoa > Chordata > Mammalia > Rodentia > Cricetidae > Peromyscus > Peromyscus maniculatus. The sequence continues at coordinate 114,571,873 of NC_134858.1, read as the reverse complement.
CCTTCTTCCACTTCCCCTCCCTCTCTTTGGCTCTGTCTTTCAAGCTCAACATTGCTATCCACAAAGAACTTCAAGTAGGTGGAGTATAACTACAGAAGTTGCTGTAGGATGACTGACAGGATGGGCATAAGCAATGTTTTCATGATGACTCCGTGTTCCAACTGTGATAGGGAATGGGGGATGCGCAACAGCTTGCATTTAAATCTTCTCATGGCTTTTGCAGAATCAAGGTAGTACCCACAGTGCTGTTCATGAGTCTAAAGCATCTAGACCCAAGTGGATCCGTTTCTTTCTTCATTGCTTCTTAGCTGTGTTAACATCATAAACCACATGATACACCACAGGCTCCTCATCCTGCCAGTGAGGGTAACAATATTACCAGTTCAGAACACACTTGTGAGAGTAGCATGCTGCTTATACATTACATTGCTGTTTTCTTCAGTATCAGCATTCTCTAGTGGTACTTTACGGACAGTTTGCCTCTTTTGTTCCAGGATGGTCTTTCTAGATCTTTCTGGGTTAAATATAGTATGTGTTGAGGAGCTCAAGGGACAGATGAAATGTATTCCTCTCTTGAATTGATGTCCTCAAGAGCTCCCTGACCAGTGTGTCATCAAGTGCATTATCTAGAATTATGTGCCAACCATCAAGTGAGTAAAACAGTCTTTTAGCTGCTAATAACCAGATACTGTGTTGGCAAAAGCCAGAATTATTTTTATGATTTGAAATTTTTTTCTGGATAAGAGATGAAAAGTCTTCATCTGTTCTTTCCCCTGGCAGAGTTTCAAACAGAACATATGTCTGCTGTCTGTCCCAAATGGCTTATGAAAGAGGCCTCTAGAAACACTGTGGATATGGGCTGGAAGCAAAAACTAGTGTTCTTGGTGCTCAAAAGACCCCACCTTCCAAGAATGTCCCTTGTAAAGTGACCGAACCAACATTTACACAGCATAATGAAGCCTGGAACTGTGGCTGCCAGCAGCCTGTTCTATTATGGTGTGTGGACACACAGAGGACTTTCCCTTAGGAAGGGGAGAATCTGAACTATCCTTTCTGGACTTGGGTTTAAAGAGCTGAGGTTGTGGGTCTTTTTCAGTGATCAGCTGAACACCCAAGATGGTCTTGTTAAGGGTGTTGATAACGTCAAACACCACTTTCTAGGTCTCAGAAAGGCATTTCCATTTCCTGTGCCCCCAGCACTGGGCTGTGCTCCTGGCTTCATGAAGCTTCTTCTCTCCTTCTAGCCCTGTGGTAACTCCTTTCCTCATGCATAATAGCCAAAAGATAAGACTGAGAAATATGTGCTCTTAGCCACAAGTAAAATTAAATCTATAAGGAGCCGGACATTTGAAGGCACCTCTAAAAGGAGTGTAACTTAAATACTCCAGGGTGAACCTATATGCAGTAGATTCAGACACCCAAAGCACAATGGCTTTAGCCTCATCATCTAAAAATAGTTGCAGAATCACCAGCGTCACCTCCTTATTTTATCAGGGTCCCATATATTCTATATGTTAAAAGTCATGATGAAGTCCTAAAGGAGACAAAATAAAGGCAACTCCCAGCTAAGTTTAAAACCAATCCCCCTCCCAAGCATGCCAGTATCTGAAGATGCTGCTGTTGGCTAAACCGCTGGACCAGAAGAGAAGGGGAATGAAGAATATTAGCTGAATTGGTGAGTTAAATGTGTTTGCCACATCTCAAGAGAATCTTGAGCTATGCTTGTGTTAGAATGGTGGGTAAGTGGGTGGGTTATGGGCAGGAAAGAGTGTGGAGGGGACAGGTCATGCTTGTGTTCCATGTTGTTAATTCAGGTGAAGTTCAAAGACATGGAACAAGTATAGTAAAGTCCTGCAAAGTAGAATACCTGGCCACAGTGTCTACCACACGTTTTAAGTGTCTGTTGTCTGTCTTGTCAGAGGAGATAAAGTTCATGAATGCAATTTCACGATGGCTTTACTTCATTCCAAGACAAACAATTGAACTCAATTCAAGGAGTGATCTGGGGTTCTCGACTGTTGGAGAGAGTTGAGATGGTGGCAAAGGAAGTATGATTCGTTTACAATGTGAATGGACCTTGAAGACATCCAGCTAGCAGGCACAGGAGTGCATGAACATGTCATCCCAGTGCTCCTAAGGGAGATGGGAGGTGGGGACAGGAGAGTTCCCAGGTCATGGGCCAACTACCCTGGATTATGCAGTTGCAAACAAGAGCTCCTGTCTCAAACTAGGAAGACAGGAAGATGAGGACTAACACCCAAAGTTGTCCTCTAACCTCCACACAACATATGCTGTGACGTTAATGCAGAAATGCACAGCACACACACACACACACACACACACACACACACACACACACACACACACACACACAGAGAGAGAGAGAGAGAGAGAGAGAGAGAGAGAGAGAGAGAGAGAGAGAAATAGATTTAAATATGAGACATTTAACTAAAGCAAGCCAGACACTAAAGGCTAAGGAAATGTTATATGATTCTTTTATAGCACATACCTAAGAAATGGGATTTGTGGGGCATAACAAGGAAAGCAGTTCCACAGGGCTGGGAGGGTGCGGACATGAGAGCTATTAACTAATGCATTCAGAACTTTGGCTGGAGAAAAAGAAAAAGTTCTGCAGTAGGATGCTGATATTGAACATCCAGCCTCGTGAATATATTTAATATAGCCAAGTGAAATACTTAAAGAAGGTTACCATGGTAAATGTTATGCTTTGTGTCTTTTACTGTGTTCAAAACACATACACTGGGGGCTGGCGAGATGGCTTGGTGGGTAAAAGTACTTGGTGCTAATTCCGACAATTCATTGGAACCCACATGGTGAAAGAACAGCAACTCTAGGACTACCAAATACACACGGTAAAATATTCTTTTTAAAAAAACACACACACATATATGCAGAACAAATAGGGCAAAACCAAAGCAACCAGGATCCAGACACTCAAAGCAGCAAGAGGAACAATCAAACTACTTCAAAACGAGGTGTTTCCTACTCGGCATCCCAGAGTGAGAGGAAGCCTCTGTTGGACCAACCAATGGAGGGGATATTGTTAACTAATCCAAATAATGCATAGAGCTGCAGTCCTGGAGTGTTTACTAGTGTGAAGTAAAACTTGCTAGGTGCTTCCCTACTTGCAGGCAAAATGGTGGGGCATGCTGGGAGATATTTGCAACATTTCCCAGGATGAGTGAGAGGACCTGTTGGCATCTAGAGGATGGTTTGTAAAAGGAGGAATGTGGATTGGGAAGTCTGGTTTGGTTTGCTAGTCACTTATTGCTGAGATAAAGAGATCTATGGAATTTGCTATATTAACTGGATATCCTTGAAGATTAGATTCAAGATTTGGACACCGTTGAGTTTTCTCGGAATTTAAGTGGAGTAGTGTGAGTGACAGGAGAGAATTGCTAATGAGAGGATATGATTGTAGCTTTTGATTTGAACTGCTGGTGTGAATGGATTAAATGGAGTGAAGTTCAATGGTGATTCGAGATTGACTCCAGATGACAATGGCTGGTTTATGTTCTCTCAATGATCATACCAATTATTAATAAGTCAACAAGCTAGTGAATGAATCAACCAATATGTAGCTTCTAGAAATGTCTATCACTCACTGTCAAAAAATAGTCCATGTTAGTCCAGCATGGTGACTCATGGCTATTATACCAGCACTTGGGAAGTTGAGTCAGGAGGATTACCCTGAGTTTGAACGATACCAAGAGTAATACCCTGTCTCAAAAAAATTAGTCCATATTAATTTCACATTATTAAAATTTTCTGTTTTATTACTTAATACTGGTGGAAGATTTTTAGTATGAGGTCATCAAAGTGTTGATAGCTAGAAGTTGCAGTTATAAGTGATTGCATGTGTCTCTATTAAAAAAAAACAGGGTAGGAGAGATGGCTTAGTGGTTAAGAGCATTGGCTGCTCTTCTAGGGTACTCGGGTTCAGTTCCTGACTCCTATATCGTGGCTCACAAATGTCCATAGCTCCAGTTCCAGGGGAATCTCATTCCCTCTTCTGACCTCAGTAGGCACTGATGCACACGAACACTCCTCATAGAATAAAAACCAAAACCACAAAGTGTAAAGTGGGTCTCCTTCATCCTCTGCCATTGCACTGATTTCAGAAGAATGTGCTTTCTCACCATGAGGATACACTGAAGACTCTGAGGCAGAGCTGCAGAAAGGAATTGCTATCACTTTTAGAAATGGAGCTCATGTTTTAAGAAGAGGTGGAGCAAGATCAATGGGGCTTGTCGTTTAAACAGTGGCCCTCCTCTTGTTGTCAGAGAACATAGATGATGCAGACTAGCATGACTGGGAAGGTCCCTGATGGCTCTTAGGGATAGGACTCTGCCTTGTAAATACTGTTTTCAACCAAAACTAAGCTTGAATTTAATTTTCCTCAAGCTTTACTAAATAGTGACACTCCCCAGTGGTGAGTTCTGATCTGTTGTACATTCGGACAGCTGTTCCAATTCTTCGCTACCTTGTGGTCATGGCTAAGATAGTTAATTCTTTAAAGCTGGGAAAGGGGAAATTGCTTCAATTAAAGCAAATTAAAGACAACCATGAACAAGTTGTCCCCAGAGTGAAGTATTTGAAATGTCAAAAGTGTTTGTGAAGCTGCCCAGACTATAACTTAGATAATAGCATAGTAAGACCAGGGCATGTTAGGTGTTGAGACATGAGTGGCAGCCACTTTCAGTATGTCTTATTTTAAGCCATCCTGTTGGTGCCCTGTACCAAAAGTGATAGAGAAAATCTTAGTAGTATATTGAAAAGTAGGCTTCTGGGTGTATGATCCAGATATAGTAAATGCTGAGCTGAAGAGATGGCTCAGTGGTTAAGAGGTATGGCTGCTCTTGCAGAAGACCTAAGTTCACTTCTCAGTACCCATGCTAGGCATCTCAATGGAACTCCAGCTCCAAGGGACCTGACACCCTTCTAGACTCCTGAGGTGCCTACATGCACACACACATACACACACACACACACACACACACACACACACACACACACACACAAATAAATAATAAAGTAAACCTTTTTTTTAACACAGTGATTGCTCTAAGTTTCAGATCATGAGTGTTCAAAGACAGTTATTCAAAGGAAGGAAAAAGTCGAGTTTATCTGGGTTATATTTAGCTAAGACTCAAAGTACTCCTTAAACCCCCACCAGAACAGTGCAGGAAGCCAAATGCACAGTGTTGGGCAGCCCATCTGTGGAATCAGTCAGCAGACTTCAAGCCAATGTGCCTTGTTTGTATTCCCGACAGAGTTTGTACTCAATAAATGTTCCTTGAAAGAAATGAACAAGGAGTTATATAGGTTTTTACAATATCAGAAACCAAAAATGTGAGTAAAACTATTTAGTGGCTGTGAGATGCACTCTTGCTATCCTGTTTTTTTCTTTCTAATAGAGAAGGCAGTGAGTTAGCTGTATTGATTTTTTTAGGGATCTTGGAAATGTTCCCACAACTGAGTACAAAGTCTGCTTGATTAGAAAGATGACTTGTCAAAAATCTGATGAATTTTAAGAGCTTTCCTACATTATACCATCCAGACTAGAATTCTCACTGACTCAGAAGTCCTGAGCTTTTACAAGGGATGAGTGCATGTTCTCTGCACTGTGTGTGCAGTCCTGGGGCACAGACCTTGTACCAAAGCATAGCCAAGTGTACTGCTAAAGAAGAGTTCAAGTTGAGTGTGACAAAGATGAACTGTACTTTGTTGGCACCAAACCACCATTCCTGGGGAAGACATGGGCACCATGGCTCATGAATGCTGCCTGTTGTTTATATTGTTTCACCTGCACACTAGTATTGCCCTAAAAAGCAAAATATAAGATCTTTGAATGTTTTAAAGTAAGAGAGTAAAGAGGAAGGGATTAAGCTGTGGGTAATAAATGAATCAAGTGTGGCCCATTTTCAAGCCGAGTAAATATGCAACTGGAACACAGAATTCATTGCTGTCTGCCACTGTCTCTCTGTAGATGCCAATGAGAAGAGACAGGAATTGAATCTCTTTACTGTGCCTCTAAGCTGTGGGATAACATCCTAGAAATCCGAATCTGGCAGATGATGCAGGGAGCCAAGCCAGTCCCTCATTCCAGCGCTCAGCCTTGTCACGCTGGTCAGATGGTCAACAGGTTTGGGGACTAGTAATGACCGCACCTCTCTTGTCATCTTTCACTCTCTTCTGTTACTCTGCAGGTGTCTGGGCTCGTGTGCTTCTTGAAACACTGGGTCAAGTTAGTTTCAGCAGGCATCAACCTTGTGCTTCTCCAGGGGCATCTTGGCTAGAGGCAGGGGGTTAATTCAAACAAACAAACCATTCACAGTATGTACATGCCAAACTAGTAATGACAAGTACCCACTGATCATCCTTTTTACATGAAGTACAAGTGTGTCTTTATAACACAGAACATATGAAAGTGCACCCATCCGTTCCCCGTTTCCTGTCATAAGTATTACACAGTTAGACATAATAACTAAAAACTAAATGTGCCCACTACTTCCTGCAGGCAACAATTGTGACTCTACTGAATAGAGTTCCCCATGATGCCCATCCTGGGGTTCAGCAAGAGGTCAAGAGGAGAGAAATGCATATGGCACAGATGGGGTGTTTGTCTGTCTCACCTTACTTAACAAAGGATCTCTTTAAATTTTAAAATCATGTTTATTTACTGGGGAGATTGTGTGTGTGTGTGTGTGTGTGTGTGTGTGTGTGTGTGTGTGTGTGTGATGGACACATCAGAGGACAACTTGCTAGAATTGGTTCTCTCTCCTATCATGTGGGTTTTGAGGATCGAACTCAGGCCATCAGGCTTGGGAGCAAGCCTCTTTACTGATGGAGACATCTTGCCGGCCCAGTGAGCATTTTTAGAGCTGAGCATATCAAGCTCTCTTTGTCGTTCAATTGAAGTGTGAAAGGAAGGAGTATTGTAGAGGTTCCATGTTGATTTGGCTGAGAGGCCAATATTTCAGGAGTACAGAGGGCTGGATCCAGCAGGAGTTTCTCATATGAAGCAAGATGAAAAGTGTGTGTGTGTGTGTGTGTGTGTGTGTGTGTGTGTGTGTGTGTGTGTACATACGTGCACACAAAAGTGTACAGTGTGTGCATTTGCACATGGAAGCCAGAGGTCAGCCTCAGGTACTATTCCCCAGTAGTTCTCCACCTTGTTTTTTGAGACAAGATCTCTTCCTGGCCTCGGGTTCACTGATGAAGCTTGGCAGGCTGGCTAGTATCCAGCCCCAGGGATCTGCCTCTCCAGTACTGGGATGCAAGCCTGTACCTCATGAGCCTGTGTGTTCCTCAGCTTCCGGGGATTGAACTCAGACCTTCATGCTTGCAAGGCAAACGCTTTCCTGACTTAGTCATCAGCCTGGCCCCGATCTCTAGAACTGATCATGTTGCAGACAAGTCACCATTTGTAGATTCTCATCGGATTTAGAGTTCTAGTTCTATTAACCTATTAACTGTTAAGACAATGACTCATTGTCTTTCCTCATTTATTTAACGAAGTGGGGGCACACTAATTGACTGTTGAAAGTCTGTGGTCCTGTTATTTATATATAACACTGCCTTTTCACTGCTTAGAAGATAGGCCATATGTCTAACCTGCCATCTAGGGATTGCTGCCCAATCTTCCTTATATAAATGAACGAAGACAATGCTTTAGCTGCGAGTCCATAGACTGTCTTTTACACTTACACTTGATTGTGCTATTACCAGATTTCCCCCACCAGCTCCTCTGAGGAAGAGAACCCTAGGTGGGTGACTCTGGACTCTCTAGCAACACCCCTGACCCATGCTACCCTCCTGTAGTAGTAAATGATGATGGGTTGGCAGGTCAATCCTGAGTGATAAATCTTCAATTTGTTCTGCTCACACAGGTGTGAATTTTGAGTTACAGCTAGGTCATTTCTGAGGATGGCCAAGTATTTGCCAATGGAACACATTAGTTCCTCTTCTCTCCCAGTAACCTTGGTGGAAAAAATGTGTATCTGAAAGATGGTAGCAAAATATAACTGTAAAATTATCAAATTATCAAATAAAATATGCCTTCATAGGTGTTGAGCCATGGAAAGATTATAAAACTGGATGGTCCTTTCACTTCCTCTGAATTTTAATGAATGATAATAAAACCGAGAATGGAAGAAAACATTTACCTTGAGTTAAATTGAAGAGGGCCGGGAGACGGCTTATCCGGGAAAGTGCTGGCCTTTCAAGTATGAGGAACTAGTTTTACTTTCCAGACCCCATGTAAACAACTAAGCACAGAGGTATGTGTCTGTAATCCCGGGGTTGTGAGATGAGCAGTGGGGACAGGCAGGTCTCTGAAAGGTGTCCATCACTAGTCAGCTAGCCTAGTCAACACGAAGTGCCAGGCCAATGATCAGCCTTTCCTCAGACAAAGGGCCAGAGAAGTCACCACAACCCCCATGAGATTGTCATCTGATTACATATACCTACACAAGGACATGCGCTTGCATGTACTTACACACATACAAATAACCCCAAGCACATGATTACACACGCACACACGCACGCACGCACGCGCGCACGCACGCACGCACGCACACAAAATCATGAGTGAAGGACTGATTATATGTTGTGCCAAGTGTGTATTAGTTTTAGATTCTGGGTCTAATCTCATATTTCTAAGGTCGTAAAACATTCTGAAAAGAAAGTGAGTGGGGAGGTGGGATGTTGCCCAGGAAAGAGTTGTGTGGAAGATTCCAGGTTCTCTGAAAAATCTAAAACTCAAAACTTTCTCCAAGAACACATACATACAGCAGATGGCTAAGCCATGTTGATGCTTTTGGTAGCTAATTTCCACGCTTTCCATGTCCTGTGTTCAGTCAGGTTAAAAACAGATGCACAGAGAACTGCTTTGCCAGGTGTTACTATTGGGAATTCTTTGTCCTTAACTACTTCCGAGAAAGGAAATTACACTGGTGTGTGTTCTTTTTTTTCTACCACTACTTAATGCTTCAATATCTGTGTCTGTTTTTACTTGTTTTGGTGTCAAAACAAGGTTCATTATTTTCAATGGCGAGCATGTGCTTAGAAATTCACTATAAGTGTGGCTATAGTGTGTCTTAGTGGGGAAGACAGTGCAATTGATTCTCTGTCTCTCTGTCTGTCTCTAAACACACACACACACACACACACACACACACACACACACACACACACACACACACTTTATTTACCTCATCAGCAAACCCCGTGGCGATTTTTCAACCACCTGTTTCGTTTGTCACAGCAGTGGGGAAAATCCAGCCATTTCAGCAATATATCCACCCAGGGTGCACCTAACGACCTCGAAATTGATTGGGAAGAGAGACCTCATGGCTTTTGCTTTACAACTTGGTTGCTCTTGGGTGAGTTGAGGCTGCTAGGAGCTCCTGGTTGGATTTGCCATTCTAAAAGAGGCACAGTCACTTAGAGAGACCCAAACAGAAGTGGAATAACACCACAGAACTCTAATCAAACCTAGATGAATTTTTTTTTCTGCTCCATCTCCTAACTTTTGAATTAAAAATGAATGTGGAGGTGAGGTGACAGCTCTGTGCATAAAAGTGCCTGCTATGCAGGTGTGGGAACTTGATTTCACATCCCCAGGATCCACATAAGAAGCTGGTTGTGGCTTCATGCCTGCCTGTGACCCCAGCTCCTTTGGGGTGGAGAAAGGAGGATCACTGAGGCTTTGTGGCTACAGGCCTAGTCTCAGATTCAGTAAGAGAAGTCAGGGTGAATACTGACATTCTCTTTTGGCTTCTCTGTGCACACACAGACACATGCATCCATACCTATGTCTTTATGCGTCCCCCACATAAATACCTGATAAAATTAAACTTAAAAATGATGAAAATTTATAACATAAATAGAATTTCTAGAATGTCTTCCAGAAAGATGCAAAAAGTGCCTTTTAGCCAACTTTCAGGTTGTCAGTCACTGTGATGACCTAAAAAGTGAACTAGAGTGTGCATCTTTGGTGCTGTTCTGAAGGAAACATGCATTAAGTATCCTGGTCCATTTGCTGGTGAGTTAGACCATCATGGCTCCCAGCTGTAGTGTCTCCAGATTCATTCTGTTGAGGCTGACCTTAAGATAATGTAAAAAAGCAATTAGCTTTAAACAGTGGGAGTGCCGGTGGTGTGGGAGAGAAAATACACAGTGGGGTGATGTGTTTAGTGATGTTGAAGGAGATTATTAGAAATGAAATCTGTACTAAAAGCTGTGATTGTAATTTAAAAAATCTGACACAGAGCATTGTATTCATTTCAAATCTCTCTGTAAATGACAGTGTGGGCCCCTTCTTTATGTCTCATTGAAAGGTGGCCCAGTTCATTCAGCCATATGAAATCCCCCTGAATAGCTAAGCTGGATATTTCTTTGTTGAATATTTCTGAATATTATATTATTTGTTCAATTCTTTTCCTTTCATTCAGTATTTCTAAAGAGTATTTATAGTGCCCTATCATGGTGTGAACCCATGTTCAAAATAGAAACATTCCTTGTAACTCCTGTGTTTGTAAATACACCTTTAACTATGCTTTTTAAAATGCATATGTGTGGTTGGATAGTTGGCTCCATGGGCAAGAGCACTTGTGTGAGCATGAAGACCTGAGTTCAAGTCTCCAACACCTACATAAAAACTTGGGAGTGCCATGCCAGTGTTGGCTGAGTCAGAGTCAGGCACATTCTGAGAGCTCGCTGGCCAGCCAGCCAAGCTAAAAGCATGGGATTCCAATTCAGTAAGAGACCCTGATTCAAAGCAATAAAGCATCCCTTTGTAAGGTCACATGACACAGCAACATTGGGGCAACTACATTCACTCGTGATATATGTGTCACAATTTGATTAAACATATAGTTAAATCTTATACTCACACATAATATGCTTCTAATTTGATTTTAATATGTAAAGTACAACTATCTTAATATAGACAGAAGCAAAGTGCTTTTCTCATAATGTGATTAAAGTATGTGAATTCAAAGAATCTTAGAGTAGGAAGATGCTTTCAGTGGCGGACACCTACCCAGGGACTGACATGTTTTCAGATCTCCTCTTCATTCTTCTGACAGAAAGCAGATCTTGGAGCTCACTCTTTCTTTGGTAGTGACAGCTTCCATTTCTGTTTTGACTCTTAGGACAGACTCTCTCTCAGTGCATAGTCCCCGAAACTTATTCCACTAAATCAGTATCAAACTGTGGCATGGGGCTGGGGAGGTAGCTCAGTCAGAAGGCTGCCAAGGAATACTAGGACCTGAGTTTGGCTTCCTCCCACTCAGGTAACATCCAGGCATCATGGCACATGTCTGAAGCCCCAGCTCTGAGAAGACAAACACAGGCAGATCCTAGGAGATCACTGGCCAGACAGTGCAGTCAATCAAGGAGTTTCATGGCTCCAGGCTCAGTGATAGACCCTGTCACAAATATTAAGGTGGAGAAGCAATAGAAGAGACCTGACCTGACCTCTGACCTCTGACCTCCACAGGCACATGCACACACATGCACCCACATCCACAGGTGCTCATTCACTTATACACACACATGCACAAAATTAAAGTAAAAGAAATCATTTGGGTGGAACCTTTTTATGTCCATACTCTAACTTGGGAAATAATCAGACAACCAAATCTTATTAATGGAAATAAAATGAGTGATAAATATTAGCATTTTATGACACATTATAAGATTCAGAGGAAAGTCATACTAACTGGTGACTTTGGAAACCAAGCAGGACAGACCTTTCTGTTTGGTGTTCATCAGGAAGATAGATTTCATTTGATTTGAGTTAGTCATAGATTTTTCTCTTGGTGATGACATCACACCTCTAGACATTTCCCAATCCAATTCATTAACTCAGAATGTAGCTGCGGCATTAATTAGGTCAAGTGGTCAGAATTTGCCTCCAGTAACAAGAGGATTTCCAGGTTTATTTCCAATAAGGGTTTAATAAGTGTGTTAAGAATGCAGACTTCTCAGCCAGTGGCTTGTCAGTTAGACTGGCCCGGCCAAACGCCAGTTCCACAATTCATCTCCAAGCCTGTTTCCCAACCTGTGAATACTCAAAACATCATACAAAGCATCATAGCACAAAGCCAGAAGGTGGTGGTGGTGGTGTTCAAGAGCATTTTAAGGGTCTTGGGGTGGCCAGATGGTTGGGGAAACCAGACTCAAATCTTTTTGTATCAATAAAAATGTAACCTTATTCTTTATATTTAATTTATGGAGAATAAACACGTGATCTTGGTATAACTTGTCATGCAACTTTGGAGGACTCACGTAAGTGAACAGTGAAGATATTCACCTCTTTAATGACATTATATTAGAGTATATTTTCTTTCTAAATTAAGTAATGAACTTACATCAGTAGATCCTAGATACTTTTAATATGTTTACTTATTTGCATTTGTATGTATATGTGTGCATATACGTGTGTGTGCATGCCATGCATGATGGAGAAGGTCAGAGAAGCGTTTGTGCAAGTCAGTTCTCTCCTCCCACCACGAGGGCTGCAGAGATCAAACTCTTGGTCAGTGTTGGCAGCGTCTTGCCGTCCAGTTCCGGTCTTCTGCAAGCCACCCATCCCATGTTACACTATCACTAACCAAACAATTTCTTTAGAATACACAGTTCGGAGTCAAGGATAGCATCATCAAAAAGGCTGAGCTGCAAGGTTTTCCATGCTTGTCGCCTGCTGGACTTCTGTGAGACCCTGGCTGCAGCTCAAATCTGCCTTCCTTTAAGGATGCACTGCTTTATAATGAGCTTGCTCTTGTGGTTGGGCATCAGCAACTGTTATTGTAATTCTAGTGCAGGTTGAGACAGGCCCTTGGAACTGAAAGGACACTTTGAGACCTCCTAGTTCCACCTCAGTGTCAAGCAGATAAAATGCCACTGGGCAAGTTCGCTGCCTATCACGGCCTCAGGAAAAGCTTGAGTATTTAAATGAGTCACTGTTTCAATTATAACGGGAGCAATGGTGATAAGTAACAAAGCTGTTAAAAACAATGGTTTCTTCTTCTCTGCTGATCATGTGTTAACTTAGCAGGCCTTGGTGCCAGCTGGTATTTTTGTGTGTTTTCATGTGTTTTCTGTGTGTTTATGTTATGTATATATGTATGTTATATATGTATGTATGTACTTATGTATGTATGTGTGGGTGTTTGCATGTATGCAGATCTTCCTTACTTACTCTGCTTTATTTACTGAGCCAGGGTCTCTTGTGAACTCTGAACTTGCTGGAGCTAACCAGCTTGCCTAGGAAGTCTCTTGTCTTTGCTTCCTGAGATCTGGGATTGCAGGTGCCTCCTACACCTGCCCAGTTTTTACTTGGGATCTGGGGATACAGACTCTGACCTTTAAGCTTGCTTAGCAAGCACTTTCTCCACTGAGCCCTGGCTCCCTACATCCTGTTTTACAGTGCCATGGGTCATAGATCTAATTGCAATTATTTATGTGTTTGTGGTGTTGAGGGTCTCACACTGGACCTTATGCATGCTCTAGCCCTAAGCTACAACTTCAGCCTGGCTAGGGTTCTATCTACAGCCCAAGCTTTGTGAGACCATGGATGGGGGACCCTGGTCGGGGCACCTCAGTTCTCAGCATCTTATGTTATCTTACCCCTCGCCCCCAGGGTCTCTCCCTGTGGACTCTCTTTCTAGCAGGAGACTTTGGATGGGGATGGTGCATGTTTAGGCCAGTCTTCGCACCTACAATGTCCCCCAAAGCTTGCTAGGGAGAGGAATTCCTTATAGCTCTATAGCTAAGTTCCATCAGGGGACATCTCCGAAGACTACAAGCTGCGCTGTGCAAATGCCGGTCCAGCCTGTGCATGTGTCCTACTGTGGGCCTCTGCTGGTCTGGACAAAGTAAGGTCAGAAGTTCATGGCGCAGAATATGAGTACAAAAGATGTTGCTTATTACTTGGGGACCAATATATCTGCCTGTTCACAGGGCAGGTTATTTACACAGTCAAGGCCAAAAGCACCTGTGGCGAGAGCTTGCATGTATGACTTATAATGGCAGGCTCCTTAAATTAATTAACCTTGTTTATTTTTTATTTTGCATTTCTCTGAGCATAGTGAGAAGTCTGGATAGATTACAGGACTGAGGAACAATTCAAGGTTTTCAGAATTTGATGAACAGCGAGATTGTTCACGTGGGTTTCAGCAGCCTCTGTATCTTTATATCAGATGGGGAGATTTTGTTAGTATGGCAGTTCTCAACACCTTAAAGCTCAAATCTCCAGCCAGAGGACCAAAAAGAAGGCAGAATTTTCAGTCACAAGGAGTGAAGTTACATGACTACTGGTTTGGAAATGATGCGCTGATAAACAGCAAGACTGCAGCTCTATTTCTTTAGTAGAATGGACATATTCATATTCAGACTACAGTCTATGTGGAACAATTCTAGTCTATAATTCCAGGGAAGACAAAAGGTACCATTTCACAGCTGTGAGGCTGCTAAGGGATGGCCCTGCCAGAGTAGGAACCATGGCAGGCAGGATCTCTACCAAGCTGTATCTTACGTAAGGCTTCACAGGGTGTTTCTGGAGTCCTTGACACACACCTGTGCCACTGACTGCCAATATGCAAATTGCTTAAAAACTCCATTAGGCTGGTCTAGGCCAGAGCAGCCCATCTGTTGGGTCTCTGTCACTTTCCATCTTGGATTCTCGGGTGGGCATACGTCCTTGAGATGCCCAGATGGACGAATGTGTGCTCATGTCTGGTCCTACTCACCTCTGGGGATTTTCACTTTTATTGACTCTAATAATTTGATGTCTTTTTTTCTCCTCTCAAATAGTACAATTTTAAGATTAAAATTTAAATGAATCATAAACATTTTTTAATTAAAAAAGGAGGTATTTTTTATATGCAAAAAAAATAGATTAGGAAAGTCCCTCTGTTGGAAAAAAACACTGTACTCATGGGAGTTTTCTGTCCAGTGTGTGAGACTGGAGAGGACAGGGGAATATGATTTAAGAGTAACTGGTACTTCTCTGCTATTGATGGTGCTGGATCTGTGGACATATGTCCTGCATCCTGGACCCCCATCCTGCATTCTGGACACACATACCGGATCCTGGATCCCCATCCTGCAACTCTGGACCATAACCCTGAGTCTTTGAACACCCATCCTGCACCCTGGACACCCATACTGCATCCCTAATCCTGAATTTTTAACCCACATACTGCATCTTGGAAGCCTAGCTTGCACCTCTGGATGGAAGGAAGCCATGGGATATTTTAATAGTCCTGATTCTTAAGGATGTCAAAAAAAGGCTTTATGAGGAGAGAGAGAGAGAGAGAGAGAGAGAGAGAGAGAGAGAGAGAGAGAGAGAGAGAGAGAGAGAGAGAGATTGGAGTATTAGAGGGTATGTTTGGATAATACTTCCAGGCCACAGTTTATTGTGGAGGGAAGTCAAGGTAGCCACTTAGAAGCAGAAACTATGGAGGACCGCTGCTTGTTAGCTGGCTCTCTGGCTCACTTACAGGGCCATGCTTAGCTAGTTTTCTTATACAGCCCAGGACCACCTGTCTGGGGAATGGTGCCGCCGAGAGTGGACTGGACCCTCATAGATCAACTGACAATCAAAGGGTCCCTCACAGACGTGTTTCCAGACCAATCTGATAAAGACAACTACTCAGGACATTTGGACAGTTGATCCTAACTGTGTCAAGTTGACACGAGCTTACTCACAAAGTCCAACCCCCCTTTCTGATGGGTATTCTAAGCAGACTGAAGCTGCTTGTACAACTCACATTGAAATCTACAGATGCCAGTTAGAAGCGAATCATAACAGCTGTGTCTTTGATGATTGGCATTCTTTATGGTGAGTAGACCTTTTCATCTGCTCCTCCCACACTGAAGATCTATGCATGTTCCACCTCTATGAGAAAGTGAGAAGACCACATCACCACTGTAAGGAAGATGTTAGAAGTCAAAATACAGCTTCTAGAAATAACTATACAATATATTGCAGTCTGGGATCAAAAGGGGAGAGCACTACCTCAATGAACAATTCAAGTTGTGTTTGGAGGGATGGCTCGGCAGTTAAGAGCACTGGCTACTCTTACGGTGGATTCAGTTTCAGATCTGAGCACCCACATTGCACATCTCACAAATACCTATAACTCAGTCTCCAGTTGATCCAATGTCCTCTTATGGCATGCACACTACATACACATGGTGTACATACAGATAATCAGGCAAACACACATGCACACAAATAAAAATTAAAAAAAATTTTTTTCAGATATTTGCCAAACAGTATGTGAAAGTTTTCAGGTAAGACAGGAGTATGTTCATACCTAAGGAATTCCTGATTAAACTAAATGAGAACCCATTTTTTGGTTTGTTTATTTGTTGTTGTTTTGTTTTGGTGTGTGTGTATCTATGTGTACCGTGGTGCACATGTGGAGGTCAGAGGACAACTTGTGGGGGTTGGCTCTGTTCTTCAACCTTGTGTCCTTTGGACAAAACTCAGGTCTGACCCATTGAGCCGTTTCTCTGATCCGAGAACCTCTTTTCCATTTTCCAAGAACTCGCTCAAATGATCTATGGGTATTGTTGACAGGACTTTCAAAGTAGCCATTGTTTGCTAATACTGTTGAATTAGAAGTCAGAACAGAGCACCTCCTCAGTAAGAGAGGGAGGCAGAGGAACTTTCAGACCCAGCAGTGTTTGGATGAGCAAGATAATTACAACCTTGTCCGCAGCAGATGCTCTGAGTGTGCCTTGGCACTTTGTCTGATCAGTGTGCAGATAATTTCCCCCACTAATGTCGATGGCTGTCTGTTAGGGATGTGTCTGTTTTAGTGGGAGCACATCTTTGCCATCATTGCCCAGAAGGAACAGCTGACTTTACTGGTGGTTTATTTTCAGACGCTCATCTAGATCCCATAGGAAGTAGGACGAGGTACATATGAGTTGCCCATGTCAGTCAAAGGATGTGACAGCAGTAGAGAAGTTATTGTGTTTTCCCCCCAAAAAATTGATGCATTTAAAGCAAGATTTAAAACTTAAATTTTAATAGGGTAACCAATACATTTATCTTTATTATCTATGTGTATGACTGTGTGTATGAGTGTGTGTGTGTGTGTGTGTGTGTGTGTGTGTGTGTGTGTGTTTGAGCATGGTATGTGTGTTTGAGTGGGTGTGAAAGTCATTTCTCTTTAGAATCATTTCTTTCTTTACATCTTGTTTTGAGGGATGGCCTGTCTTGTTTCTATCATGCTTTGTACTCTGAGCTAGCTGGTCTCTATATTTCTGGGTGATTCTACCATCTCTCCTTCTCATCTCACTATAGGAATGCTGGAATTATAGATCCAATTTTTTTTTTTTTTGGTTTTTGGTTTTTTGAGACAGGGTTTCTCTGTGTAGCTTTGCACCTTTCCTGGAACTCACTTGGTAGCCTAAGCTGGCCTCGAACTCACAGAGATCCACCTGGCTCTGCCTCCCAAGTGCTGGGATTAAAGGTGTGCTCCACCACCGCCCGGCTAGATCCAAATTTTTGTGTGAGTCCTAAGGATCAGACTCAGGTAATCAGGCTCTTGTACCAGATGCTTATTACCTTCAGAGGCATCTTTTTGTTTAAAAGTACATTTAAAGGAGGCAGCAGACCCTTCATTCTAAACGCCTTTAACAGAGAATGCTTATTTGATTACATTTGGTGGCCTTCCTTGAACATTGGTATTATTATTTGTCTCTCCTTGTGGAAGAAAGAGTTACTACTGAAAAATCAGGAGACTTACTATTGTTCAGTATAATAAACACAAGGACCTTCACTAATATCCCTTGCCCAAACCTCTAGAGTTCTCTCTACTTCAGCATTTTTGTAAGAGCCACGTTCCTATGTAGTCAAATTCAAAACATGAAGTCCACTACTTTTCCAGTTTTGGCAGACACATATGACTGGCCTAGCTTGAAATAAATCTGGCTTCTTCTCACTAGTCAGAATCAGATGCATTTCTACAGCCAGATAGCTGTGCAGTGGCTCTATCTGTAAGTCACCAGGCATTAGTACCAGGCATTGGACTCAGAGGGAGAGAAAAGGAGCGAAGTGGAGAAGGCACTCTCTGTCACTCTCCTGACCTCAGCCCCGAGCGAGACACAGGCAAGGGGAAGTCCTCCTTGATTCTCCATAGTTGAATAGTCACAGGATGGAACATGCATTCATTATTTTAGTGGGATGAAAACTTAAGAATGTTTTCACTTAGGAGGCTTCATCCACCTGGCAAGTGACCAAATGGGTGAAGCTGGAACTTCTCTTCCCGTATAAAAGTTGGTTCCTGGATCAGGGCCATTGTCCTCTCTCTCTTTCACTTCATCTTCCTGCCTGTCAGTCACCAGTCTGTCCCTTCTTCCCTTGCTTCAGACATGTAGATATATCCGTGGCTCTACCTCTTTTCCCCTTCTTTGTGCATACGTTTGTTGTTTGTTCGTTGGTTTATGAGACATGGTGTCATCCAGGGCTGGTCTAGGAATCACTGTATAAAGGTCACTTCTGGCCTGCATGCCTCCCCTTCCCAAGGGCTAGGGTTGTAGAGGCCCCCACCACAACTGCTTTGTGCATTGGTTGGGATAGAACACAGGGTTTTATGTGTGTTGGGCAAACACTTTGCCAGCAGAACCATGTCCCCAAGCCCCAACTTCCCTTTGTGAATAGATTTATGCACAGTCAGAGGTCATTGTGGTACTTCTTCCCCTTGTGGAGGAATCTTGAACAGTCGTAGGATGAGGCAGTATTACCTGTGTGCCTTTCTAATCACTGTTACTTTGAGGCAGAGTCTCTCATATTGTTTCTGCTGAGCTGAGTATTAAAGACAAGTTGTTGCAGATTCTGTATCTGTCCTTGTGACTGGTCACTGGTAATAAAGAGAATTTGTGATCCAATATTAACATCACATTGACTGGTGGGTAAAAAGAGATACTTGGAGAGCAAGTTTAACAAAATATGTAGGGAGAAACGCATCCTTCTAAATCAGATAAGGTCCCTGTTAGGGGCCAGAGAGATGGCTGAGAGAATAGAGGCTCTTGCATCTAAGCCTGATGTAATGACCTGCATTCAGCTTTTTAGACCCATGTGATAGTAGGAGAAAACTGACTCTTCCAGATTGTCCTCGGACCTCCACACACACATTATTGCATGCCTGTCCCTCCATAAATAAATGTAATTCAAAAAACCCTCTAAGTTTTAAAACTCCAATCAAAAGACCACCAATTTTCCCAGTAAGGTGTAGCTCACTCCCTTCTGGTTGAGCACTTTCATCTCATAAAGATAACCACCAAGGACTTTCTGTGGAAAAGAAATATGAGTTATAACCCCAGACAAAGGAGCATTATTCTCCACCAAATAATTTAATTACCGAGAAATGCTTTTTGGCGAAGCACAGTCACCAGCATCTTCCATCTTCCTGCTATTTATCTATGCTCTGGATTACCTCATTCATTAGTCCTGACAAGGGACTGCATTTGTAACATGGCCTGACAGATGTGTTACATGCTTCAGTCTTAAAATATTCCACTCTGAGCTCCGTGCTGCATACTTGGGAGATGATGTTAAATCAGCCTTGGCAATACACCGCTGTCACCATGCCAAATAACTCAGGGGGGAAAATGATAAGGGTATAAAGAGATCAATAAGGCAAGAGAATCTGTGCCTTCAGAAGAGAGGCAAAATATGAGAAAGACTATCCATCAGGCATGGGGGCATAAATAAAGCAAGAGTGTGCTGTGTTGGGGACACCCTTACACCACAGCACAGCAGCCATTATCCCGGGAGTAGTAAATTCCCCTTACATTTTGGTAACTCCTTTGAACTTGGTGTTTCTGAAATACAGACCCGAGATCTCCTAGCACATTGATCAGGGTGGTGTTGCTCCTCTTCCCCTTCTAATAGAATCAAATGAGGCTGTGGCTGATGAATGCCAAGAAGGACGGTGCTTAGACCATTTTGATGTGAGCGGTCACCTTGGCGAGTTCTCCCTGCATAATGAAGATTTGTGTAACTCTTGCCTTTTTGTAAATATGAATTAGGTAAATATATTTCTGCCCTTTGAGATGCTATAACTCAGCAGGGCCCTCGTAAATGTCCAGTCATGTTGCATTTTCAGATGGGAAACAAGCAAATCGTAGACGCCGGCAATTTGGAAATTAAATCCTTCAGTGAGTAATAGGTACTCTGCCATGCGGCAGGAAGTAATACTTCCTATTTTTCAGCCAAAAGCATCGTATTATTGTAAATTTGCAATAATAAACGGAATGGCTTGCAGATTCAAGGCAGTAAATTTTACGGCCACTCGGAAATAGAAATTTATTTTTGTGTGCTAATGGTCAAAGAGACTGTGAAATGGTTCTGAGCCCCCAAACGTCAGGCCGAGGAAGCCAAGCTTGCAGAGTGTGAAGGGTGTCATAAGGTTTTTATTTCTAAGGTAGGGGTGAAGTGCGTGAAAGGGAATTTTTGCTTTAAGTAGATGAAGCTTACATCTGTGTGCAGGATAGATTACAGCCCCTGGGATGGGGAGCAGGAAACCCTGGGACTGAGGAACGGGAAATGGTGTGAAGAAAGTTAGTGTGTGTGAGAAGAGATGCACCCTTAGGCAGAGTGGCAAAGGCGTAAGGAATGGAGATGATAGATGTGCCCGGAAGTGAGAAGGGAAGCATTGTGCAGAGCCCGGCATCTGGAGGAGCCACAGGCGGGGACTGAAAAATCAGATGTATCCAGGCGCAAAGTCACCAGTGCACAGCTGGTCTGTGGAAGTAAGTTGCAAAGTTCAAGTTGAACTATGAAGTTAAGTGGGACTGAAGCCAGAGTGCAGGAAAAATGACCTGTACCCTGATCTAGGGCAACACTTGGTGGTTCCCATTCATATATAGAGCATCGGGAATTGTCTAGGAGTGCGACACCTGGGTCATGGTCTGAAGGGCACCGCAGAGAGTAGGCGGCATAGTAAAGGGGGAAGAGATTGCCTGTCACTGAGTGAGCAGAGGTGGGAGGGGAAATGTGGGTGAAGGAGTCAGAGGTGACAGTTGGCCTGGGAGCTGATGAAATCTGTATGTTTGGGACTCTCTTTTCTGCAGCCCCTTCCGTGATCTTACAGCTAATCCTGTATTGCCACTTTTATATTCTTCTCATTAAAAATAGCCAGTAGTAACCCACACTGTAAAAACTTCTTTAGCCTTCTTCTTCTTCTTCTTCTTCTTCTTCTTCTTCTTCTTCTTCTTCTTCTTCTTCTTCTTCTTCTTCTTCTTCTTCTTCTTCTTCTCCAACCCCCCCCCCCAGATAGGGTTTCTCTGTGTAGTTTTTTTTTTTTTTTTTGAGCCTGTCCTGGAACTCGCTCTGTAGAGCAGGCTGTCCTTGAACTTGCAGAGATCCTCCTGCCATTGCCTCCTGAGTGCTGGGATTAAAGGTGTGTGCCACCCCACCCCCCAGCAAACTTCAGGCTTATTAAGAGTCGCCATCTTGCATCAATTGGCAGTGTGTTCATATGCCCATATGTATGTGTGGAAATTTTCTAGGAGAGAGATATTTTCATTGCATCTGGTTCAGCCTTTTTTTTTTCTGTCTCAGCTTCCCACATGCATACATTTTGGTGGTATTTTGAAAGGTGATATACATCTTGTTTTTGAGATAGGGTTTCTCACTGGCATGGAATTTGTGCTGGTGGGCCAGCGACTCTGGGAATCTGTTGCCTGCCTGCCTGTCTGCCTGTCCAGCATGGGGATTGTAGGTATGTGCTACTGTGACCAGTTTTTATGTGGGTTCTGGCCTTTGAATTCGGCTCTTCATGCCTGTATGGCAAATGTTTCCCAAATAAACTTCCTTCCCCCGACCAATTCTTCTGTGTTGTCCATAAAGAAAAATCTATAGTATTAGTTTGTATTAAGACATGGGAGTATCAGTTGGTCATTAGAACCATCATGCTAACTACATACAAATTGCTCTTTCTATTTCACTCACCAACGGGTCTGTCTTTGGTGTGCCTGTTAGACATGATCAGTAGTTCAAAAGAAGGAACCACACTCTGTGACACACCTGCCTGTATTCTAATCAAGAGAAAGAAAGTGGCAATTATACTTCTTTTGCTGTGGTCTGTGTCATCACATAAGACTGGAGAAAGATCAGAATTCAAGATATTCCTTTGGTGATTGTTTTTCAGAAATGGCTGTTGCCAGTTTCCAAGTTGCACACAAAGCAGAGCAAAGCATCCTCTACAATACTAGGCATGCACAGCAATGCTTTGGAATGCAGAGCTATCTTATTATCCCACTTCTGAACAGTACACCCTTTGTTTCATCCACCCTAGGGCACATATATAACTTTAAAATTAGGCAGATAATTATACTGAAATAAGTAGTCAAACCCACTGTTTATTCACAAAATAACCATTCAGATGAACAGTTTTTAAAACTCTCATTATTTTTAGTGTTAGAAGCTACAAACCAGTATTTCCAGTTTTGGGGACTATAAGAACTTCTAGTTGAGGGCATGGACCATTAACTGGTATATTACTTAACCTGTGATGAACCTTCTGGCAATAAAATATATTTTATTTTATTGACTACTTTAACAATCTATAGATATTTCCCTAGACCTGTATATTCTAAAGATGCTACATTTACATTTATCTCATTCATTGGGACATTTCTTGATTTGTAGTCTAGAAGGTAACTGTGAGTGTGATCTACATTAATTACTTATCCATTGCTGTGATAAAACACCATGATCAAGGTAACTTATAAAACAAAGTATTTAATTGGCTTGTGGTTTCAGAGGGGTAGAGTCCATGATGACAGAGCAAAGGCATGTAGACATGACAAGCTGAGAGCTCACATCTCAGTCTGTAAGCAGGAGGCAGAGAGAGGAGTGGTGGGGATGGCAGGAGCTTTCGAAGCCTCAGAGCCTCCCCACCCCATGACACACCTCCTCCAACAAAACCACACCTCCTAATCCTTCCCAAACAGT
This sequence comes from Peromyscus maniculatus bairdii, assembly GCF_049852395.1. Classification (NCBI taxonomy): domain Eukaryota; kingdom Metazoa; phylum Chordata; class Mammalia; order Rodentia; family Cricetidae; genus Peromyscus; species Peromyscus maniculatus. The sequence continues at coordinate 114,548,865 of NC_134858.1, read as the reverse complement.
TCAATCAACTGGGGACCAAATGGTTAAAAATATCAGCCTATGGGGACCATTCCCATTCAGAACACCACAGGATCCAATACAAAACTGTTTAAAATTTTTGTGACTTTTTTTTTTGGGGGGGGAGAGACAAATTCAGTGCACAGTCCTCAAGTATGAACTTTGTACATGATAACATCATTTTTGCAGTGCCAGAAGATTGGACATGCCTGAAAGAGAATTTCAGTTTGGCAAGCATCAGTGGGCTTTGGACTTTGTATTGTAAGATTTTATAGCAAGTATGCTTGTTACTTTTCTTACTGCTATGATAACTTACCAGGCAAAGGCAACTTAGAGGGAAACAGGGTTTGTTCAAGCTCAGAGTTTGAGGGTACAGTTGACTTTGGCAGAGAAGATATGGCAGCAGAGGTGTGAGCCAATTCATCACGTTGCATACATGTGTATGTCAGAAGGTAAGAAAACAGAAAGACAGATCCTGTGGCAGCTCACTTGCTTCACTTGTTCAGTCATGTACCCCAAATCATGAATGGTGCTGCATACACCTCTGTCTTATTTCTTCAGTTAAATCTGTGTGGAAACCCCTTATAGACACACCTGATTCATTTCTATAAAGCTTATGAATGCAGTCAAGTTGACAGAAAAAGTTAATCATCACATTGAGGAACTGGGGGTTGAGCGGGATGACAGACGTGCAGAGTGCCATTGTGTCAGAAGATTACTCATGTGCCTAACAATAATGGCCATGGTGGAAGTGCTTCAGGGTTCTTACAACAGTCACAGTGCAGTGAAGAGGTGATTGTGGGCTGCTTACTTTCCTGTTACTACAACAAAATACCCTGACAAAAAGTTAGTTAGAGGGATGGAGAGATGGCTCAGAGGTTAAGAGCACTGGCTGTTCTCCCAGAGGTCCTGAGTTCAATTCCCTGCAACCACACGTTGGCTCACAGCCATCAGTAATGACCTCTTCTGGGTTCAGGTGTATATGCAGGCAGAACACCGTATACATAATTAAAAAAAAAAAAAAGTAAGTTAGAGAAGGAAGGGCTTAGGTTGCCTCACAGTTCCAAAGGGCTATGGTCTACAGCAGGGAAGGAATAGCATAACTCTGGTTTGGCAGCCCGGTGATAGCATTTCATCTGCATATCTGCATGCAGGAAGGAGAGGGAAACACACATGCAGCGCATGCACACACACACACCTACACAGAGAGAGACAGAGACAGAGAGACAGAGAAAGACAAAGAGAGAAATGAGAGAGACCGACAGAGAGCAGATACAAATGAGAAGTGGGTCTATGTTATAAAGCCTCCCCCAGGTCATGTACTGCCTTCACCGAGGCTCTACCTCCTAAGAATTTCATATGATTCCTCAACAGTGTCGCCAGCTGGGGACCAAGTGTTTAAACACAAGAACTTTTTGGCGGCGGTAAGGGTGGGGAAGGTGTGTTTCATATTCAAACCACAACCACACAACCACTCATTTGAGATGTTTAACAATATTTTGTTAAGCTGTTGTGCCCACCATTATAGATGAAGAGACAGAGAGGGAGGAAGCAGTTGTTTCTGTTGGGCAGTAAGATGTAAGGATACAGTTGGGGCCTGGGTGACATATCCTCATGATCTGTGTTTGTTGTCTCCTAGCAGTGACAGTGATGACACCCCCTCCTCTAGTTTTTAGGAAATAAGTCGATTAAGTAGGATCGTATGGAAAGTTCAAAATAGAATGTTTTACTCCTGGCTGTAGTTTATGGTCCAGGTCAAAAGATGACATCCAATACAAAGAAAAGATGCATTGGAAACTGGGTTTGTCCACATTATTCTGAGAAACTTTCTGAAGTATGGGGTGTAGATGTAACTGTCTTGTTAAATAAGAAACACAGAGCCAAATACAGATTTAAAAGCCAAGAGGTCAGAGCAATAGCTAAGAGTTGAGACTAAAAACCTCCTAACCTTTCCTGCTGCTGCTGTCCTTTCCTCAGCCAGAGCCTACTTCCTGTGTGTCTGTCCTTTTTATTGACTTTCTGTTCTGCCTTCTCATTGGTTGTAAACCCAACCACATGACCGCCTTATCACTGCCTGTCTGTACAGACCTCCAGGTCTTCTATGGTTGGTATTGAGATTAAAGACATGTGTCTGCATGCTGACTGTATCCTTGAACACACAGAGATCCACCTAGCTCTGCCTTCCAAGTGCTGGGATTAAAGGTATGTGCCACCACTGCCCAGCTTCTGCTATGGCTTGCTATTAGCTCTGACCCCCAAGCAACTTTATTTATTAACATACAAATAAAATTACATTTCAGTACAAATAAAATATCACCATAATGGGGTGTGTTAGTTTATAACACATGGGAAAAAATGGAGTCTTCCTAGTTTATAATTATGAGAAAGAGAAGCTTCAGTGTGTCAGTATTTGATAGGTATCTGATTATATAAAAATTGTAGTAAATTCAGCAATAAGAGTAAATGCCCAATAGATATTTTATAGTCTCATTGTCCTACAATAATACATGTTGAAAATGTTTTTTATACAAAATTATCTAGCCCTTCTTTCAGTTTTCTTTTTTCCCCACATTTGTTTAGTTAGTTGGTCACTTAGTTACTTATAGATAGCATCTCATGTCTGCCTGGCTAACTTCAAACTTGCTGCATAGCCAAGGGTGACATTGGGCTTCTGAACTACATCCCTCCCACTTCCCAGTGCTGCTGGCATTAGGGGTAAGCACTGCTGTGCTTGATTATGTCAGGCTGGGGAATCAGTCACAGGACTTCATGTATGTTAGATAAGGCCTTTATCAACAGAGATATATCTCCATCTCTCTTTGAATCTTTAGGATGAAATGATTCTCCTGTATTTGATTAGTCCTGAGGATTGAACCCAGGGCTTCTTGCATGCTAGCCAAGCATTTTACCAATGACCTGCAGCTCCCTCTTTTCCCATTTTAGCTTTAGATAGTGTCTCACTAAGTTACCCATGCTAGCCTTAAATCATTCTTTCACCTCTGTGACCTTGAACTTGTGACCTTCCTACCTCCATAGCTGCTGTCCTAAGCCTGCACAAACCAAGCCCTGCCTGCTGTCATACTTTTGATCTGTGTTCTAATATTGTCTTCTGCATGAAATTTTGTTATGTTTTATAGTCCAAATTTCTTAGATTTAGGACTTTAAAAGCTTAGTTTCTGTTCACATTTAATTTTGCTGCATCATTAAAATATGAATAAATAGGCTAATAAAACAACAGAACTCTTTTATGTCACAGAACTTAGGTTGTTGTTTATGGTTGTGCAGGCTTTCTCTGTTAGCTCACGGTAAGGAGTTCTACTTTTGGGCTTTGACTATACTTAGAAAGGAGAAACGTACTCAGATGGTATGTTGTGTGAACAGTGGGAGACGGGGACTCCTCTTTGGGATGGTCCTATGAAGCAGTTGATGTGTAGTGAAAATGCAGCATGGTCCAGGTAAGGAGCTCACCTGCCAAGGAGACAGGCATTAATTCTCTACCATCAGTTTATGTCAATCTCCCTTTTACTCCATCCTTTTTTCATTTCTCTCCTCCTAGTGCTCTTCTCTCTTTATTTAACAAACTGGATTGTTTTTATAACTTATTAACCATTAGGAACCAGAGCAGCAGATTTTCATATGAAAATTAGTTGGTTGAGTGGGGAAATGGCTCCCTGTTTCTGTAGCCGTGGTGCTCTTGACTGGAGGGGGAAATGCTGACCAAGTTAACTTAGTAGAATAAGGTGTTGACTTAGCCTGTCATTGTCAACTACATTTACCAGTCTTCATTCATCATACATAGGAGGGCATACATAATCCAGCTAGGATGAGCAGCTGGCATGATTGCCATTTATAATGTCAGGGAAATGCCGAAAGTAATAGACTTTAAAACTAGGATGTGATCTTAAATCACAGTTATTTAACATTATTTAGAAAGAGTTTCTAAATATTTAAAAATATTCAATAATTTATCTTCCCTATTTTATTGAGGAGAGAGAGAGAGAGAGAGAGAGAGAGAGAGAGAGAGAGAGAGAGAGAGAGAGAGAGAGAAAGTGAGCAGTTGTCTTTGGAGGCCAGAAGAGGGCAAGAGCCTCCTGGATACCTGGAACTGGAATTAAAGATAGATAACCAACCAATGTGAGTGCTGAGAACTGTTCTGGAGTCCTCTGTAAGATCTGTATGTGGTCTTAACCACCAAGCCATCTCTCTAGTCTCTGTTATTTCAGATTTTTAAATCAAGATAAAAAATAGGTATTGGTTACAAACAAATCAAATACTTCTTATTCATTCTATGGTTTGGATTTTATTTCCTGCAAGTATTTTTCAGTAGCATCCACTCTGGTCAGGAATCATGTCAGCTGAAAGGTATTTTATATGTCTATTTTATATATTCTAGACCCACTTCCAAAGTGTTCCTTGGACAAATAACAGAGGCTCATTCAGAGATATGGTTACTGTCAATATTCCTAGAGAATGCTCTTAGTCTGACACATGGTACTCTTGTAGCTAACATTGTAATCTGCACAGTCATGGCTCACTTCTCCATAAGCACCAATCACAATTGGCATTAGCATCATGAGCTTCTGGGGATAGAGTGGTATTCTCAATGTGCCGATGTGGCCCTTTCAATTCATAGCATAGCACCACAATTTTTAAAGTGGGTGCTAATTTTATTTGTTTTTCCTTGAAGAAATCAGGAGTTGGTCAACTGAAAGAGAGGATTTGGGTAAAGACTCGGTGCCAATAGATTTTGGAGCCGTGGCAATGTTTATAAGAGAATGCCAGTGTCCTTATAGCAGCCCCATTTCTCTAGCTTGTAAATGTTTTAATGAAATTTGTTGAGTGGTCCTTGAACTGCACAATAGCTAGTTTATTTGTGTTTTCAAGTACCATGGATTTTAAAATGTCATTTAATATCTAAACCTCTAAACAGAATTCAATGACTGTCGATGATGCCCATTTGTCAACAGAAAAGAATACTGTGTAATTATGCAGTCTGCTAAGATTTTAAAAAACTAATATGTAAGCAAAACCGACTCTCATCCTAACAGAATTATGATTAAAAAATAACTCTGTAGTGATTTGTGAATACCTTGAAGCTAATTAGCCATTCCGTGAGATGTGATTGTTTCATTACTGCTCCATTACCACATTCTGATTCTTGTTCAGAATGGAAAAGCTGAGTTCTGATGGCCTAATCTCAAGAAGAGTGGCTCCTAGGTTTTAAAAATTAACTAGCACTTGAGCACCCCCTTCAAGGTAAATGAGTCCATCTAAAAACCAGAGATCTGTGTTTAAGGATCTGCCCCATGAGGGTGATATGGATGATAATTTTTAAAATATTTTATAAATAAAATATAACTATACAACAGAAGCATACAATTTACATATATATGTGTGTATATAATCAAGTGTTGGCTTATGCCTGGTGCCATGCTCAGTGTTCCACATCTTTTATATTTTGGGTTGACAATAATCCTAAGAGGCGGGATGCACAAAGCTCCTCCTCTTCTCAGGACAGAGGTTGAAGTGCCTGGTTAGTGGTGGTGGAGCTGACAGCAGCGCAGCAAGCCACCAGGAGTCCTTAAGCATCACGTTCCCACTATTGACAGCAGCTATTACCTGGGCCAGTGGACAGGGGATGCTCACATGATTGCCTTTTGTGAGCAGTTTCTTCCTTTATTGCTCATTTCCATATCTGTGCTGTGGGCAGGAAAAGAGAAGAGGGGCAGCCTTCCACCAAACTCTATTATCACTGGCATAATTGAGACCATTGTTTTCAGTCATCCTATTCCACATAATGGAGAGGCAATTGCCTGACTTGAAATCGAAAAGCCGTAATGCACATGGTTCCTGAAACCATGGCTGAAATTGTGTGACTGGCCTTAGATATTAATTGAGCTACGTTTGTTATGGCTTGTATGCACTGGATTCACACTCTCACCCTCATTTGAGGCTATGACAGACATACCAGTGACTCCCATTGTGTCCATTCTCTCATGTTGTGTCCACACTCATGGAAAGGTGTGCAGAGACAAGGTTATATGGAAATTAACCCTGTCTGGGGGAGGAATCCACAGCCAGGACAGCATTCGCCCCCAAGCAATGGATTGCTTGTGGATGCTGGTTAAATAATGTACAGTTTAAGACAGGCGTGTGGTCTGTATTCATTTTTGGAGAGTAAAAGAGTTGGCGTGTCAGTCTCATGGGGGACGTTATCCAGGGCTTTACACTTGAGTGGATAAAAGACTACAAATTCTATCGTGTTGGAGATGAATAAAAACAAATTGGGTAGACCATCCGCAGAACAGACTGTTGTGTGATGGAGTCCTTGGCTTCTCCAAACCACCAGACCTACTGCCACTGGGCTCTGCCAGCAACCAGATGCCTGTAGTAGAGCTGACTGCAGTTTGGCACTAGAGCCCTGAGATTTCAAGCCAAGGGGAATTGCATGCAAAAAAATATTTAACATTCTCTTTGCAAAAGATTTATGTTTTCAATCCAGTGGGAGAAGTATGTTTCAGACTTAGTGTGCCACAAATGCAAAGTGGTTCTCTTACATCTTGGTTTCAGAGAATAGAGATGTGAGGGAAATCGGAGTGCTACATGTTCTTAGGAGTAAGAAGTAGAATTTTGGTTTGCAGGGGGCTTTTTCCACAAAATGAGTTTTAGTTAGACTGGGTAATTAGAATCTTTAATATGTGAAGAGGTTGCATTGGCATTTCAAGGAAAAGGGTTACATTTGTTTAAAGTCCTGGTTTGTCTGTCCTATTCAGAGCACATCTGGCAATCTCAGAAGACATTTTTGATTGCTATAGCTTTGTGCAGAGAATGATCTATCTGGGTTGTAATAAGTGTGGAGGAGGGATGCTATTGAATTTCCAACAATGAATGGGGCTACCAAAGCAGTGTTGTTCCTACAATGTCTGTGGTGGCAGAGTTAAGATTCCTTCAATTAAAATATGTTAAAACCTCTTGCTGCTAAGTATTCAAGAGATAGAGTGACATTATCTAAAAGAAACACCCCCCTCCACTGCTTTCTTGACTCTGTTGATGGGTGGACAACATTTTTTAGATGGCATCCATTACTTTCTCCAAGACAGGAGCACCTCACATCCTTCTCTAGTTTACATCCAAAGCACAGCGAGGAACGCTGTCTGCACTCCTGCTCACATAGCCAGACATCACAGAAGAATGTGGGAGGACCTGGGGTGGATGCTGCAGTTTTCAAACTTGAAAGATGAGGTATGCAAACAATGTTTGCTAAGTGAGTCAGCTACTGAGGATGAGCCACTGGCCAGTTCATTTTCACCTTGTTAAACAACTGAATCTTGACAAATGAACTCACTTGTTTTCATCGTATGAAAAATGCACACCATACCTGGTTCTGATGGTGATGTGTCCCCTTTAGAAATTAAATGTCAAGATGGACTTATTTATATTCTGATGGGGAAGTTGGTTCACCTTCTCTCGACTGTTGGTCATCCTCTGCTCCTCTGCTCACACGCAGCTGTACCAGAACTCATGCATATCTCCTCCTCCATGGCTGACTTCCAAGAAGAGCCCATGTTTCTTGGTGCAAGCATTGTGAAGAGTTGTGGTTTAACCCTTAATCAAGTCTTGGTCCCAACTGTGTGACCCTCCAAAGTCATTTGTCCATTCTCCACTGCCTGTTTCCTCCTTGGCAAAATGAGAGGAATATTATTTATCTCACTAGGCTCACAACACAAAGCATATCAAGTGCTGAACCACCATATAACACAATTACCTCTTAGGATCTGCACTGTCACCATAATTGTATTGAACTGTCTAAAGAAGAAACTGGTAGGGATAGTCTAGTTGGTAGTCCCAGTATGTGGTAGCTTTTCTTTAGTAACCTCTCATGACTCTCTTTCTAGTATCATCATTAATAAAAACCCAAGGAAAGCCTGTGGATCTGTATACATACCAGACACCCCCTCTCTTTTTCACTCTGTCACTCAGAGCCCCACATCTGAACATCTCCTTCTTCTGCTGCTTCTAACCATGCTGACTCAGCAAATTCATCCCCCTGTCTCAGCACGGTGATGTACTGCTCGGTAACTCCAGACCATGAGTTCTCCAAACCCCTAAATATGATTTATGGACTGTAGCTTTGAACAATATAGTAAAGTCAATTTTATCTGAAGGAAAATATTATTTTACTAACATTTTAAAAATCCCTTCTTGGTGGCTTGGGATGATTTCAGATCTAATCAATGATAAAATCCAAATCCAGTAGGAGACAAAGAATGAAGAATAAAACATAGCTAGCCACTTTAATCAGGAAAATGGCTACCGGGATCCATTAGCCCTGGAGATTATTGACACGCACACCCCCATTTCTTTCTAGATGCTCTGGTGTTGTTATCTGTATTTGGCAGCAAGAGCATGCAAAGTTGCTTCTTGGTTTTCACAAATTAATTCATTTAGGCTGTGCATTTTTCAGGCATTCCTGGAACCTTCTGCAACTTGATGTTGATAAAGGAATGTCATTTTGAAAAGGGGCAGGGAGAAAGAAATTTATAGTTCTTGAACACAAAGAACAATTTACAATTCTCACGGCTATCTGAATTGTGGGGCATCCCCCAAAGATAGAGTCTCTGTACTGGCCCTTAAGATCTGTGGATCTATTGGCTCCACAACAGAGTGACTCCTCTTTGGACAGGATTTCTAGAATATTTAAACAAGAATTTGAAGATAAACACCTTTACTATTACATGTTTTCCCATGACCCCGAACCCTCACACTCTTTTATAAGAAACAGGTACATATCTGAATGGTGAGATGGTTTGGTTGGTAAAGGTCCTGTCACTTAAGTATGGGATTCTGAGTTCAGATTCCCAGAACCCATAGAAAATGTTGGTGGCCTGTGCCAGTAACTCAGCACTCAGGACTAAGGGACAGAGGTAAGCAGATACCTGAAGCTCACTGGCCGGCTAGCCTACCTGACTAGGGAGCACGTTGGTTTCAGTAAGCAACCTTGTCTCAAGGTGGAGAGCAATTAAGGAAAACCCTAAGGATGGACTTCTGGCTTCCATATTCGACCACAGATGGTACATGTACACCAGCATGCACATATGCCCACAGATGGTACATGTACACCAGCATGCACATATGCCCACAACTGCACTAATAAGTACACCTACCACACCACAGACACACATCCACCCACACCCCCCCACACACAAACACACCCACACCCATACCTACACACAGACACACACAGACACAGTGTCACACACACAACACACACACACACCTACACACAGACACACATACACACATTTGCACACATAGTCTACATCTTCTTTTCCAAGCATACAACTTCCCTATCCCCTTCTCAACTTTGGTTTTGTTATTCCACTGAGTACCTTAGCCTTGTTGGAGGGCACATTGATTGTTGTAGGCATGATGCAATTTGCTAAATGGTGTTCTACTTATGGAAATGCCTGCAAAGAGCCCCGAGGGAACAAAAGAATTAAGTAAACACATATTGATCATGCGAGATCTCCTGCTTTTCTTATTGGCCAGTCCAGGACTCTGTCTGGTCTCTCTTGGTGTGCGATACAGAAACTGGGAGACATCCTTCAGACTTCTCGCTGATTTTAAAGCATAAGCAATGGCGGGAACTGCTTCAAAGTCTCATTTGAAAAGAAACCGCACTCCAGGATGGAATTCAAAGAATGCGGAGAGAGGGGAGGTGAACGTGGTAGCAGACAGCTTTGCAAACAGCTCGGCCTGGGAACTGTTAGACAAGGAAGCACTTGAGAAGACCAATAAAAGATTAATATGATTGGACCTACTGTGAGCTAGAGGCCTGGAGCCCACGCTGGTGAGCACAATGGCCCCTGCTGTGTCCAGTGCTTACACAAGAGGAAAAGCTTAGTGTGTGTATGGGGGGGTGGGGTCTGAGGAGGGATGCAGCAGGATTTAGTTCAGGAAGCAAGCTGATTTTTTTAATGGTTCAAAAATGCTTAAGTTTTATGCACATATTAAGTTCTAAAAGGCAATAGATATACTCCACTGAATGTAAATACACAAAACATAACCCCTGTGTAGTTCTACATAAAAAATGGGGGAAAAATAAAAGATCACATTAATAATGCTTATCTTGCATTAGGCAGAACTAAGGCAATGCTTGGGAAAGTGTTCATTCCTGGAAATGGGAGCTCTGACCTCTGCTCCTCTGATATTTGTTTGTTCTCTCTTCCCCTCCCCTTCCTCGTTTCTCTCTTCCTCAGTCTGTTAGTTCACTTTGAGCCAGTCTGAGCTTGCATTTGACACTTGTGTCTTATCCTTTGGGGTGCTCCTCATCTATCCAATGAAACAGAGGCCTTTGAACAGGAGCAGAAGAGAAGGAGCAGAAGGGAAGCTTGAAGACAGGAACAATGCCAGATGGCACACAGCCTGGCCAGGAGAAGGACTAGGAATTCAGAGAATTGGGTGGCTGGCTGTATTCTGACATCTGGGATGAGGGAAGAGGTAAACTCAGTACCAAGTTATCTGGTGGGTGTTGAAGCTGGAGGATGACAACTATGCTAAAACCAAGGGCTTACAATGACAGGTTTCAGGATTGGAGAGCTGGGTAAGGGTGTGAAAAACAGTGCAGTGAGTTGCACATTGAGGTCCTGAATCTTAAGAAGCATTATTTTTAAAGCTACTTGAGAGTATGAGCCAGGGCCAATCTGAGAACTTGAGAGGTGTAAGTCAGATGTTATAGCAGGAAACAAAGCTAAGTCCTGTAAGCACACCCTCTGTCTCCATAACTTCAGCATGTTTATTCATTTAGCCACAAGATATAGCCTGCAGATTTGTAAGCGCCTTCTGTTTATCTGATCCAGGCTAGGTGATTCCTGCCAGCAGGTTCAACATGGAGGTAGGCATTAAGTAACTAAGCCCAACACACAGATAGCAACTAAATTGTGAATGCTAGAAAGGAAAGTGGCAGCATGGTGCTTAGTTTGAAATGAAAACCATCAGTTAGAGCCAATCAGGCAAGGCTAGGAGCAGAAATGGAGGGAGTATCTCAGTGTGACAGAGTCTGGTTCAGGAAGTGACTGGAAATGGGACTTTCAGGATGACTTAGTGAAGGACAGGTTTGGCCTCAGTTCAGTGGGAGTAACTTTAGTGGGATCCCCATGATTTCATCTCACTGTGGTTAAGGCTGAGTTTAGTTCTAGTTATTGGATGTCCTCTGCTTACATGGACCAGCATGCCTGTCTATTTGGGCATGTTGATTATGGTGTTTTGTTTTGCTTACAATTAGATCACAAAGGCACGAAGTACAGTTTGTCCTCTTTTTCCCCAATCATATCATCAAATATCAAATTAGTCCTTCGATATCTTCCATGGCTCAAATATTAAGTAGCTGGGTACTATCTGTGTTAGTTACTGTTCCCATTGCTGTGACAAACTACCCAACAAGACAACTTAAGGAAGGAGAGGTTGGCTTTTGTCCACATTAGGAAGGTATCTTTCATTATGATGAGGAAGGACCTGGTGCCAGGAGCTTGAGGCAGCTGGTCATATTTCATCCACAGTCAGGAAGCAGAGAGAGAAGAACGTTGGTGTTCAGCTTACTGTCTCCTTTTTATTCTTTCCTGGGTTCCAGGCTCTGTCGGACTTTTCACCTCAATTAACATAGTTTAGGAACTTCCGTAGGGACATGTGAGATGCTTATCTTCCAGCGTAGTATCGATCCTGTTGAGCTGACAATCAATATTAAGTATCACACTATTTGAATAAATTCATTTCTACTACTGAGTCCCGAGCTTACTATTCAAGAGTTACTAGCCCCCCACCCAATAACTAAGTCTTTAGGAGAGAACCCAGTTAATTTTCCAGTAGAATAATTTTAAAGGTTTATTTATTTATTTTGATGAGCATTGTATGTGTCTGTATGAGTTGATGTATACCATGTGTGTGCAGTTGCTAGCAGAGTCCAGAAGAAGGCATTAGATCCTTTGGAGCAAGTTATGGGCCACTGTTACTCACTAAGTACATGGCTGCTAGAATCTGAGCCTGGGTCTCTGCAAAGCAGAGAACACTCTTAACTGCTGAGCCCCCCCCCAACCCATCCGTTAGCATTGGAGAAGGTGCTTTTGAGTGATGCTTTGGACTCCAGATGAAAAATTCTGGACTCTTAGAACTAGTATTATTAATGATGATCTTCTAATCACAAATGTTAACATATGCCTTCATCGGTGTTTACAGTGCTCTGGTAGCTTATAATAGCCATATCTGTATCAGCTCACTAAGGTCTTTAAAAGACGCTGGGACCGAGAGAGCTATTATTATCTTATTCATGTTAGTACAATTATTGTTATTTAGAGAGGTTAAGTCACCACCTGAAGGTCACCCAGCTGATAAGACACTCAGCAAGGACTCAACCCAGGCAGTCTGTATAGTTTGAGGTCCTCTGAAGATGGCCTACATGAGAAGAGATAAAGTCAATAAGGGATATATTTACTAATTTTGATCTGTATAATTATAATTACTTTTATATGTATATTCTAAGCTTCAGACAGTAATTTCATTATTTTAATTTTGACTGATGGTTTGACTGACTAAAATAGTGGTTCTGAAGTGAAAGGAGACTCAACATCACCAGGTGACATCAAGTAGTGTCTGTGGACATTTTTAGCTCTCCCATGCAATGAATAGCTGCCATTAGAATCTGGTGGATGAAGACTGCTCGCCGACCAACCTCCTACAGTGGACAGACAGTTCTGATGAGTGAGTCCTGAGTTCAGAGTCTTGAGGGGATTCAGGTGGCGACTCTAGAGTTGGATATTGCAAATCAGTTAGGATCTTTTGAAGCAGGTCTTGATGGAAAGCAGGTTTTAGAGTAAGAAAAGGAGCTGAGGCCGTTCATTCACCCACTCAGAACCAGGTTGTCTAGAATGGTTTTGACACACCCAGAACTGTGCTTTCCCATGGGGGTGAGGAAAGCAGCAGCTGGAAGTTTCTTTGGAGAAAAGGAGTGAACCAAAGAACAGAGAAGACAGAGATGTCTGGCTGTTAGAAGCCAGGTAGAATACCGGGACTGAACTGTTGTAGTGCCACAGGGAAGGAGGTGACATGCTAATTTAGAAGCATGAGGAGAGCCCGTCTGGTGAGGGACAAAGTCAAAAGCTGAGAGTTTCCATCAGGAGCCCCTGCTAGCTTCCTTGTCCGCCATTCATGGTTGTGCTGATCCAAATGTTGGGGCAGAGGCAAGGAAAAGCTAGTGATGTTGCTGTTCTCAGAAGCAGCATGGGATATGGTATTGGTGTGTTGGGGGGTATGCATGCATCAATGTGTGTGTATTAGAGAGGACAAGGAGCTCGCATTGTCTTCAGTAAATGCTGCTGGTCTATGAACAGGCACTGGCTTCTGTTTGTTCAGTAACACTTTTTTTTTTCTGTTTGCAGCAGTCCTATGCACCAGCTCCCCACCCTATGGCCCCTCCCAGCCCCAGCACAAACAGCAGCAGCAACAGCAGCGGAGAACAGTTGAGTAAAACGAACCTGTACATTCGAGGCCTTCCACCAGGCACAACTGACCAGGACCTCATCAAGCTATGTCAACCGTAAGTGTCCTGAGGCTCCCCAGGCCTCTTCTGAGGCACACATCACCCGTGGGGACACCCCGTGGGCTGTACCCACTACTGACTCAATGAGGAAGCCTCTTGTGCATAAGTAGGGGTTAAATTTGTGATTCTTGCTTCAGCTTCTTTCAGGGAGCAGGGTTTGGTGCATGGCCATGGAGGTGGGATTTCTTGAGCAGATGGCTGGGGGAATGTTGAATGAATCATGAGTGTTGATCTGAAAGACAGAGAGTGATGATAGAGACCTGTTCTCAGCCCTGCCGGGTAGGCACTAAAGCTTTTCTGGCCAAACTTGGCAAATGCAGGTATAACCAGGATAATAATTGGCCCTTTACTTTCCTTAGAGGTGTCTGCTCCCAAGCCCTGAAATTCTGCTTCCCATCCAAGCCAAGAACCCTCTGATGTGTCTTTCTGGATTTCCCAAGAAAGATTGAAATAATTGAATTTTCTTCCAAAAAATGTTTTCATTCATCCCTTATCTACCAGCACGTTTATTATCACTCTAAGGTCTGTGCAAATGTGCTAACACTGCATGGATTTACCCCACCAATAAACTCAGTAACAAATTATGAGTTAAGAATCACAGGCTGGAGGTTTTAGGTTTCCCTTCTATTGTTTCCAAAATATCAAGGCAGGTATCTGTGGTTTGATTGCCCCACAGTCAGGCATTTTTAAATTTGGGGAGAGCAATTACTCAGTTGCTTACCTTCTCTTTTGGAACCTTGTTGCAAGAAGGTAAAGATGCTATTTACATTGTAAGGTTTCCAACCCCTGCATGTCAGGCAAGGAATACACAATAGGCAGCATTTATTTGCTTTCATTATGAATTTAAAAATCGGGAGTTCATACTTAGACAACAGATAGTGGCAGGCAGATACAAACAAACATGCAAAAAGTCATAACTAGATAATCAGCTAACAAAACAGCAGGTGGATTGGGATAAAGATGCCCTGTTGCTACTGTCTGCCTCGATTTGTACAAGATATAAAATGGAATTGTGTAAGAAAAATATTTACCTAGAAGACATTAGTTTTCTAATGTTAAAACTGCCATGGCTGATGCATATGGACATGTGTTAAGTTTTGTTTTACAAAATATATGGGGTTGAGAATAGAATCAGAAGGTAAATAGCTTATTAGAAAAATCTGAACTATTTTGGAAAGTAAAGGTCTTGGAAAATATGAAAATTGTTGGCTTTATGATTGGGTTTGTAGATAAATACCTGTTATATTTGGTTCAGACTTGAGTAATACTCATAAGGTACATTCATGGGTACTGAGTAAAGATTCTTTCTCATTGTTCTGTGTGACCCTGTGTTCTGAGCCTGAGACACTCTGCTTCACTGGGTCTGAGAGGAACACAAGAGGTGATGTTTCCCACAGGCTCCCTAATGTAGTAGATGCTGCTGGTCTTCTGAGAAACTCCCCTCTCATGGACCCAGCAGGGTCACTGACTGCTCTGTTGACAAATCTTACTGTGTTGATGAGGGCAAGCAGGAGTGGACACTTGGGCCCTCAGACCTTCTTAGCTGGTTTGTGATCATGTCTCCCTTTGAAATCTCAGTTTCTTCCTAAGAGTGAGCTGAAGACCAGGGTTGTGGCTCAGACAGTAGGGCACTTTATGTTGTAAACATGAAGACCTAAGCTCTCTCCACCCCACCTGGAACCCATGTAAGAAGCCATGCATGACAGTTCTCACTTGTAACCCACTTCTAGGTAGATCAAAACAAGAGGATCCCCATAACCAGTCAGAGTCACCTACTTGGCAAGCTCTATGATGATGCCTAAAGAATTATACCTGAATTTAACTTTCTAGTCTCTACATAGATGCATACACATGTAAACATATACCCCACAACACACATACATGCACCCATATGAACATATACATATATACCCCACTTCACAAACACACAAAAGTGGGTTGAGTTTTTCTTTTTCTAGATTTTTCCATGTAGTGTTAGGATATGCTGAAGCTGCCTCTGTACAATGTACCCATTGTTAAACAGCCTAGAATTCTGGGTGAGCTTTGCTACAGATTTGGTGGCTTGGACGCACCCATGGTTGGGAATGTATATAACATAGGGACCAGCAAACCCCACAAACCATAACTTTCTGGAAATTTTATTTTACTGAAGAGCTGGTTTATGGACACAGCACTGTGGCAGCCTCAGAGCACAGATCTCTCTGTCAGCTTCCATCTCTATAAAGCATTGCTCGTTATTTTATAAATGGAAAGTATTACCTAAAAGCCAGTGTTGGCTGGAAAGATGTGGTGGCCAGGAGCATAGAAGTTTTGTTGATGTTTCTAATGTAGATCCAAGAAATTTCAGGTGTGGTATAGAAATAGAGAGCAATGGTTGACCATGGGTATTAATAGTTGCTGGCTAGTAAGACAGCCAATGGTCAGGTTACTGTAACAGCATTCTTGGGTTCTCTAGTCACTGAGCTGATCAGGACCTGGTATTAATTGCTCGAGATATTTTTCCTATATAATCCTAGAGAATAGATGTGATTGGGCAGCATGGTAGAGGGAAATAATCGTGTATGAGGATGTCTGGCTTTCCCTTCTGGCTGTGTTGTCCGTGGAGTCAGTGGCCTTAGACAAGTGACTGACCCACTCTTAGCTTTGTTCTTGCTCATGTCCCAAGGAATGGACTTGAACTCTGCAGCTCTTTCCACTCCTTTCACTCTCACATTCAGTGAGTGAGGTTCTCATCGGGAACTCGCCCCGTCCACCCTCTGTGTCTTTCTCTTGCCCCCTTGTCCAGCAAGTGGCTCACCAGTTTGAGTAAGACGCACTGGCTGGGGTGCTTCTGAGAAGAGACTGACACAGCCCAGTTGGAAAGTCTTGTCCCCTCTTCTGAAGCATCAGCTTCTTACAGTACTTGTTATTTGTATTTATGAATTTCTAATTTTACATTTCTTTCAGGGATCCAACATTTAAAAATACTTTCACCTGAAAAAAGTGTTGTCAAGGTTTTTGTTTTCTGTTTTGTGACAGTGTCCCACAAATTCCAGGCTGACCTCAAATGCACTGTGTGGCCCATGATGACCTTAGATTTCTTTGATTCCCCTGCCTCCATCTCAGAAGTGCTGGGATTGATTACAGGTGTGCATCACCACATCTGGTTTATATGGTGCCAGGGATCAAACCCAGGCTTTAGGCATGCTAGACAAGCCTGCCAGCTGAGCTCTGTCCCAGGTAGTATTTGCAGGGTTATGAAAACTTGTTGTGTCCCCAGTTCCAATGTTAATTCCTATGAAATTATAAGTACTTCTGAAGTTAATATGACTCACAGGATAGGAAGTATAATGATTACTAATGTCTATGGTAATAAAATAATAAAAAACAGATTTTCAAGTGTCATAAATATATTGAATTTTATGGTATTAGAATATGCCAACCACATGAATGCTAATGTATAGCAAGATGATGATATAAAGGAAAAATAAATGCATTATGCCTCAATGTGTAATGTGAAAACAAATCCTCAACACCCCCACCCCCCAGTGTTCAGATGACAAGTAAAAATCATAGAAAAGAAGGCAAAACTGAAGGATAATGAACACAAAGAAAGATTTTACTCTATGGAAATCTGTAGTTATAGCCATGTCTCAGATAAATGCAATGGCACTGTGCATGTGTAGTAGGAAACAGGATAGTTAGGGACTCTTTATATCTCCTTAGAAAGCTCAAAGTATTGTCCACTCTTAACTGGGATCTCAGTCCAGAAATATTTATAAGACAGACATGGGCATGCATCTCTGTACTCTGAGCACTTGGGAAGAGGAAGGAGCAGGCAGGGTCAGGATCAGGGTCATCCTT
Source organism: Peromyscus maniculatus bairdii (assembly GCF_049852395.1). Taxonomy (NCBI): domain Eukaryota; kingdom Metazoa; phylum Chordata; class Mammalia; order Rodentia; family Cricetidae; genus Peromyscus; species Peromyscus maniculatus. The sequence continues at coordinate 114,531,434 of NC_134858.1, read as the reverse complement.
GGCAACACAGAAAGCTGAATGCCAGTCTCCATGAGACCCTGTCTAACAGCAACAACAATAGTAAAACAAAAAGCAATCAAGAAAAGGAAGTGTTTCCATAGCACTTTCTGGCACATGGGTGGTGACAAAATTCAGACAAAGGCTTCTCCTTAGCTCAGTTTTTCTTCTACTGGGAAAAGAAGCTCGGATTCAATAAGCATTTGACTTGAAATAAAAATGTAACCATAAGTTCAGAAACGAAGCACCACATGTCTTAGTTTATAACATGCCCTCGGTCCCGTCACCTCTGAGGAAACGACAGTTGAGTGACAATCAGAAGGATGAATAAATTTGAAGAGGAAGGGAGGGAGGGGCATCCCAGGCACAGGGAACATCTGGAAGCCATGTCCGTCTGGAGCGCTGCAAGGACAAGAGCCTGAAAAGGTCAATGTGGCCATTGCAAAGGGCAGCTGACCTCAGAACAAAGTGGGAGCGTGAGTGAGGGGACATGACGACCTTTGTAAAGGAAGTCACAGAATTGTCATAAAGAGACAACCGCATCTTAGTTTGAAAAAGGTAACTGGAGCTGCGGTCAGGGGAGGGGTCCCTTGAAACTGATGATGGTTTAGAACAGGTGTGATGGAAAAGTCAGTTGGAAGCAGAACTGACCAGCATCCAGAGAAGGCATGAGATTGAGAATGAAGATCCTGGTGGTGGAACACTGTGTGTGGGGAAGGATGTAGTGTGGTATACACACTTTTGTGGTGGTCCTGGGACTGGATCTGAAGTGAGGTTAATTATGCACACATATCAATGGGGTAGGTAAGATCGTAGGTGGACACTTTGGTCACATGTCCTCTGCTCAACACAAGAGGAGCAGCTTGGTGTGAGGCAATATTATTTGATAAATTGAGAAGACTGAAATGCTTCTGGACTAAATAAAAGCTTGTGATATAATGAGTTTTCAATCCTTAAGTTAAATCTCCCCTAACAGAAATGGGTAACCTCCTGTCCTTTTCCTGCTCCCTTCCTCTTTCTCATTTATTCTCTCTCTTTCTCAGTCCCTCCCTCTTTTCCCTTCCTTCATGTTTTCCTCTATTTGTCAGAACTGTCTGCCATGCTGTGTGATGGACTGACTCTGCACTGGAGATGGATGGACTGGACAGTCAGTCTATTCCAGAGCTCCACCCCAGCCCTGCAACTGCTAACTTTCTGCTGTATAAGCACAGCCACACTTTTGAAATACACTTGAAAATAGAATTAAGCATTAATCATGATGGAAAAGTCATGGATGTATTTACCTTTTCCATGTCTATCATATCTTTTATCTAACCATGCAGATGGCTTGTACATTTGCCTTAAAACAATGGTTTCAGGAAGTCTTGATCACGAGGATGATGTGGTGAGGCACAGCTGCAATCCCAGCATCTGAGAGGCCGAGGCAGAAGGGTCATCTAGAGTTCAAAACTAGCCTGAGCTACACAGTGAGATCTTATCTCAAAGCAAAAAAAAAAAAAAAAAAAAAAAAAGCCCTGGACAGCATCACCGAGTTGTGATTTGCTTGTCTGGTTTTCACTGAAGCATCATGGATGATTCTGCTGAGATGTGGGCAAGCTGCTGCTGAGAAGACTCAGCCGTCCTGCCCTTCAGTTCTTCCAGCAAATGTCCAGTACCCTAAAATTGTCCCCTTTACAAATGAGACTGTGGATGTCACTTTTGAGTCTAATGAGAAAGGAGAAATGCCCACCTTGAAAAACCAACAGAACAAAATAAGTGTGTGCTCGGAGCTGAAGGATCTGAGGGAGCTAATCTCTCTGACTCTACCCCGCCCTGCTGATGTCCCCTTGTGGTGTGTGCTGAACACTGGGTAGTAAGTGTAAGAGTGGCTCCAGTGCCTTCCAGCTCCAGCACAGAGTCCGTTACACACCATGTCAAGCAGTTTTGACAAATGTGCTGACACAATCAAACCTTTTATCAATTTAAAAGAAACCCTGTCACAGCAATCTGTCAAACTGTTCAGATACAACCAAAGAAACGAGTTATCCCAAGTTCCATAGTAACCAAGGAAATAAGAGGATGCGACTGGAGATTTCCCCACTTCCTTTTTCCTGTGTCATTGGAGATTTAAAAGTCCCTTTTAATAAAACACAAAGAATTTATTAGCAGCGTTCTTAAGCAAGTCACATACAAGTGACTTAGCTGCCAGTGAGGCACCATAAATCTGTGCGGTGCCAGGTATGAGTGGGACTGAGTTCTAGAGTCTTCAACTGTTCCTGTGTCTTATAAAGGAGAGGGCCCTAAAGACTCGTATTTGAGTTCCTTGAGTCTGCCTGTCTCTAACAGTTGGCTAAATATGCATTCATATTTTGCTTTAGGCACAATTAACAATCATCTCTTATATGCTAGACATGGCATTTGATTAGTACTTAATAACTAATTGGTATTAATAATGCATTGCTATAATTATATATGCTATTATAAGGACATCAATCGTGGGTCTAGGATGAGAATTCAGCCAGAAAAGTGCAAACACGAAGATCTGTTTTCAGTTGATCCCTAGAATCCATGTAAAATAGCTGGGCGTGGTGGCACGCACTCATAATGCCAGTGTGGGTTGGCAGAGAAGGAGGGTCCCAGAGGCTTTCTGACTGGCTAGCCTAGCCTGCCCAAAGCCATGGAATGGATACCTGAAGTTGTCCTCTGACCTCTACACACATACACACACAAATGTACCTGCCTACACACATATGTGCATGACACACATAAAAGAAAAATAATTGCATGAGGATGTCATCATGTGACTCTGCTATGTCCATAAATCATATTGCTCAGTGCTCAGAAAACTCCTCTGCCATGGAAATACCTTCTGAGTAAGTGAGTCAGCAGAGGCTCAGAAAGGCTCAGAAACTGAACGAGTTCCTACAGCCCTCAGGATTCAACATCCGACTCTTGCTTCAAAGCTTTTATTCACAACACTTAAAACATTCGTGTATTAAGAACATAATTCATGGGTTCTTTTCTCTGTTGACTGATGTGAGACTTCCAAGGGAATGTTGAAAGCCTGGAGGATCTGGAGCCATCATGTGGGATTCTGACTCAGCAAGTATGGGATCAGTGTGGACATTAGGATTTATGAAAACCTGCTCAGGTAATTCAGATGTTTAGCAAAGCAGATACTCCTGGAGTAATGCCCACAGTAATCAGAAAATATACTTTCCCCCCATTTTTTGTGCATAGTTTCTGTGTTATATGTATGTATGTGCACATGTGTATGTATATGCATGCATATCTGTGCATATAGGGAGATAAGAGGTCAATGTAATGTTGGGTATCTCTCTCTATTTCTCTTCACCGTATTTTGTGAGACAGGGTTTCTCTCTGGACCTGGAACTCGCTGTTGAGGCTAGAGTGGCTTTCTAGGAAGCTCCCAAGGTCCTTCTGATGCCACCTCCTCTGGCCTAGAATTTCAAGCAAGTGCTGCCTCACCTGGCCTTTTATGTGGTGGCTGAACAAATCCAGGTCTTCATGCTCACAGCAAGTGCATCACCCCTGGCAAGAGGCAGCTCCCCAGTGTGGACTCTTCTGCTTTGACGGAAGCTGTGAAGCTCTATGTGTATACCTTAGTCTGATGCACAGAGGGTTTGTGGTCCTAAAAACAAATCCACATTGTTCAGAATTCTGGGGACATGCTAGAAATCATAGAGTCACTGATCAGTTTCCATTATCATTTTCAGCACTTTGATGAATAAGTTCTGAGTTGTGTTTTTGTTTGGTTGGGGTTTTGTTGTTGCTGTTGTTTTTGGGGGAGTAGGGTCTCAGATGTAATCTAGGATGGCCTCAAAATTGCAGCAGTCATCCTGCCTCAACCTCTCAAGTTCAAGGATAGCAAACCCGAGTCTCCTTGCTTTGAGCCACCAGAGCAGCTCTGGATTTATTGCATGCATGCTTTCTTCTAATCTACTAAATGTTTCACCTAGTCTTCTAGAGGTGGTAACAAATGCTCCTTCCTGTGAAGAGAAAAGAAGAGAAAAATAAAAATGGAGTCTTGACAGCATGTTGATGGTGGCCCACAAGACAGGGGCACAGGAGGGTGTGGTCAACCCATCTGGATGTGCCAAGTGAAAGATTGATGCTTGAGGAGGTGAGGAATTGCAGGCAGATACTGGAGGGACTGGCAGTCTAAGCACTGGCATGGGACGAGTTCCTGTGGATCCTGGTTTTTACTTTGCCCAGTGATGGCCAAGTCCACAAACCCGTGCGCTCTTCTTAGTTCCTATTAAATGTCTTAGGTTCAGGGTATGTTTTGGAACTAGTTTGATAGAATGAACTGAATAATTTAGCTCAATAGGACAGGAGGACTAAAGGAAAGAGAAATTAGGAATAATTCCTCAACATTTAGCTTGGGCATCTAAAGAGAGTATAGATCCACTTATTAAAATGATTGTAGCAAGAAGAAATTGGGGAGAAAGACATCAAAAGTTCTGCAAGTCTTGTGATTTTTGAGATACTGTTAGGCATCCAAAAAGCATTCTCTGTGCCATCAGTGCTTATAAAAAATAAAAGTATGAGTACCAATGGTCACATGACCCATATTGTATTAGTGGTGTGATAGAAAACTGCTTTTCAGTCATTTGGAGTCCTAAGAATTATAATTGGCTTTTAATCCATTCATGCTGACGGAATGGCAATATAGTACCTAATAGGCAGTAATCTGAGTATTTAGCATGTAATTACATCATAGTACATATATGAAGTCAATTTTATAACTCCTGCAAACCTTCACTTTATAGATGAGAAAACAATGTATCAAATAAATGAAGTGACTGGAATTTGACAAGTACAAGGTTTATTTATTTATTTGTTATTTACATAAAGGGTCTCATGTAGCCCAGGCTGGCCTTAAGCTTGATATATAGCTGAGGATGACTCTGGGCTTCCAATCCTCCTGCCTCCCCCTCCCAAGTGCTTGGATTGTGTGTGGGGACCACAGCATCAGTTTATCCTAGCATTAAAGAGTTTTAGGGACTTCTTTCACATGATCTACACACACAGACTTACGAAACCAGGACAATGGCCACACATCTCAGTGTCCTCTGACTGAGAGACAAGACAGGAGAGGAGTCTGCAAAGGAATCATTAGTGATGTGGATGAAATCGAGGAGGAGAGCGCTAGAAGTTCAGGAAGAAGTGTTTCTGATAATGCAAAGTGACATCATGAGTTGAACACTGTAGGGAAGTCATGACCAACAGAGGAATCTCACTTGGACTAGGCACCATCAGGAAGTCTGCCAACTTAGCCGTGGAAATCTTTGCAGAGTCCGATGCTAAAAGCCTTTGGAGTGGTCACTGCCTGACAGTCCTTGGAGCAGAAATGCTTGCCTGTCCATTGGGCCCCAGCCATTCTCAAACCCTCCCATTTTCTAGCATTTTTCTCATTGATTAGCTTTCTGGTTTCTCCTCACCTCTCTCCCTCTGTGTCTCTTTCTCCATCCCTGGCTCATTCTGTCTGCTCTCTGTAGCTCCTTCTCCCCTGCCTCTCTCTGTCTATACAAACCTTCTAATCCCATCAATCTCCACTCCTTCCTCAATTGATCTCCACCACTGTCACTTCTGTCCCCCCAGTTCTTACCACACCGTCGGGTGTTTAAATGACAACGGGTAAATATTTAATGACTGTACTGAGCCTGAGTTCATCAGTTATATAAAAATGTTTTATTGGATGCAAGGAACTTGTTACGGGGCAGACTTTGAGTTAATAGTAGAAAATGTAGGTGATTGCATTTTATGTTTGACATGATATCTGGCATAGTTCTACCAGGGTGAATGAAGACAGATATTGAGCGTGAATCTCTTTTACTGAGTAACTCTCAAGGAGAGTTTGGGAGGGAAGCCCCAGGATACCCTGAGTCACATGTATTCAAAGACCTATGTAAAGATCAATGCCTTCCTCATCCACTCACTCACTCATTCACTCACTCACTGTGACTGCTGAGAAAATAACTATTTGTTCTTTCTGAAGCCATGGGGTTTCGCTGTCAGAGTTCTCATCTCACCTGTGCTCAGCTGACTGCTTGTTCTGTAAGTGATGTGCACTGATGTGGATTCTTTGGAAGTTTCTTGAATCCCTCCATGCAGCAGATTTCCTTCAGGGTCTCTTGGCAAACAGTGGCTTTGGGAGCACAGCCCTGGAGAAAGTTGATGAGAGGACACACAACTCTGCCTCTGATGCATTGAAAATGATAACCTTCTATCTGAAGTCTAGCGGCTGTGTGAGCTACATACATGGATTCATTGTAGGACTGAGAATAAATGATCCATGTAAATCATTATTTTCAAACTGTTTTCACTTCTTATCTGTTAACATATTCATTACCTCTAACACTGGTAACTCCTTGAGAAATAGAAGTACTTTGTTTGATGTAGTATAGAATGCCCTCTAGAATTTTATGAAGTAAATGTTGTTTCAGGGGTCCTGGAGAGATGGCTCAGTGATTAAGAGCACTTGCTGTTTTCCATCTGTAACTCCAATACCAGCGCATGAGGCACCCTCTTTTGACCTCTGCTGTCAATGAAAATATGGTGCCCAGAGATTTTTTTCAGACAAACACATAAGTAAATAAATAAATAAATACGTATATGAGTGAATGAATGAATAAACAAATAAATCTTTCATCCATCTTCTCATTTTAAAAATATGTGTTACTTACCTGTTTGTTTGCATAGTCTCACAATATAATGACCTTGAATTTAGTTTATAGTTTAGGCTGGCTTCAAACTCACTATCCTTCTGCCTCAGGCTCCTTAATCCTGGGATTACCACAGTCAGCTGATTGGTTTAGACTTGAAATCACCATCGTTGAAGAGTAAGAGTAGCAGTGTTCACTTTGAGATCTAGGGTTTGGTTTGGTTTGAAAACAAACACACCTGGGTAGCCACTGCAGCAATCAAGGCAGGAGATCTTCCCGTCGTGGGTCCAGGAGATTGTCTTTCAGACAAACACTTACACTAGTAATGCAGAGTTTAAAGTCAGGCTCACTATGAAAGCAAAGTGGTAGACTAATACTATTAGGGTGGCTTAATTGTGAGTCAATTATGGATTCCTATTAAACGTTTACTAGTTATAGAACCTTGGCCAAGACCTTAGACCTTGTAAATCTAATAATGAGTGGCATATGCTTAGCCTTTAATAAATGCTAGCTCAATAAGTAAGTAAATAAATAAATAATAATTCCCATACACAATGGAAAAAATTTACTGTTTTAAAGACATGTATTTTTATTTTATGCATATGAGTGTTTTGCCTCCTGTATGTCTGAATGCCACATGCATGCCTGGTTCTTGAAGCCAAAAGAGTGTTAGATTCACAGGGTATGCCTGTAGGCCACACCCATTCAGACGACCTCTCCCTGAGCCTCTCTTCCCAGGTGATTCTAGGCTCTGTCAGGTTAACAATTAAAGCCAACCATCACAGTGGCTTTCTGAGGACCTCCTTCATGGAAGGGCAGTCATGGTGGCTGGAGTGTGAGGCAGCTGATCACATATCTGAAGTCAAGAAACATGGAAAACAAGTGGGGTTGGACTATAAGACTTTAAGCCCCAACTACAGCAAACCATGCCCCCCAGTGAGGCTCCACCTCAAAATGGTTCCCTAGCCTTCTGGATTAGTGCCACCAACTAGGGACCAAAGGTGGAAACACATAAGGCTTTGTGCTCGGAGGACACTTCCTGTTCAAACCACCCCAGTTGTTGGCAGTAATAAAGCGTGCAGACTCCTGTTGCAAAATTGCCTGTCAGTGGCCATGGAGGAACATCTTTCTGATCCATATAAGGAAAGTAGTTCATTACTTGAAATATTCTGACCAAACAATGTGCCTAGAATCCACAGATGGTGTGGAACCTTACACCACCACTTGTTAGGAGGCGGGGGTCAAGTGTCAATATTGAAGGAAAAAATACCTCCTCAAAATGTGTTCAGTATATGTTCATGTCCTTTCTTCTAAAAAAACAAAACAAAAAAACAAACAAAAAACAACAATCAACAACAACGAAAACTATTCAGAGAAATGATGAAATATCTGCAATTATGAAATCATATTTTAGCTGGAAGTTTCATTTCCTGGATATCTTTGTGGTAAATATGTACACTGAAACAGTTTTTTTTTTTTTAATCTCCCTCTATATGAGCAACCCCACAATTGAGAAAGGTTATAAAACTGTGAAATCAAGGGGTGAAGTCACCAACTTTTAAATTATTTTCAAAACAATGACATTAAAACTAAAATCCTTATTTATTAGCTTGTGGATTAAAGAGCATCCATTTACTCCCGCAAACAGTGCTGTTTTCAGTTTATTTTAGCACCACAAGAGCTACCATTTTAGCGTCATGGGCCAGAAAGTTAAACAGCATGGGACATATTTCAAAGACAGGGATTATGTGGCAAAAATAAATAAAATAATAAAAGATTGGGCCTCAGGGTTGTATCTGTGCTTTGGGTTTTCAGCCCTCGCCGAGTGGTTGACTCTGCTGGGTTCGGTGACATCACACTCCATGGCGCTTGGCCTTTGGGGCTGGCTTTTCTTCCTCTGACTTGTTTTTTTTTTTGTTTGTTTGTTTGTTTTGCTTTGCTATAAACCACAGTCATTTTAAAATTCTGGCTCCTCATCTGTGTGTTGACAGATATGGGAGCAGCGTGTTTCATGCTATTTCACTCAACTGAGGGTCTTTTTAGGCAAGCTCAAAGAAGCCAACCACAGCCCCCAGGCTGATGCCAAGAAAGAAATCAGCCACAGTGGCATGGTGGCATTTGGTTTCTATGCCCAAGGGGCAGGGAGTTGTCAGCTCAGGAATGTCCCCACACCGTGAACAGTACCCCACTGGTCACCTGTAGCCTCACTTGAATTCTGAGATCTGATGTGAATTCCCAGATGAGGCACCACAGTGTTCTGTGACCCAGCAGGTCCTTCCACCTGCTAAAGCATCAGTTGTTCTAATGCCTGGACTGGCAGCTCTGCAAGAGCCCTCCTTCCTGCGCTGAGCAGGGCTCCACACCATCATCAGTTATCTACAGTAGGTTCTTTTCTCCAAGCACTGCGTTCACTTTCACCCTGAGTTTAGGGACAGGGGTTTCAACTATATCTGAAAATCCAGTGTTGCCTTTCTGAAGAAAACTGCCCCTTACCACAGTGATCCCTAAACCCCGAATCTGCCACAGGCACTCTTGCACCTTTCTTTCCAAGTGCCTTGTTCTTAGAAGTAGCTGTGGCGCTGAGGAAAGGCAAACCTAGGCTGGAGCACGGACTGAAGGAGAAAACAAACTGAGGCAGGGTAGCAGCCTGGGAGAGCGCAACAAGGGAGACTAAGGAGAAACTATGAGGTGCAGCCACACACTCACATACTTACACACATACACATTCACACGTACAAACATACACTCTCATAGGCACACATAAACACACACATACACAAACGCATACACATACACCACACACATACATACACTCACACATAGACACCCACAAACATACATGTACACATTCATACATACACACACTCATACTCACATATCCTTTTACACACACACACACACACACACACACACACACACACACACACACACTGTGTCTGTGTCAGTGGCCCACACTTGAGCTCTCTAATCTCAAGGATTAGGATGGTGGGTTCTTCATTCTTTTTTCCCCAACATTTCCCTGCACACATGTTCATGTCAGGAAATATGATTGGCCATGGAAATAGGTCCTGGAGTGTCTCTTCATCATGAACTGGTGCCATCTTCTCTTCAGAGGACAAAGCATGAAGAGATTGCATTCTCCGGGAGTAGGAACTTACAGAATAGCTGGTTTGAGTTCATAGACCCTGTGTACTCAACTTCAAACCACTCTGCCTGGTAGTCGCAAGGGTATGGATGAAGATGAATGTAAAAGAGGAAAGGCATTCCAACAAGAAATCGAACAGAAGATTAATGCCACCAGCCATCTCTGGGGCTTTTCAAATGAAGTCAGAGCAGTGTGTAGGTGTGTGTATGTAGAGGGGCAGTTCAGGTGTTCTTCTGTCATGTGATGGGACTTGGTCCAGTCCACAGGACTCAGAATAAATAAATTTAAAAAAAGTACATCATCGCGGCACTTTTCTCTGAAAAAGGCAGCTCTTCTGGGCTGGTTGGTATGTCCCTCAGGCCTGTGTATTGGACAGTTGGTGCCTCCCAGGTGAGGCTGCTTAGGAAGCTTGTTTGTGGAACCTTTGGGCGGTGAGGTCTCACAGAAGGGAGGAGGTCTTGGGGGATGGGAGGCTTGAGGTTCGTGGTTAAACCCACTTTCTGCCCCACAGCTGCTTCTTGACTCACTTCAGTGTGACGCCTTCTTACCATCATGTGACTCTTACCATCATGTGACTTGTTCTTACCATCATGCCTGTTCGGCCATGATGAACTGTACTCCCAGATCACACTCAGAATAAACACTTCCTCCCTTAATTTGCTTCTTGTTAGAGCTTTGGTAATAGCAATGGAAGACTTAATTCGTTCAGCAGGCATGGTTGACTGAGCCAAAAATTTCTGGAAAAGGGGAAGGATGCTAGTCTCCCCACCCCAGACACCCAGAATTGCAACTGTCTGGCAGTGTTCTGGTTCTCCATGCCTGCAGCACCTCACTGAAATGGCCAAATAGACAAGTACCCAGTGCGTCTCCACAGACATCACAGAGTGTAAACTGGAACTTTGAATTCTGTTTCAGCATGTCCTGTATCAGTGGTGTGAACCAACATCATTGTAACTGAACTGGTGTGCAGTCACACAATTTGCTAATTTCCTTTGTTTATCCAGAACGTCTGGTGAGCATCCTGAGGGATGGTTGGGGCATTCAGAGACAAAGTGCGCCAAGAGTCTTTGAGAACAGATGTTTTCTGAATCCAGATGTGTTCATTAAGTTTGCAGGATGTCAAGTTGTGCAGTAGAGCATGACATCGGATATTGGAATTTCCAGTGTGAAGACCTCATAGCCTCTGACTGTGATGTGCACCTTTACTTTCCTTCTGGGAAGTCTTCTCCCTTGTCAAGGGTCAGTCTACTTACCTTCCTGCTGGACCTCAATTGCAGCCAGGTGTGCATAGACCAGCTGTAAAGAGAGCAGAGACAGAAGCTTTCTTGCATTCTGGACCAGTGACAACAAATAAGATGAGCTATGTCAGTGGTTTATTATCTACATCCTGCTTAGAGCCCTTGACACAGATCAAATTATGGTCAGCTTCATGTGTTTTACTCTGAGACAGGGAGTCAACACTAAAACCTATGCCAAAGCCTGGATTTCTTGTGATGGATGGAAAGGAGAACTCTTTGGTTCCAAATACTAGCCAGATGAACTGTTAGGTTGCTCAGAAAGCTTGGATGCCCTTAAACCAATATTAGTAACACAGAAAATGATTAGATTTCAAGTGCTATTTAAATTACAAATATAGTATTGGGGGGCATGCATGCATGGTGTACATGTATAGGTCAGAGGACAACTGTGCAGAGTTGTGTCTCTCTTTCCACCTTCTGGGGATTGAACTCAGGGCATCAGGCTTGCATAGACAACACTTTGGCCTGCTGAGCAATCTGGCTAGACCCTGGGTGCTGTTTAGGCTACTTTGGGCAAAAGTAGCTAGGGGTCTGTAGATCTGTATGCACAGTTGTGAAAACATCTTTGAATGCACATTTAAAAAAGTTTAAAATTAAATTTTCTTTATTATGTGTATATACATGCATGTGCTGTGGTTCATATATATGGTCAAAGGACAATTTATGGTGTCGCCCTCTCTTTTGATCGTGAATCACCTCGCAGTGGAACTCAGGTCATCAGGTCTGGCTGCAAGTACTTTCTCACCCTGAGCTACCTGACTGGATCTGAATGTACACCTCACTGTATCAGCTTTAGCCTGACAATGTTTGGAAAATGAGTGTCAATTTAAATGGATACAAACCAATCACATACAGGTAATCCTGCTACTGATGTGTCATGCAATGAGAAGAAATCTCATGATTATCTCATCGACATACTAGGCTCTTGAAACCCTATTACATCTCCCAGACACAAGTGGAGCAAGGTTACAGGCTCAGGGCACCAAGTTTGGTAAATCTCTCATGTTTTATGCTGAACCTTTTTGGAAGGTTGCTTTAATAAAAAACTTTTACTTTTCAGCCATTTTCCCAGGGATGCTTTTATTCCACGTAGGTGAAGAGCACTCCAACTTAAGGCTTCCACAGGAAATAGATACCTCTGGACTGGATTTGAGACAGAGAAGCACTCAGGGGTTCTGGGTTGGCATAGGCATGTAAAAACCATTGAACTGTAGCCTTTCAGGTAGTGTGCCAGCCCAATGGCCAGGTGCCAAAGTTGCTATTTGGCAACCAAAGACCAGACAAGCAGCTGGTTATTACTGTGGATCTCAGCAGTACGCTTGGGGCCGTGTCTTTGGTGCCAGCTCCTTCGACCCAGTTACCTACCAAACCCCAGAGGTCTTGAAGCTCTGTTCCCTTCCTGCCTGCTATTGGGTGCTTTGCTCTGGCAAGGGTGGTCTAGCAGGTTATCCTGCCTGGTCCTTCACTGAGGCATCTGGCTGCTGATGGATGCTTTTAGGCCCCTATAGCTAAGGGAATATTTGGCAGCCATGACTGACCCTATAGGGGCGCTGGCCAGGGCAGCCTGGCACTAGAGTCTGGCTAGGAGAGGGCAGAATTAATATGAGCTGCTGGCATTGCACTCCAGCCAGGAGCAAAGAAGTGACAGCCTGCTGGCATCTGCCTCTGGAGCTGTTGGCATCTATTCTGTGCTGTGTCTTTCTTTGTGAAAAGTACTGAGATGGAGGAGGGGCTGCCCAGAGAGTGAATCTGTCAAGAGGAAACGCGGAAATGCGTAGGAGGTAAAGGAAGAGGAACTGACCCATAATTAATGAGTGTAATGATATTAGTGACGGAGGAGTGGGGCCTTAAGTAAATTGTCTCTTTTAAAAGTGAGAGAATGGACCGGCAAGATGGCTCAGTGGCTAAACAGGCTTGCATTGCAAGCCTGATGACTTGAATTCAATTCCTGGTCCCACAGTGGAGGGTTAAGAACTTGCTCCTAAAGTGGTCCTCTGACCTCCTCACATATACTGTGAGGTGTGCATGTTCACCTTCACACACATCATCACACATCATACAATAACAATAGTAAAATAATTTTTTAAGTGGGGGAAACAATCTCTCTAGTCATTTTAACCCCCCCCCCCCCCCCCCGCCTTTTTTTTTTTTTTTTTTTGCTCCCACTTTTGGACCTTGAGAATAGTTTAATCTTTGGCTTTTGGAGGAATGTCAAGTCTTTTAAGAGATCTGGACTCACCTGAGGTATTCTCACCTGGCATCATGTGTAAGTTGACCTCAGCTGCTGATGAATTCAAACTGAGTCAGCGGGCATTAGTCAAGGCCGATTTGGAAGGCACACGCACCTTCTCCCCTTTTTGATTGGGTGGAAGTAGGGAGCGGGAGTGCTGGTAAGATCTTTTCCTCTATTTCCTAACAGACACCAGCAGTTTGCAACACTGTGCCCCGAGCCCATTCCCTGGAATGTAGAGAGCTATTCAGAAAGCTTCCAAATGAAGGCTGACAATTGAACATAGCCATCGGGCAATTCTTAGTGTCTTTCAAAGGATGCCTGTAATTTCTCCTGGGGAAGGTTGAACTGAACTACAATGGGGGATCTATTAGAAATATTGGCACGGAGGAACAACGCTGGTGTTGTCTTCAGTGACGGGATTCCCGCCTCGCTGCACAAGCAGCAGCAGCAGCAGCAGCAGCAGCAGCAGCAGCAGCAGCAGCAGCACACTTCCTATGAAATGTGTCTTTCATTCCTACCATCGATCATTTTCTAGAAGTGGGTGTTCAGCTCTCCTGCCTATTACTTCATATAGGTCAAACAAATAAAATGGGGATATGGTTTCAATCCTATTGTGCACCCACACAATATATTCCCTTGCTCTGTGTAAGAGCATGCATATGGGGGTGGGCTGGGTGATTGTGTGTGTAAGCCAGAGTCTCTTATAGCCAAGGCTGGCCTCAAACTCTTGATTGTTGTGTTGCCATCTCCCGAACACTGAGATACAGGTGTGCCACGTCATGTCCGTTTTCACTCACTTCTTTGCAGTAGTGACCTGTACATTCATTGACTCTATTTGGTCTTTTATCTAAGGAACCTTATTATAATAACCCTCATGGTTGTGTAGGTCAAAGACTCATATGAATCCTGCCAGGAAGATAAACCTTCCAGTAGTTTAACTAATCAATATTTTGCTCAAAAATAAATTTCACATTATTAGACCCAATCTGTGTTTTCTTGTGCAGGGATGCATTCCAGTTACAAAAATAACACATTGGCATTTGGTATTTCTATTTGGAGGATCATAATAGATAATTACTCTCTGAGCCTTCATTACTCCATACCTCTCCCTATCTATATGTGGAACACACATTCCTCTCCAGGAAACCAGCTTGCACACACTGCAAAATGTTTCTCATGTCCTGTGGGCATTTCAGCAGACTCCGATCCCATTCAAACTTACATGTTCCTTATTTCTATGATCAGACATTTTCACTTGTATGCCAGTTCACTTTTGCCTACTCCTGTCGTTTAGACATTCCCAGCCTGTGCCCCACAGGCTGCATATAATTCAGGATATCTATGAATGTGCCTAACACAAAACTGTAAACATACTTAAAAATTTGTGGAAGTTTCTGCTGTATTAGTTTTTGTAACTCCGTAGCATGGTTCTTAAGCATCTATTGTAGATGGCAGAATACAGTAGCAATGTCAAAAGGTTGGACGTACATGCCCAGAGTGTAATAACCATTCTGAAAGCAGGCATTGCCATGTACAAAATATTTGTATATATTATAATCTCAGTGAAAGGGAATTGTAATTGTACAGTGAAGGACATTTAACAACATTTACAGTAAGAAATTCATTCATGCCCATATCTGGAGGCACAGCTGATTGCTGCTGTTCATGAGAGTTATTTTCATGAAGTCACCATGTACTGTGAAGTAGTGAGTATTGAGTCAGAATTGTCTGGGAAAGAGAGGATTAAATCTTTGCCAATCTCAGCCCCAACAATTTTATCAGCAGATCAGTGTATAACTTTTATGCGTGTTTCTGTTTCATTTTTTTTTTGTTGTTTATTTGTTTCTATTTGATGTGTACAGGTGTTTTGTCCACATGTATGTCTGTGCAAAGCAGACATGATTGATGCCTTCAGTAGCCAGAGAAGGGCTCCAGGCCTCTGGGACTGAACTTAAAAAATGGTTGTGAGTCTCAGTGTGGGTTCTGGGAATCAGATCTGGGTCGTCTATAAGAGCAGCCAGTTCCCTTAACCTTCGAGCCATCTCTCCAGCCCCATGTGTCTTTAAGACACTTGCTTTCCACATATCATCCATTCGCTAACACTGGCATGGGCAGTAGTACTATGCATTGTGTCTAAATGAGGGTTACTTCACAGGTTTGTTTTCCCTATAAGGCAAATTGTAGCCTTCTTGCTATTGAGAGCAATGGGGAACACTTCAGTACTCCATTGGGGGATCATTTTAAACAATCTCCTCCCACAAAAATAAGAAAGACTATGCTCCTAACAGACCCCCTCCTAAAGGACATGAGAGCTAACATGAGATGGGAGCACTTTGCCTGTTTCTTGTCTGCTTGGAGGGTGGTGTGCCTGTCTTGCCGGCTAAATGTTTCCACAGAGTGCTGCGTCTGAAAATGTCTCTGAGTGGAAAATCCTGGAGTGGCAAAGTTTAGCAAATAGTCAAAACTGCAGCTACAGAGCCAGCTAATAATGGGGATCAACTGCATTTTGACCACAAGTATCTATATGAAAGTCACCATCTCATCTAATCCCAACTGTGTGGGTGATGAGGATGAGCTTAGACAACTTGGTTTAGTGGAGTATTTTGGAAACAGCAATTAAGGAACTTTCCTTTGAGACAGATTTCATTTGAAACTCTCAGAGCACTAATGAGTTCCTAATTTATCCTCACCAGTTAATTCCAAAAATTGAGACAGTTGCCAGCTTAAGTTTCTCAGAAGACAATTGACTCCCCTATAAATTATTCTATTGCAGAAGTAAATGCAGCTGTACTGCAATCTAGGATGGGATGCATGAAGTTATATGCCAAGCTCAAATGGCTGCACAACTGCATTTGCAGTAGCTGCAGTGAACTTGACTGGGAATGGAATTTAAATAGGCATGCATTATTGATGTTAATTCACTCTGGGGAACTTCCTTCTGCAATTTATCCAATCCACTGTGTACCACTGGATATATCATATGCCTGCTTTTATACATCCTGTGTGGGACTGTGAACAAAGTCAGAAAGGTCCATTTATCAGGACACATGGGAAACTAATGGGCACTTTTATAGTAATAGATTTTTTTTCTAATAGGAAAAAATGTTTATGGTACTTCTAAGATATTATTCAAATATGTGTGCATAAATATTGGAGAAAACTCAAAAATTAAACTCTCATCTTTAAATAAATATATTCAATTAAAGAGTGAAGTGTTAGTGTGTGAATGTGTAAGAATTCAAGGGAAGGCGTAAGTCCTCATGGTACAGGGATGACAGAAGCCATTAAAAAGAGGTTAAGCCAACATATAAGTGATGTTTTCATAGAGATTATGGTCATAAAATACTATGGTAAAGGTGTGTTTGCTGTGAGAAAGTGTGGATATATCTTTTGAGGTAGTTTTTTTTTGCAGGATAGGCCTCCTTCAGATGAAGCAATGGGTAAGCATGCCTGGGATGACCAGGACAGAACAGGGACATGCTCATAGATTCGGCCCAGACAGAAGTGTTTGAAGCATCAGCATAACTTGGCATATAGTTGTGTTGATCAACTCATGTCAGTCACTGGGCAAGCATCTTTGCTTCTCTCCCTCTCCATCTCCACAGGCAATCAGTTGCCATGTTGGTCTCCTGGGGTTGTTTATCCTTTGCTCTGACTCCTCTGTGCATTCACCTTCCAAGTTCCTGCTGTCTTTCCCTGCACAGGCCCCTCTTGACTATCC
This sequence comes from Peromyscus maniculatus bairdii, assembly GCF_049852395.1. NCBI lineage: Eukaryota > Metazoa > Chordata > Mammalia > Rodentia > Cricetidae > Peromyscus > Peromyscus maniculatus. Next base: position 114,514,372 of record NC_134858.1, on the reverse strand, counting down.
TCCCTGCCTCTCACAAAAGCTCTTGTGTCTGCTTTTCATATTTCAACTAGAACCAGCATCCTAATGCATCAACCACACAATGTCACCTCTAGGCTCAGAGTCCTTCCAGGCCCTACAAATGAGATCTATGTCTTATTTACCATTATGCATTGTTAATTATATACAGAAATAGTACAGTGATAGGCATATAAGCTACTGAAAATTCATATGTAGGGAGAGATATGCTTCAGTATTTGCTCTAACTCTAAAGACACTTTGGTCCACTCACTTATTAGTTCTTGATTTATATTAGCACACTTTCTATAAAGGCTTCCATCACAGAAAGGCATGTAAAATAAAAAAGTCTCTCCCCTGTAGCTAGAGTTTTCCTGCCTTGCCCACAGTCAGAACAAATCTTTGTCACCCGGCAGTCCCACAGCTGCTCAGACCCAACCAAGTAAACACAGAGACTTAAATTTCTTACAAACTGTATGGCCATGGTAGGCTTCTTGCTAACTGTTCTTATAGCTTAAATTAGTCCATTTCCACAAATCTAAACCCTGCCACACGGCTTGTGGCTTACCGGCATCTTTTCATGCTGCTTATCATGGTGGGCGGCTGGCAGTGAGTCCTTCTGCCTTCCTGTTCTTTTATTTCTCCTCTCTGTTAGTCCCGCCTATACTTCCTGCCTCGCCACGGCCAATCAGGTTTTATTTATTGACCAATTAGAGCAACTTGACATACAGACCATCCCCCAGCACAGCCAAGTGCAGACCATCTCAGACACCTGCACTCAGGCCAGTGGTCCTAATCATCCTCTATGCGGACCTGCTGGGTAAAGCCACGAGGAACCCAAGAACAGGCTCCCACAGGACATACAGAACATCCCACAGCACTCCTCAGATTTGTGTTAGTTGATTTTGTATCCTGCTGCTGTGCTGAAAGTGTTATTGGGTCTTCAGTTTTCTGGTTGGAGTCTTTAGGGTCTTTTAAGGATAGGCTGGTACCATTGACAGATATGGATGATTTGACTTCTTCCTTTCCTATTTGTGTACATTTCTGTTAACATATGAGCTCCCTAAGATTTGAAACTCTATGAGGAATAAGGGTAGAGAGTATGGGCATCCTTGTTTCTTTCCATATATTAGAGGTAATAATTTATGTTTTACCCATTAGGTATAATGTCTGTTGTAGCTGCATCATATATTGCCATAAAATATACTTTCTACCCCTAGTTACTCTTATTTCTTCTCTTTATCCCTAGTTGCTATTCATAGAGGAATTGTGCTCAAGATAAGTAACCAGAGATGAACATTATTTGCTTATATATTACAATCCCATATGGGCATGAGTCATGCTGATTCATGGTTATTTTAATTAGACACAAATCAAATTGAATTTCAAATTTCCCTAAAGAACAAATAGTTTAGCATTTGTTTAAATTTTTAAAACACACACACACACACACACACACACACACACACACACACACACACACACGTATACACATCACCATTGCATATTGCTTATTTACTTTCAATATTTAGACAGAATTGGAGTTGATGGTTAGTGACATAATCTTAGCTAAATTAATATTATGTAGCTTCTTACAGAAGTTGTGGCCACATATTTTCCTTTATTTGACTCATCCAACATTTTTTCTGTGATTAATTTAGGTTCCTCCTTCATAGAGATGCCAGGGAGGCTTCGTGGGGTCATGAACAACAAACAGTACGGTAGTCAGGATACTTTGCTCTGGCTCGGCCGTCTTCAAACAATCAAGTGGATATGCTACTTTTAAAAGACATTTTATTTTTATTTTTTGTGTATGAGATTTTGCCTGCATATATGTCTGTGTAGCATGTGTGTGCATTGCCTGCAGAGACCAGAAGGAGGGCATCAGATCCTCTGGAACTAGAGTTACTGATGGTTGTGAGCCACCATGTGGGTGCTGGGAACCAAAACCTGGGTCTCCTATAAGAGCAGCCAGTGCTGTTGACCACTGAACCATCTCTTCAGCCCCTAGCTCTGCTATTGATGCCCTGTAAGATGTAGGGCACTTAACAAGGTCAGCACATGTCGTCTTCTATTTCTTACCATGCTTACATTGCTTGTGCGGTCTTCCTTTACTGATCCATACTGCCACAGTCTCACAGTCAGCTGTAGAGAGGACCATGAACTGTGGGTACAGATAACAGACTCAGCATCTATGGTGGCAGAAGATGGAGTGTAAGAAAATGTTGAGAACCTTTTGTTTTCTCTTTTTGTTCTACTCTTAGCTGAACGATTCCATAGGAATGTAACGATCAACTAAAAAATTAAGAATGGCATTATTTATTATCCGCCTGTTTAGGATGCCACAAAGACAGATTGTTCTCTTGTAAATTGCCTTCTGCTTCCTGGGCATTGGTGCTTATCATCACGAGAAACACTTATTCAACTGGTCTCCTCTTCATTTAGCAAATTCTTATTAATTGCTCACTATTTTTAAGCCTGTGATAGGTACTAGGTATAAAAAGTGATTAGAGAAAAGATTAAATGTAGGAGGACTTTGGAGAAGGGCTGATGTGTTAACTGCTTGCGGTTTTGATGCCTAGCTTCAAACTCCTGTGTTTGATATGTTCGTCTACAGCAGTGCCACTACCTCTCAGCTTGATTTAGGGGGGATCATTTGGTGCACGACTGTTAGTCCAAATATTAGAACTTTGGGTGCTAGAATTGTAGGTAAAGTGCTGTGTAGAAGCAGACATGTTCTTCACCCAGAGAGCAGGGCAGTGGGGGTGTTAATCTAATCCTAGCCAGCCAAGTTCAGAGTTAGGGAGATGTGTAGGACTGGGCATGCTTTCTGCTGAGGAACCCACTGTGGCTGGAGCTGACTATTCCATGTGTTTCCCTCCTTTATCTCTTAACATAACTCACACTGCACTGCATCCCTCTAACTCACGGAGCTTCCATAAGCCGAGTAAGAAGATAGAGTATCATTCTTCCACCTCATCTATCTTGGATGACAGGATGGTGCCCACTTACCTTCTGCACTGCAAGGTCAGTTGAGGATTGACAGCCATCCAGGCTACCACATTGACCAATAACTGGATATTTTCTGCACAGTGTATAGTCAAGGTCTTTGAAACCAACAGAATCTGTGGTGATTGTGTTTCTCATTGGGCACCTGCCAATCTCATATAACTTGCATGAAAACTGACCACAACTTTGTGGAAAGCCAATCTGGCCCTTATTTGGGATCCCTAGGGTTTCCAACATCTATAAGAAGATGCAGAACAGTCTGAATATATTGGCAGATGAAGCCTGAGGATGGGAAGTAGGAGTGAGGCCTCAGACCATATGGGAATGAGACTGTCCAAAGCCCCTTCTGAAGTGAGTGAATTAGCAAGTACTGTCAGTATGCTCATTTTTGTTAAGAGTTATTATAGGTGCCATTCCCTCAGCCCTGCAGGAGGCAGACTATAGGCCATTCTAACTTATCTTCCAGAAACTCCAATCTCCACCTTTAAAACGTTTAATTTGAATTAGAGGAGAGAAAGTTATTAGCCAGCAAGATCTTTCATATGTACTGTTCAAAGCATAGATAACTCACTAAACTAGAAACTATTTACAAATTCAGGACTTCCTCCCTTCCTTTATAATCTCTCTCTCTCTGTCTCTGTGATGTATAATCATTATATGCAGAGATACGGATAGAAAAATGATTGATTAATCAAATGACAGATAATAGATAGTAGCTAGATTATGGATGATAGATTAATATATATATATATATATGATAGATCAGTATGATATAGGATGGATGATGGTAGATAATAGATTAATTGATGGATGATAGATGAATGATAGATGCTAGATAGATGTATATGATTCTAGATTGACAAGTATACAATGGAGAGATGATGGATGGACAGATAAGATGATAAGATATACATTGATGATTATTGACAGATTGGCAGGTAGATACCTACATAAATAGATGATAGCTAAGTATTAGACTGACAGATTTACAGATGATAGACAGATAAATAAATAGATAGATGCATAGATAGGTAGATAAATGATAGATACATAGATAGATGATAGATAAATAGGTAGATAGGTAGGTAGATACACACATAGGTATCTCTCTCTCTCTCTCTCTCTATATATATATATATATATATATATACACACATATATATATATTTGGAGATAGACAGATAGATACATACATAGATACATAGATAGATTTTCTATGCACCTTAGGAGGTGTCAGAAAAGTATTCAGAAGATGGCTTGCTCTCTCTGTGACTGCCAGAGGCTACAGCTGTTATGAAACACCATCGATCACATGGTTTCATCAGGAAGAAAATATATACGCCTTAAAGACTCAGATCAAGGCTGTTTTCTCTGGAAGGCCTTCCAGACTTTTCTCTCTCAGGTCACCCCACTTCTTCCTTGTTTTAGCACACCTGCCTTTGTTCCTCTACAAGCTCTAACCTGTGCACAAGAATCATGGCCAGCCCACACCATTAGTGTTAGATTGCACTGATTTATTTTCATGTCTGTGAACCTGAATTAGTAAGCATTTCCTGGGTCGGGGTGGGGTGGAGCTCATGTCTGATCCATCTCCATATTCCAAGGATGAAGACTACAGGCACAGAAGGTGCCTGATCGGTAGTTACAGTGGATGTAAGTGGATGTAAATAATGCATTTGACAGTGATAAACCTTCATTTGCCATATCTAGCCCCACCTCATTTCTCCAAGGGTGTAATGTCTGCAGTAAGTGATGGTTAGACCAGGGGCTTTCAAAAGTCCCAGTGGAAAGCGTGAGTCCCGGGGGCTTACATTCTAAAAAGCCACTCCACAGTGGAAGTCATGTGACTCAGTGCATAACTGTCAAGTGGCAGATTTATTGTTAACTGTGCTGGCCTCTTGGTAAGGCTTGCTCATTAGTAGTTGGGCAGTACATTTGAATGCCTGTATCTAACCTACAACTGTACATTAAAAGGCAGTACTATAACACTTAAATAATTTACAATAAATAATTAAGGTATTTCTCCAGAAACATGGCTTCTATTATCTCTGGCCAGTGGATGGTCTCTACATTTTTGAAAGGTCTTATGGTTTGGGGCCAAAGTCAAGGGGGATATTTAGTTCCTTTGAAACAATTTTCCCCTGTGTGTCTGTTCAGCCCTCCCAGGGGGAGGCTTTGCAGAAGCACACAATTTGTATTTATGGATTCAGAAATCTATATGGTGGGAAATCTCTTTAATTGGAATTTTTATATTAAGTTCTTTAAAAAAAAAAAAAAAACACTTGCCAAAACAGAAAAGACCTCTGCTCTAGGGATTTATTTTTCCCCCAATGAGTTCATATTATTAAAATTTTCATTTCTCTGCATATTCTTTCAGCAATGTAATTCCAAGATCACTTGAAAGGTTCCTTACGTTTTGCTTTGTCATCACTTTGTTGTCTTACATCCCATTGTCATTTGGGTCTGGGTCTATGCGGGTGGAATTGATGAGGAGAGGAAGAGTGGCGGTTATAGTTTGCCAGAGGCATCTCAACAGCTGTGTAAACGGCCGGTTCTGGGAATAGCATGCTGATGACTTCTGGATGTGATTCAGGATCAGCGTGGCTCCACAGTGGGACCTTTCTTGCTGCCTGTTGATGCTGCTTTGTGGTCATTCAGGAAGTTGAAACTCAATCTGAAAGGCTCTGGAGAACTCTTCTTAATGAACCATAAACCTCAGCGGTCTGGAGAGAAGGCTGTTTCTGATGCAGTCATTACGCCTGTATGTGCACACTGATACCAATTAGACTACGGACATATACCAAGCAGGAGACCCACATGATTGCGGAGGCAGATGAATCATGGCACCTGCCGAGGCCCTTGCCCAGAAGCCAGTGATTTCTCCATGAGAAGCAGAGTCCAGCTTCCTGTGTGTCCTGTTTCATCTAGTGCCTTCTCTGTGACCTCCTCAAATGCTTTAATTTAAAAAAATCAATTTGAATTCACAGAAATAATGGTTGTTTCATGGGTTCTTTTGTTTCATTTGGAAGATTACATAATAAATATACATACAATTTAAATCATGGAGCTGGAGAGGTGGCTCAGTAGTTGAAAGTACTTTGTTCTTGCAAAGGACCCAAGTTTGGTTCTCAGCACCCACATAGCAGCTCACAACTGTCTGTAACTTAGTGCCAGGAAGTCTGATGCTCTTTGACCTCTTTAGGTACCTGCACACACATGGTGCACATAAAGTTCCACAGGCACACATATTCATAGAAATTTTTTAAAAAATTTAACAAGTTTATATCATAAAAAATTAGATCCCACATCTGTGTTTTTTTTAAATCACTTTGAAATAAAATTACTCTTAGTGAAAGAAACATCTAAAAACATGAGCAAACACTGTATGTGGGGAGTTCTCCACAATGATGATGGTATTTTTAAGGGATTGAATACTTGTGAGAGTACTATCATATTGTGCTATTCCTGCACATCAGTTGCTTCTAGTCATAATTCAACAGTGCAGCCTGCTGAAGAAAGCAGGAGGCTGGCTGGTGTGTCAGCCATGGGTCACCTACCCTGAACACTCAGCGTAATAACAAATTATGTACTAGTTCTGTGCAAACACGGTCAGCCTTATCTTTTCCTTTAATCTGTGATCTAGGTGATAGCTGCACTGCACATTTTACTCTCTATGGAGTCAGAATGTTTGCTTAATTGTTTTAGTATCACTGTGTTCTTTGACGTTGATGCAGGTGCTGGTGAAATTTGGCACCATGTCCTCAAGTCTTTGTTTACATAATGCTGGCATGGATTTAGTCTTTGGAATGCATATTGCATTTCTGCCAGATTACTCTCAATTTGTTTGACCAAAGGTTACAGAGAAATTTTAGGCCAGGTAAAAAAAAAGTGCATCATTACATTTGTGACTGTGTTCTCACATTCACTAAATAGGCTTTGCTTTTCCTTATGTATTTTATAGAAGTCTCCAGATGAGATCAAAGTACTTTTTGCTCACATATATACTACCACAGAATGTCTACATGTGTTAGTAATAATTATGCAAACATGTCAGTTGAAAGCTGTATAAAATCTTCCAGGATGAGAGGGAAACAAGACTCTCACAGGAAGCTCAAATATACCTTTAAGCTCCTTGACTTTATAAATGCAAAATTTTAACTTAAGTTATATCTGGGGGTGGGAAGTAGGTTGAAACACTTGCTGTGAGAGGCTAGTAACCCAAGTTCAGATCCCCAGAATCCACAGAAAGCTGGATTCAGCAGTTCACATCTGTAACTCTAGTATCCAAAGATGAGATGGGTGGAGACATGAGAGCCACCTAGACTCTCATAGATCAGCTAGGCTGAAGTATCCTGGAAGTCTGTAGAATAGTCAGAAAGGCACTCCCTCAAAACAAAGTGGAAGGTGAGAGTGCCCCAAAAGTTGTTCTCTGAACACCATGGAACGTGTGCACATACATGCACACTCACTGTAAACTATACGTATACACTGCACGCATGCACGCACGCACGCGCAGGCGCGCACACACACAAAGTTATATCTAATTCTTGATGCAAAGGTAATTTTCTTCTAGCTCTAATTCTAACAAAAATGTTTGGACTTTGTTGGAGGATATGCTTATGTGGAGTTCAGAGGAAAACCTCGGGTATCCTTCCCTAGGAGCTGTCCATCTCGTTTTTGATAGTCTCACTTTTCTTTGGAGCTCACCAAAGTAGACTAGGCTAGCTGGTCTGAGAGCCTCAGGGGTCCATCTCTGTCCTGCCAGTTCTGGGACCATTGGTGTACATCACTACTCCTGGTTTTTTCACCTGGGTTCTGGGGCCTAAACTCGGGTCCTCATGCTTACATGACCTTACTTTGTTGACGGAGCCATCTTCTCAGCCATATCCTAGCCTTTAGGCTCAACAAGAGTGGGTGTTCATTGCACCAATGAATGCATTAAAACTGTGTCTTTCAGCTGAAGTATGTGTAGGAAATTCTCAGTGATCTTGATTCAGGTATGACTCTGAGGTAGTAGGTATGGAATTTTCTAGAAGCTAAGGTGACGTCATTGCTACTGCCCTATAGACCATACTTGGAGCAGCAAGCTCACCAAACATAAGAAATAAGCATGCCATTTCTGATGCTGGTTGAAATATTTAACTTTGTAAAAATACCTAAGATACACTCTTAATATGGAGTGTGGTCTCTGAGTTAGAACATGTTTCTCATCAATCATTACAGAGTGTTGACCCCTGTGTAGGGACAAAAGTTGAGCCATTTTGAAGGATGTTGCTGAATTCTAGGCTTCTTTGTTTCCCCACACTAATGTGATGTAATTTTTATACAGAAATGTATATATGACTATAGACATTACTTTAGCATAAGAAAAGATTCCATAAGTTGGGTTTTCATTGATTTTTGTGGGTTTTTTTTTGTTTTGTTTTGTTTTTTGTTTTTTCGAGACAGGGTTTCTCTGTGTAGCTTTGCGCCTTTCCTGGAACTCGCTTTGGAGACCAGGCTGGCCTCGAACTCACAGAGATCCGCCTGCCTCTGCCTCCCGAGTGCTGGGATTAAAGGTGTGCGCCACCACCGCCCGGCGATTTTTGTGGTTTTTAAGTGAGCATAAGAGTATGTCAGCAGTCTCCATGCCAAATTGTCATGTTCTTAAATTTTTCTCTCTCCCAAAAGGAAGGGTGGAACAGCTCTCTGTGTCCTCTGACTGTTGTGGTTGAAGATCCCCCAGAAGGCTCACGATTAGTTAGAACCTGTACTTGTTTAGGTGACAGCACACAATAGCCAGATGTCACCTCTGGAAAGACTTGACTTTCAGAGCAGCCATTGCTCTTACAAATACAACATCTGGCTTTGATCTAATCTGCAGTAACTTAAATGGCTTATCCTGATTGCTTGGCATAGTACAGTAACCTTGGAGAACTCAGTTTTTTTGGGGGGGCGGGGCTTTCCCATGTATAAAGTTCCATATAGCTTACATAGTAGTTAAGAAATGACTTGAATTAAGATAGATGTTTACTTTCTCTTCTGGTATTTCTCTTAATGTTAATACCAGAAAATGGCTTTATTTTCTTGTTAAATATTTATTTAAAATACATCAATACTTGTTTAGAAAGTTTGTTTCATATGAAGCCTGTTTTCTAAGCTAGAAGCATTTCGTCCAGACATAATGTAAACTGCTTTGAATGGACCAGACTCTTGCAGGGAGAGACCTTCTAAGGAACAAGAACTGGGTAGCGAGGATGCTCTTTGGATGGCGTCATTTTATTGGTAGTTTTGTCTGGTGTATTCAATGATACACACACATTCAAAATTCTCCTTCTAAGTATGGTGAAATATAGAGAGACCATGAGACATGACAGCACAAATGTTTGCCTACACTAAAACTCAGACCATAATTGGAACTTGGTAATGGCTCCATCATCAGTGTCCAGTACTCTCAAACATAGGAAGGAGGAGTGGTGATGAGGTGAAGCCATGCTTCTGTTGCCAGGTGACCATTTATCATGATTTATTTGTGTTTTAAAATGTTAAGTGTGCAAACAAGCTGTAGGAAGACACATACACTGACTCATTTGAAGAAAGCTCTGAGAAGGGTAGAAGTGAGCAGTACAGAGCATGTTCACCAACTAAACAGTGCAGAAAGCAAAAGGAATCTGATGATAGAATACAGGGAGCTTGATGGTCATCAGGGTTAACACAGGAAATGGAGCTGGATAGAGAAATATGCAAGACAGTTTTACAACTGGGAAATAGTGCACATCTTAAACTTTATGTTCATTTAAAAATTTACATAGGTTGAGCATGTTTCACTCATTCAGTATTCATGTCAATAGAAATACTTGTATATATTATGTAATGCATGTATTTGTTTAAAGATTGATCTATGTATTTGTGTGGTGTGTGTGCACATCTGAGTATATGTGCATGTACATATGTGGAGGCCAAAAAGCAGCATTGGTGTCTTCCTCTGACTCTCTATCTATGCTTGAGGAGAATTTCTCTGAACCTGGGATCACATCTTCTAGGCTAGGTTGGAAGCCAGAAAGACACCATCCTCCTGTCTCTACTCCCTCCAAGTTGTGGTCACAGGCATGCATAGAATGCCCAGCTTTATACCTGGGTTCTGGGTCCAAACTCAATACCTCCTGATTATGCAGCAGGTGCTCTTTATCTGAGTCATTTCTCCAGTACCATGTACTATATAATTTAAAGTAGAATTAAAATATATAAAGATAAGACAAAGAGAGTGAATATATTTAACTTGAAGTATAATAATTACAAACATTATAAAGACAGTAGTTACACATAAATAAGCTAAAATGTGAAACAATTGCATAAGAACTCCATAAATTTTGATGTTTGTGTGTGCTACATAAAATGATTTTGAAAAGCAATGCAATGCACATTTTAAGAGTTTTGAATATCGGTCTGCTTTTCAAATGGAATTTGACAGTAAGTACTTTAAAATACCCAGCAGCCATCTCACATGAAATTAGAGTTCTATAGTTTCACAGACGCTTTCCAGAAGGTGTGCCTTTCATCCGTGTATTCAGTGGATCCTTCTAGCATATTAACAAGTTTGAACAGAGATGTTAGTTATTTCTCAGAAAAGGTCCAATCTACTCACTTAGTGACCCCATTGTGGTGGCTTTGGGAAGACCAATACCCATGTATACACACATATACATAGAAAGCTTTTCTTTCTGATGATAGTGTTCTGAAGAAAAACAAAACAAAAGATATTATTTCCATAGCTGTAAAAAGTTAGCTTAAAAATGTAACCATTTTGAAATACATTGATAGGAATCAATTGAAAATATATTTAACTTTAAGTATGCACACAAGCTACAAGCACATGGGTGCTTGTACGTGTGTGTGTGTGTGTGTGTGTGTGTGTGTGTGTGTGTGTGTGTATTCCCACTCATATATACACATGTGTGTGGAGGTCAAAGGGAGATACTGGATGTTTTCCATCTATTTTTCTCTACCTTATTTTTTGAAACAAGCTATCTCACTGAACCTGGAGCTCCTGATTAGCTAGACTGGCCTATGGCATGTCTGTGAAGGTTTGTCCTAATTATGTTAATTGAGATGAGAATTCCCCAGCCCATTGGGGATGGAACTATCCCTGGGCAGGGACTGTGAACTGTGTAAATGTGGAGAAAACAAGGCAAGTACAAGCAAGAGAGCAAGCAAGCCATGAGCATGCATCCATTTCTCTCAGCGCTTGACTGGGGATGTGATGTGACTAGCTGGTTGATGTCCCCTCCTGGATTTCCCCACAGTGATGGACAGAAGCCTCGAATTGTAAGGTGAGGGAAGCAAACGCCTTTCTTCCTGAGTTGCTTTTTGTAATGGTATTTCATCACAATGATAAAGTAAAACTAGAACTCCCTGTCCCAGAAGAACAAGGCTGGTGGTTCCTGAGAAATGGCACTCAAAGTTGACCTCTGACCTTCACGCACAGGGGAGAGATAAGCACATGCACACAGTTCATGCACCCCCACATCCAGGTACACATGCACAAATATTGCTAGCTGTAGCTGGAGTTTTTTCTCTGGGTCCCACCAAGCCCCAGCAGTCCGACAGCCCACTTATAAAATAAACACACAGATGCTTATAATATTTAAACTGTTTGGCCTAATGGCTCAGGCTTTTAGCTATCTAATTCTTACATCTTAAACTAATCCATTTCTATAAATCTATACCTTGCCACGTGGCTCGTGGCTTACCAGCATCTTCACATGCTGCTTGTCCTGGTGGTGGCTGGCAGTGTCTCCCTCTCTCAGCCTTCCACTTCCCAGAATTCTCCTCTCTCCTTGTCCCACCTACTTCCTGCCTGGCCACTGGCCAATCAGTGTTTTATTTATACAGAATGATATCCACAGCAGCTAGCTTCTGCCATCATATTGTCATTGTTAGCATGTTTTATTGGAAAATAGCAGGAGACAGGGACATGTACCCACTAGTGTACAGCTTGGTGTATTTTCATAAACTGAACATATCCAGCAGCCAAAACATGGGAGAAACATGATCAACATGCTAACAAACTTTTAGGTCCTTCTAATTGGTGATCTCATTCAAAATTAGCTATTAGCTTACCCTAATTTGTGTAAATTAAGTCATATAAATCATAGTTTTGTCCATCTTGTTGAACCCTCCTGGTGGTTCATCTACAGTGCTTCTCTGGTTTGCTGTCTTATCATGGTATGCTTGCTATTTCATAGTTTGAAAAACTCAATATGTCTGCTCTGGTTGGTTTTATGTCAATATGATATTTGCTAAATTTTTCTAGGAAGAAGAATTTTAATTGAGAACATATTTCCATCAGTTTACAAAGAGACGAGTCTGTGGGGTCATCTTAATGGTAGATGTGGAGGGCTCACTGTTGGTGGTGCTACCCCTGGGCAGGAGGTGCTGGATGTTATAAGAAAGCAAGCTAAGCAAGCTATGTGGAACAACCTAGTAACCATCACTCTTCCATGGCCTCTACGTTAGCTGCTGACTCTAGGTTCCTGCCTTGAGTTCCTTCCATGACTTCCCTTCATTATGGACTAATAAATGAAATAATAAAATGAAACCCTTTGTGCAGTGCTTTTGGTTGGTCATGGTGTTTATCATAGCAATAGTTACCAAAATAAGACTATATCCATCCCATTTTTATAAACTTTTACTTGGTTTGCAGTTTTATACTTCTGATGAACATCTTATATTTTTACTACAAGTCATTAATACAAGGAAATATGTTTAGCTTCTTTAGGTATTTTCATGTTGTGGACATAACATGTTTCAGGTTTGTGTTCTCATTCTCTCTTTATTTCTTTGATAAGATCACCTTAGGTTTCTTAATTTGATCTCGAATTTACTATATAGTTCAGGTGTTATTCAATTCACAGTCCCTCTGTCAGCTTTCCAGTGCACAGACTGCAAGGGTGAGCAAGAACACCTAGTTCTGTTTTCCTAGGCTGGCCCTCCTCCTGCTCATTGGGTTGACTTCTTTTGTGCCACTGATCCTACCTTATGTTGTATGTAATGACTGAATAGTACACTCAAGGAAAGTGGTTAATGAATTCAAATAGTTGTCGGGATTAAGCTCTGCTTGTAGCCAGAAACTCTGCAGAGAGAGACAGAGAGAGAGACAGAGAGAGAGAGAGAGAGAGAGAGAGAGAGAGAGAGAGAGAGAGAGAGAGAGGAAGAGGGAGATACAAAGATGCTGTATGGACTATGTATGGAGCAAACAACAGAATGACAGTGGACAGAGGAGAGACAAGAAGAAAGGATGAAAGTTTGGGGTTGATAGACTTTCAGTAGAGTCCAGGATACTCTAAGAAACTAATAGCCAGATTTGGTTAGACTCAGAGAAGATAGTGGGAACAGAGCCCAGAAAGAGAAACTGACCTTAGCATCTCCTCTGATTGAAACAGTATAAATAAGGCAATGCATCCTGAAGGACCAGAGGGCTAACATACTCTTGGAGTCTTCATTGAGATGATGTTGCAACCCAGATGAACAAAGCACTACACACTGTACTCTGTCAATAGTGCCTGTGATAGACAATGAAAGTACTGTTAAGTGAAGGCGGGGAGAAATTAATCAAGAACAATGCAGGTGTCAGTCAGCAGTTAGCTTACATAATCTGCCCCTTCTTTTCTTATTAACACTAGCTATCAAAAGCTGGTCTTACTGGTCTAGGAGGGACATTATTACATCATTAGATATTGCCTGGGTTCCCATGGGCTGTAGACACTGTATATACCATAAATATACATGAGCCATGGAGTTTCTCCTTAAGCATTATGGGATATGATCTGGGCTTGACTACAAAGATTCATAGCCACATGTGTTTCTAGAAAGTAAGAAATTAGAGATTTGGGTTGTGAGAGCAAGGATATTTTATCATGAGCATCCCAAGGGGCCTTGTGGTGGAAGTTAGAGCCATGCTACAGTCTTATTAAATAAATAGGAGTTGATCAGATAAACGAGTCTAAGAGAGAAACCTGTTCTTCGTGGTATGGGGGAAAGGTGGAGTTTGCCTTGCCTTTTCCCTTTGCCCAAACCCTCTCAAGTTGCATAAACTAAATATCTAGGGAGTGTTTTGTCATGCCGAATACCCATGGAATGGAAGGAATGCACCCAGGTGGTATGTGTGTACCTGAGGTCACAGGGAAAGGATTAAGCAAATAAAATACTAGAAGTCACTGCCCCTGGAACTAAGGTAGCATGACAGCAGTTTTGCAGTGTACTCTCTCTTTTTAAAATATTGTGTGTGTGTGTGTGTGTGTGTGTGTGTGTGTGTGTGTGTGAGAGAGAGAGAGAGAGAGAGAGAGAGACAGAGACAGAGACAGAGACAGAGACAGAGACAGAGAGAGACGGGGAGGGGAGATGTATTGTTTGTGGTTGTTTGGCTGTGTCTGTGTGGCTGTGTGCAGCTGTATTTTTGTGTATATGCCCTGTGTGTACCAGTGACTTCAGGCCAGAAGAAGGCAACTGATTCCATAGCGTTGGAGTTACAGGCAAGTGTGAACTATGCAAAATACCCATTGTGAAGCCGAACTGGGGTTCTCTGGAAAAGCAGCAAGCACTCTCCTGAGCCATCTCTCCAGCCCTCTATACCTTTTCTCTTAACTATACTTCATAGATTTAAATGATACCTTCACCCTGAAGTGTTCATCAGGCAATGTGTATCACTCCCAACAACTTCCATTTTCTGGGTGAATGACCATGAGAAACCTGTGTTTATTCAGAATGCTTCCCAAGCACTCCCTTGTTAAGTCTTTGAATTCCATATATCCTACCTGCAAGTTCAAATGTTCTGTGTATAATACAGAAAACCTATGAAGGTGGTCATTTTATAGAGATGATTGAACCATATCATTGATTAGGATTTATTTGAATATACATGGAACCTGTACTTTCTGGCATAGTTTCACAGCTACTCCTTGTTTGGGGTGAGGCATAGCAACTTTATACAACATGCTTCTCAAAATTTAATTCCAAAAGACTGATGTATTGAAAACAATGCTCATGTTCTTATCTACTTGAATACTGTGTGTGTGTGTGTGTGTGTGTGTGTGTGTGTGTGTGTGTACAGACATACATGTGCCACAGCATGCACACATGTGGAGGTCAGAGGACCATTTCTGGTGCTGGTCCCATCTTTCCACCTTGTTTGATACAGGATCTCTCCATCAAGACCTTAGGTAGACCAGCTGGCCCTTAAGTTTCTGGAGCTTCTCAGCTCAGTCTCCCATATCCCCTCTCTAGGCGTGCTTGTAGTCTATCTACTTGCCAACACATTTGGTTTTTATGTGGGTTCTGGCAATCTAAACTCAGGTTGTCTGCCCTGGGCAGCCAGAACTTTTACTCACAAAGTCATCTC
The DNA here is from genome assembly GCF_049852395.1 of Peromyscus maniculatus bairdii. Classification (NCBI taxonomy): domain Eukaryota; kingdom Metazoa; phylum Chordata; class Mammalia; order Rodentia; family Cricetidae; genus Peromyscus; species Peromyscus maniculatus. Next base: position 114,498,993 of record NC_134858.1, on the reverse strand, counting down.
TCCTGACCCTGTTTTACACAATTTTGTAATTGAGGAAATGGGTCTTGATTTCGTCCTTTTTGATTCTTGTATTATTATCTTTAAGAAAATTAAAAATGAACTCTGTGAAACTACTTCTTTTGTATGGTGTTTTCTATTTTGTCCTTTATGGGTTCTGGATTTTTCAACAAAGCAGTTGCACCATTATGTAACTTAATCACAGAGTTGTGTTTAAAATGTCATGGAGCTCAGAAAGCTGTAATAGACACCAGGTTATCTGGCACTTATGCATAAATCTCCCTGGGAATGTGTTGAGTTCTTTGCATTGGACATTCATTTCAGCAATGCTACTGTGTATCCACTAGACAGCTTACAGCAGCCACCAAATCGTGGATGAATTTCTCTTTGGTATATTTCTTTCCCTCTTCCTCCTCCTTGACTATTTTGGCTTGTCTTTGTGGACTTAATGTGAGCCCAGAAAACATTTTACAGTAAAGACTTTGAAACTCTTTCTAGAGGGATGGCTCAATGCTCTGCTGCTCTGACAGATGGCCAAGTTCTTCTTCTAGAACCCATGTCACAGGGCTCACAGATGTTGTACCTCCAGCTCCAGAAGATCAGACAGCTTCTGTGGACATCAGCATTCACATGTACAACGCGCCCCCCTACACACATACAGATACGCACAAATACACAGGTTCAAAGTTAAAACTAAATCTTAAAAGTGAACCAACAAGCAAAACCCTCTCTGAGTTTGGTCCTTGGGTGGTGTTAGGCCTCACCCTGTCCTTGGATAAAGTGAAGTTATGTGCTGAGTGTCAGATATGAGGAAGCAGTGTGTTGCTATGTGTAAAATAGACATTTGGCTGCTTTGCAACATGGGAAATCAATCTTTGTCTGTATGTTGCTGCCTCTCCTTGCCTTCCGACCCCATTGTCAGAACTGAGGGGATTGTATACTGTATTTATTTTTTATCCATTCATTCAATGAACATGTGCTGCTTTGTGTAATAAAACATAAGATTTATACTCACTCTATCCTTGAAGTCTTCAAAGTCTGGATAAGAAATGACACAACAGAGTACAATACAACAACAGTAAAATAACGTATTTTACCACTAAAACCACAACTTATGATCCAGCAGAATCTCGACCAGAGTTGTATCCACTGTCCCATTGGATTAGGACAGAAGATACATTACCTTCTTGGGAAAGAGAGGACTGCTAGAGAGATGTCAGTTGAACTACAAAGAAGAACAAAACATCATGACAGCAGCCATCTTGGAAGAGGCAAAAATGAAGCTTCAGGACTCATGCCAGACTTGGGAGCCACTATTCTGTTAGCAACACAGACCATTTTTGAGGTCATACCATGCATGTTAGCAGATATAACAATACTAGTCAGCATGGTCCATGTGGGTGACTATAGGTAAATGCTACCAACCGACTGGCTTTTCAACAGTTCTGTAGGCTGGGGAGTTGAAATCAAGACACTGGCAGATTCCGTCTGGTGAGGTCCTTCTCATGATTCATAGACTCACTCTTCAAGTGGTGATTGGCAAAGCTCTCTGTATTTTTATGAGGACACTAATGTTGACTAATGCTTTGCCCACAGTCCCTGCTTTTAAGTGCCTAGATAGGTGACTAGGTTTCTAAGTACCAGTTTTGAGAGGACAAAACATTTAGTCTATAACAAAAGGGTACATTCTATAGAAATATTCTCCAAGCCCTGGAAATGCTTCCAAATGCTGGGTAACTGGTAAAGTGAGTAGAGTTTTAGATTAAATGCTGCTTAACCTGTAGATGATAACATGATTTATAGAATCCAAGAGTTGATGTCTTCCTTAAATTGCTGTATCTGCTCTTTGTGAAACTGTGGTAATGTGTGTTCAATCCATGCAGAATGTTCAGTGTGCTAGAATGGGCTGCATGCAAGCCCTAAATTTCCTTGAAGAATTAATTTCCTTACACATGAACTCTGGTAATTAGTGGTATGACCAGTTATATTATTCCTGAAGAATTTAGGTCCTTTAAGGAATAAATAGTTCTGTAGACTTTTGATTGAACAGCGGACAGACAGACTTTCATGTGAACTTGTTCATTGTATGTAATGATCAAGGAAATCAAGGAAAGAGAGATAGCTAAATGGACCTGAATATAAATACAAGCAAGACTACTAAGAGTGATATGACCTTGGGGAAGCCAATGATGTATCAGACTTAACTTTTTTCATCTTTCAAAACAATGCAAGTGAGGGCTGAGATTGTTGCTCATGGGTAGAGTAGTTGCCAAGCATGCACTCAGTTCTGGCTTAGTCCTCAGCCTCTCACAAACCCATCATGGTGGTCCTCAGAGATGGAGGCCAGAGGATCATAAATTCAAAGTCATCTTTAGTTACATAGCAAGTTTAAGGGAAGCCTGGGCTACATGAGACCCTGTCTCAAAACAAAACAGTGGTGAGATCAACTTACTGGGTATATGGGAGAATTTGAAATAAAATACCTAATGCAACCTGTCACGGGTCAGGTGCAAAGCCAACAGTGTGTGTGTGTGTGTGTGTGTGTGTGTGTGTGTGTGTGTGTGTGGTTTGGAGATGTCTATCAGTAGACATTTATGCTCTGAAATAGTTGTCTGACACAGAACTAGGGACTTTGCCACCGTGGGCAAAGTGATTGCACACAAATGTGATGTGAATCTGGAGCTCTACAACCCACATAAAAGCTGTTTGTGATAGCATGCATCTGTTGCCTTGTTGCTCCTACAGAGAGGTGTGTGCCAGGGAGGGAGGACAGAAAAAAGAAATAGGGAATGGTCTGGCTGGACTCTTGTGCGTTTCAGGAGCTTCATGGGCCTTGTAAGTTTTGTTTACTTCCTGGGGCTTACAGGCCTTCTCTCTGGGAGGGGATGTTTCAATTCTGAGGAGATGTTTATACACTGGGCACTGGGGAAACAAGGTCATATCCGAACAATATAGACGATATGCAGGGAGGCAAAGCATAGACTTCACAGATTCATTCAGCAACTGGAGCAGGGACAAAGAAAAGACCAGAGGCAAGGTAACAGCTGAGGTGAGAGTCTGCTGCTGATGTCTTGGCATGGGCTCTGCAGGCAGACTTGTTGATTGGATTCTGGTTTTACAGTTTCCTTCTCATCAGTCTTAGAGAAGTTACTTAAGTTGCCACTGACTAGGTTCTTCTCCTCATAAAATGAAGATGTGTATCTGACACCTAGATCATGGGCTCATTGGAATAAAGTTAGGTGGCCAATACTTTAGGATAGATTAATAGAGACTCTAAAATGGAGACCCATGAATTCCTGAGAGGCATTTAAACTCTCCAAAATCTAAAAGAACACAGTTGGAACTGATAGCACAGAACTGGACTCTGACAGAATGGCCCTGGGGGTATGGTACTGTTTCAACTCAGTTGTGCATGAATGAAGGAGAAGCTAGCAGGCAGTGGGGACCAAGGAATGTCAGGGTTGAGAGGTAGTCAGCCAGCCACAATAACTTTCACGGCTGGTGGACAGGAAAGGGGGAAGTGGAGAACAGTATAGGTATGGGCTAGGGAACTTGAGCAGTGCATGCTGATGGAAGATCAAGAGGCAAAGGCATCTGAGAAGGGAGCATGGGAAGTGGCTGTACCTGGAGAACAGACTGAGATGGTAGGTGTATCCAGAAGGAGGTGGAGTGAGTGAGGAGTGAATTTCTCATTGGTTCTGCATTTTACAAAGAAGTGCAATTGTTTGGAAGTGTGTGGTAAGTAAGGAACCTCCACAGGCAATGAGTAGGGAGTGGCTGGTGACAGTGAATGTCAAGAGCATAAATATCTGAGTTGCTTTCACACTGCACTCTAACTGCATAGCTAATAAGGCATGAATTAGAGCGGGGTGAGAGCAGTGACAGCCTGTTAGACATTGTGCTGAGAGTTTTAACACGTACTGTTCATTTGATCTTTATAGCCACTGTGCAGCGTAGAGCTCAGCAGTCATAGTGTATACATCAAGAAACAGGACTGAGGGTCGAGAAATTTATCTCAGGTCAGATTGGGATGAGAGGCAAATCCACATTATTTGAATCTAAAGCCGATTGCCTTTCTATAGTCACTGAGCAAATATGAAAGGATGTTGAACATGGTAAAATCTGGTGTGCTTAGGTGGGGAAAAATAAACAATCAAAAGACAAATATCAAACAGATGGCTCATTCCCAGTGCTGTTTACATGGATACTTATTTATCACTGCCATTGGTTAAGATGCTATATTCCCCTCATGTGATTATTGACTTTCATTGTTAACTTGGCACAACCTAGAATCACCTGGAAAAGAGTCTCAGTGACGGGTTGTCTTTATTAGGTTAACCTATAGGCATGTCTCTGAGGGACTACCTTAATTAAATTCATTGATGTGAGAAGAACCAGTCCACTCTGGGTGCCACCATTCCCTAAGCAAGGAGTGCTCACCTATGTGAGTAGAGAAAGCAAGCTGAATATGGGCAAGCAAGGAAGTGAGCAAGCATGCATTCATTTCTCTCTGTTCTTGGCTGTGGATATGATGTGACCAGCTATCTGAAGGTCCTACCTTGACTTCCCAAAAGTGATGGGCTGTAACCTGGAATTGAAGCTGAAATGGACCGCTTTCTCCCTCAGCTGCTTTTTGTCAGGGTAGTTTTATCACAGCAACAGAAATGAAACTGGGGTACCTCCTATATAACCCAGTTCATAACCTAAGGTATTATTTAGAGTTTACTAAGCGTAAGAATTAGCAATCTCATGAAGTTCTTCCGTTTTTAGAAATTGAAAATATCAGGTGAGATGAGGGGAGTGAAATAGGGTTTGAGGGGAGATGTGCTCAAAGAACATTATGTTCCATGAAAATGGCCCTATGTAACCTTTCATTAAAACAAGAAAAAGTGGAGCGATGGCTTGGAGATTAAGAGTGCATAATGCTGTTGCAGAGGACTGTAGTTCAGTTCGCTCCCAGTCCCCACATCAGTCAGATCACAACCATCTTTACTCCAGAGGATCCAAAGCCCTCTTCTGGCCTCTACAGGTACTGCACTTGAATATACAACACACACACACACACACACACACACACACACACACACACACACACATACATACACACACACACACACGCATCACATACACACTTAAAAATAAAATAAGTCTTTTTTAAAATAATAAAATTGAATGAAAATTGAAAATACCCGCTTTGGGATGACTATGGCTGTATCAGGTTCACACCTGCTTCTGATTAAAGAACAGGTAGAAATAGTGCATAGTTGATAATTATTATGTTTGCCCATTTTTTACTGCATCAGCATCCTAATTTAGTCAAACTATTAACTGTCCACTCTTATTTTAGGTTAAGGAAGAATGCAACCTAGACGGTGCCTGTATTTCTTTGTCTTTCTTCCTAAAATCATCTGCAAAGGAATGTCAGAATAGCTGAACCTGAGTTGCAACCTGTCGTTGGGTTAGCTAAATGATTAATAACATTGGCTGAAGACTGAAAAAAGGATCATTTTGGCCTGGAGAGAGAGCTCAGATAGGAAAGTGCTTACTTACAAGGATGAGGACCTGAATTTGATGCCCCAAACCCACATAAAAACGCCTGGGCCTCGTTGTTTCCATTTATATTCCCAAGGTTGGAAAGCATAGGTTGAGACAATCATCCCTGGAGCTCACTGGGCACCAGACTAATGAGACACCCTGTCACACACATGAAGATGGATGGTACATGAGAAACAAGAGCAGATTGACCTCTGGTTTTGTGTACAAGTACCCATGTGTACACATGTGTGCCCATATAAACATGTACCCCCCCACAAAAGTTCCTTGGTCTTCAATATGGACTGTTATTTAAACAAAGGAACAGGTTTTCAGTTTAAAACACAGAACAATAAATACCTTCTAGATGAACTGTAGATGTTGACTTATTTGCCCCTCTTGACCTTGCTTTTCCTCAGACAGAATTCCATCCCCTTGACTTCTAACACATAGCCATCTGCTCGACCACGTGGACCTGATCTTGATGTGATACAGACAAGAAGTTTGCTCAGCTAGATCTCCTCTACAAGACTGCTAGTTTGGGAATTCTTTATTCCTTCATCAGATTTCATTTGAATTTTCTTTGATCATTTGTTAAGGCTGTTTTCTCCTATAGAGTCAGCATAGACCCTTCTTGAAGCCCAAGAGTGTTGCAGAGTGGGACAATGACAAAGTTGTCAACAGAGTCCTGGCGCTGACCAGCTCATTGTCGCATGCTCTGTGGACAATATTCCTATCTGTAGGTGTCTCCCTTTTCCCTGGAGTTCTGGGGGCTAGGAATGGGAAATGTCCTGGGCTTCATTCATCTTTGGAGCAGTAGTTTTTAAGAGGACACCATCAGGATAAGACTCCCCAGGGACCTTGTAAGAAATGCAAATTTTATAGTTATATGCAATATCTACTGAGGCAAGCTTCCCATGACATTTGGATAGGCCTTAAAGTTTGAGGACCAGTTTGTTGTTGTTATGTAGAGTAGGACAAATATGAAGTGCAGAATTATGGTATTGGAATGGTATGTACTATATGGTGGTGGTTTTACTGGTAGCATGGAGATAGTGCTTTGTTTGATAGTAACCTATTTGCCTGGAAAAGAAAAGTGTTTTACATTTTTTTTGTTTTTGTTTTTGTTTTTTGAGACAGGGTTTCTCTGTGTAGCTTTGCACCTTTCCTGGAACTCACTTGGTAGCCCAGGCTGGCCTCGAACTCACAGAGAGCCGCCTGCCTCTGCCTCCCGAGTGCTGGGATTAAAGGCATGTGCCACCACCACCCGGCTACATTTTTTTTTTATGTCTAAAATATATAAAATCTGAGACACTTAGATGGATTGGTGGGTTAAAGTGCTTGCTGCCTGATCCAAAGACTTCAGTTTGATGCCTTGGGCTTTCACGATGGAAGGAGGGAACCAATTCCCTCATGCTGTCCTCTGACCATGGTACACACATGCAAGCATACACATAACACATACATGCACACACATATGCATGTAAGCTTGGATACACCCTAAGTAAATGTAATATAAGTTTTAAAATATATTACCCCTTTCAAATACTTCCTTCTTTAAGAATTTTGCTTCAGTTTCCCCTTCTAGGTGTTCTGTTCTCTAAGGGTTTATTTAGAGGAGGATGCTGTCCACAGAGCCCTCTCAGCTCCCTTCCCTTCCCCACAGCCAACAGCCCCAGAGGAAGCAGTATTTACTGTAGTGGTGTGTTACTGTTGCTATAGTGAAATACTATACCAGATGGATGGACAAAAGTGTATTTCTCCCCAGTTCTGTATGCTGAGACAAAGCTGTGTGCAGTGCTGTTTCTAGCATGGTCTTTCTTGGTTTGGAGATAGCTATATGGTTCCCTGCACCTTCTCATGCCTTTCCTCTACCCACCCACATGGCTTATTTTCTACCTTAATAATCTTCAGAAGGCCCCATCTTTCATGGATTTCTGAGAGTCTGGGGATGAAAACTCAGATAGGTTCATTTGGAGGAAATACTTCACCCATCACATTATGTCTGCCCTTGGCCATTCATTTGTGGCTCAAACTGGTTAGTTGTTTGAAATACACATTTTTAATAACTTTAACATTTTGTTATTTGTGTTATGTGTATGTATGTGTATCTGTATGAATTCATGGGCACTGTGTGCATGTAGGAGCCCAAGGAGGTCAGAAGAAGGTATCAGAACAACAGCCATTAGGTGTTGTTCAAATCTTAGATGGTCTTTTAATATAAACACACACACACACACACACACACACACACACACACACACACACACACAAACTAAAGTCAGGTATCAGAGTGAAAGCTGAAAGATCAGAGAAGCAGATCAGCCAGCCACTAGTTCTTACCCTACAAAATCCTCAGCCTAAAGAGAGTGAGTTCCTGTTTCCTCATATCTTATATACCTTTCTCTGCCCAGACATCACTTCCTGGGAATAAAGGCATGTATGTTTCCCAAGGAAAGGCATGAGACCTCAAGTACTGGAATTAAAGGTGTGTTCTACCACTGCCTATCTCTGTTTCTCTCCTAAACTGGATCAATCTCTTGTAGCCCAGTGTGGCCTTGAACTCACAGAGATCCAGACATCTCTGCCTCCCGAGTGATAGGATTAAGGGTGTGTGCCACCACCACCTGACCTCTATGTCTAATCTAGTGGCTGGCTCTGACCTCTGATCTTCAGGCAAGTTTATTGGGGTACATGATATATCACCACAATTAGGCTTCTGGAAATCAAACACAAGTCCTCTGTAAGAGCAGCAAATGTTGTAAACCACTTAGCCAAGTCTCCAGCTCCTCAAATAAAAAATTTTTGTGGATGTGTGTATGAAATGTGGCTGGTGTAGTTCATCATGGGCTGGTCCCTACCACATTCCAAGAGGGTCCCTCCACCTACAAACACATTCCATTAGTGCCCCTAAACGCCAAAGAGAAAATGAATGAGCCACCCAAGAAGCAGAAAAAAAAAATCACATTTGCTAAATGGATAGTGTTTCATCCATTAAATGAATGTGATCCCTTCTTTGCGTCTGGTATCCATACAGAAGGTATGTGAAAAATGAGTTAGCGGAGAGTTAATTGACTGCGGAGACTCTATCTTTAGTCTCTGCCTGTGTTTTTTTGAATTAATATACACAGTGGGCGATGTGGTGAAGGATTCAAAAATAAATTCTCTGTAGAAATATCCTACCAATTTTATGTCTTAATAATGTATGAAGAGCAAACCCATAATAGTAGTTATTTTCGCTTCAACTTCGGCAAATAAAAGAAGCCTCTCGTTTAAATTAGGCTTATGTATGTCAATGAAGTATGTCAACAAATATAGGTTGAGGTAGATGCAGCATTAGACAAAGGGTAAATGCCAGAAAAGAACTGGCTATTCCCTTTACAAAGTAAATGTAAATGGGTATTGAGAAGTTAGTGTAAAAGGAGCTTAAGAAGACAATAGCCAACATGTGAATTTGATTTTGAATTATGTGTGTGTGTGTGTGTGTGTGTGTGTGTGTGTGTGTGTGTGTGTGTGTCTGGGTGTGGTTATGTGCATATGAGTACAGGTGCCCAAAGGGGCCAGAGGTGTAGGTTCTCTGTGGAGTTAGAGTTAGAGGAGGTTGTGAGTTGCCTAACATAGGTGTTGAAAATGGAGCTTGGGTTCTCTGCAGGAGCACTATATGCATGTAACTGCTGAGCCATCTCTCCAGCCCTGCTAGCCACTATTTTAAAGATGACTCAGAACATAAGGAAAATGGGATTTGAAATATGGCTGAACTGGGGACTTTATGACTGCATAGTTGATGAACATGTACATACAACGTGGAGGGGGTGCATATTGTTTTCAGAGTGCCCAGCCAGGGCTGTTATGTGACCATCCATACTGGCTGGGCAAGACCCACATGGAAAGGATTACAATATAAGCTTCTCTTACTCCATTTATTTATTTCCACCAAGAATTTCAACCCCCTGCAGAAATCGGCTGTGGATAGTATTTTATTTCCTCTTTCTGTAGGAAATGAAGGGATGGCAAAGAGAATTGGATTTGTCTGAAAGCTCCTGGAGCCAGCAGGCTCATGAGATCCCCTCAGCTGGCCATTTCTAGGCAGTATTTAGTGACACAGTCATGTTTTCTAAGGTCAGATTTTGTCTTCCACTCATGGGTGGCAGAGCTGAAGAAAATCTTTACAAAGACTTAAATCTTGATCTAAACCTTAAGAAGAGGAGGTAACATAATATATGTTTAGAATTAGCTTTGAGCTCAAAGCATGTAAAAGTAAGTAGTTTTTCATCTGACTACTGGCATGTGTGTGTGTGTAAAATAGTTTGGACCTTTAAAGAAATGGCATAGAGACTAAAGATATAGCTTGCAGACACAGTGCTTGCCCACTAGGTACAAGACAGCCTTCCACTCTGTCCTCAATGCAGACAAAAAAAGAAGAAATTAAAACTAGCCTCTACTTTATTGCTTATAACAGTTGTTGACACTGTGGATCATTCAGAATACCACACCAGTCATGCAGAAAGTACCTGTTTCTCATTGTGAGCATTCAGATGTGAACTATGACCAGTAGCCATTAAATACCATCTTGTTGTTTCAAAGCAAACTTTTCAATGTAATTGTTAAAGCAGTACTTTGTCTCTGAGTCCAGGAATAAAATTCCTGAAACTCTGTGCTCTCTCTCTCTGTCTCTCTCTCTCTGTCTCTGTCTCTGTCTCTCTGTCTCTCTGTCTCTGTCTCTCTGTCTCTCTGTCTCTCTCTCTCTCTCTCTCTCTCTCTCTCTCTCTCTCTCTCTCTGTGTGTGTGTGTGTGTGTGTGTAGGAAGTGCTCAAGTTCTGCTGTTTCTGGCTTCTGTTGCATTGGAAAGCTGAGCCTGGGATGTAACTCGAGTGTGTGGTCAAGAAAGAGTGAGGTTTGCATTTTTTTTTTTTTAGAGAGAGCATGAAAATTAAAGAGGAGAGGGAGACAGAGACAGAGACATAGAAATAGAGACTGAGACACAGAGATACACAGAGGGACATAGAGAGGTTTATATCATAATTTCTGGGAAATAAAGTTATTTATTCCCTTTATTTTTTATTTGCTTAGCAAAATAACCACAAGTGCTTTCTGCAGAAATGCATTTGCTATCTTTTTCTTACTGTAAAGCACTACTGTGTTTTTTCATAGATAGTGCTGACTGAGACAGAGCCATCTGAGTGGTGTCAATACGGTGGGACGGTATATGGCATAGTCTAAGAGTGCTGTCATTGGATGTGAGTCAGTATGAGATGCACACATTTCTGATTGTGTCTTCACTAAATTTTAATTTTGAAGGTACTTCTGTAAAAATAATGTTGCAGGACTATCTTTAGAAACCAATAAGAGAGGCAGAGGGAGGGGCTTGGACTTGTCTCTACTGGATGTGTCTCCCCATGGGAGGCCTTGCATTCTTGTGGGGAGGAGTGGGGTGGGTTGGGAGAGGGAGGCTAGGGGACAGGAGGAGGGAAGAGGGGGATCTTTGGTGTGTAAAATGAATGGAAAATTTTTTCTTAATTAAAACAGAAAAGAAACCAATAAGGGGGACCAGAGAGGTGGCTCAGTGGTTAAGGCACTGGCTGCTCTTGCAGAGGTCCTGGGTTTGTTCCAGCACCCATCCAGTGGCTCACAGCCACCTGTGAGTCCTGTTCCAGGGGTTCTGATACCTTCTTCTGATCTCCGCAGGGACCATACAAACACGTGGAGAACAGACATACATGCAGGCAAAACATTCATACAATAAAAATAATAAGGATGCAAAATTAAAAGGCGAAGAGAGAATACAGATTGTATTTTTTTTTAATTCTTTAAAATATAGAAACACATTAAGGATTTTGTCTTAAGGATTCTGTGCCTGTTGTGTGTTAGTTTTAAATGTTTTGAGCTATTCTCTCTCTCTCTCTCTCTCTCTCTCTCTCTCTCTCTCTCTCATCTCTCATCTCTTGCATACTGTGTTATTGGTACTTTTCAGCAAAATTACATTTTTGCCCCTCCTCCTCCTCCTCCTCCTCCTCATCCTCATCCTCATCCTCTTCTCTTTTTCTCATCAAGCACCTTTTTGCCTAAACAGCCCGTACCTCGTGAACTTCTGTCTGGATAACTGGTATGACATGTGAAACTTTCTCCTCTGAAGAGAGTATTTGAGTATGATAAGATTTTACTGGTCATTTTTTTTTTGTGGGTGTCTCTGCAAACACCGGGGCTGGCAGAATAATTATCCAAATCAGGCAAGAACGAAATCCAGTTCAACATGACTCAGTAGTCAATATTGGTTCAAACCTCTGAAGTCTGACACGGGAGTGAGCAGTTTTATGTAGGCATGTTTAAGTACAGTACAATTTGGACAAACGTTTCCTGATGTAGCACAATTCTTGTGCACAATGAGGCACAACTATATCAAAACTGTTTTCAAAGTGCTTGTCATTTCTTCCAGGAAGATGGGTTCTAAAGATACGTTACCTGTGTTATTTTCAGCATCAAGGGGAGGATCTGATGTGGTTTCAGTCATACAGATGGTGTAGAGGTCATCTTGGCTGTTGGCCATCTCCAGTCACAGTTGTAGAAGCTTGGGGGGGCTCCTAGCCATACAGATAGTGCAAAGGTCACCTAGACAATTAAGTATCTCTGTTCCTGCTTGTGGGTGGCATGGTTTGGCTCTATAGATAGTGCAAAGATTAGTGGTTCTCAACCTGTAGTTGTAACCCCTTTGTGAGGGTGTCAAATAACCTTTTCTCTTGAGGTTGCCTAAGACCATCAGAAAACACAGATTTTTATATTATGATTTGTAACAGGAGCAAAATTACAGTTATAAAATATAAGTGAACAGCCAGATCATGCACTAAGGACAGGTCCCGGTCCCACTGCCTGGGGGCCTCCCAAACAGTTCAAGCTAATTTACTGTCTCACTTATCCAGAGGCCTGGTCCAGTTGGGGGCTCCTCAGCTATTGGTTCATAGTTCATGTTTTTCCTCTAGTTTGGCTATTTGTCCCTGTGCTTTTTCCAATCATGGTCTTAACAATTCTTGCTCATATATTCCCTCCTCTTTCGTGCTGATTGGACACCCGGAGCTCCACCTGGGGCCTGGCTGTGGATCTCTGCATCTGCTTCTATCAGTCATTGGATGAGAATTCTACCACAACAGTTAGGGTGTTTGGCCATCTGATCACCAGAGTAGGTCAGTTCAGGCTTTCTCTCAATCATTGCCAGTAGTCTATTGTGGTCCTTAGTGCATGAGCTGGCTGTTTGGAGCCTGGGGCCTATGCAGGGACACTTTACTCAGCCTGGGTGAAGGGAGGAGGGGACTGGACCTGCCTTGACTGAATCTACCAGGCTGAGCTGAATTCCAAGGGGAGTCCTTGCCCTGGAGGTGATGGGAATGGGGAGTAGGCTAGGAGGATGGTGGGGCCCGGGGAGGTGGGAGGACAGGGGAATCCATGGCTGATATGTAAAATTAAATTATAAAATAAAAAAATTAAAAAAATAATTGAGCTGAAAAAAAAATAAAATATAAGTGAAAATTATTTTTTGGTTGGGAGTTACTGCAACATGAGGATTTGTATTAAAGGGTCACAACATTAGGAAGGTTGAGAACCATGAATCTAGACTACTAGCCACCTTTAGTCCCAGGCTTCTGGGTGGAGAACAGGTTATATATCTTTTCCCTTGAAAAGACAACTCTGCTTGTTTAACATTCCTGGTCTTCCTGGTGCTAGCTGTGAATGTAAGGACCTTCATGCTCCCCAACATTTTCTTCAGGCAGAAAACTTGAGAATGAAATAGAATGTGAATAGGAAATATGTGCAAAGTGATGTGTGTAATTGTAGTGCTTGGAAACTGAGGCAAGAATATGTTTAGTCCTGGGCTACTGAGAACACAGTGGAGGGGAAAGAATATGATCAAAATATATTATATGAAAAATATTTTTTGAAGAGTAAAAAATTAAAAAATGAGGGCTGTGTATGTAGTGGTGGTAGAATGATGCCCAGCTTGAACAAGAAAGCCTCCAATTTCCTGCATCACTCAGGATGTCTTGAACTTATGACTCTCCTACTTGGTGGGACAGGCAAGCACTATCACGTCTAGTTTATACAATTCTGAGGATCAAACCCAGGGCTTTGTGTCTGCCAGGCAAGGACTCTGTGGAGCCTCATCCACAGCTATATTAGCCATATTTCTTAGTAGAAGATTTTGACGATTCTCGGGGACTGGTTCTCTACAGGCAGTAGTTGGAGAGAACCTTGTGAAGAATAGCTAGTGTAGGTGCTCTGCTTCTGACAGTGTCCTCAGTCCTCCAGGCAAGCCCCATCAGCCCTCAGATCAACCCTGCAGACCCCATCAGCCCTCAGAGCAAGCCTGCAAGCTTCATCAGCCCTCAGATCAACCCTGCAGAACCCATCAGCCCTCAGAACAACCCTGTAGACTGTATTAGCCCTCAGAGCAAGTCTGTAAGCTCCAGCAGCCCTCAGAACAACCCTGCAGACTCCATCAACCCTCAAGCAATCCTGTAAGGATAACCATGTTCCTCTACATAGCCATTCACTTCTAGTGGGAATCCAATTTGTTATTTATTTATTGTATTATTTTGTGTGTTTTGCCTGCATATATGTCTGTGCACCACAAGTGCCCTTGGTTCTGGCTGAGGCTTGGGTATAGGATCCTCCGGGACTAGAATTGCAGGTAGTTGTGAGCCATCATGTGGATGCTGAAATCGAACCAGGATCCTCTGCACGAACTTCTAGTGCACTTAACCACTGAGCTGTCTCTGCAGCCCTTGTGCCATTATTTAAATATGGTTATCAATATCATCATGCAAGCTGAAATGGTACAAAGAGCTCAGGTAGCTTCCCCAGCCAAATAGATCCAGGTGGAACTGAAATTTGAGCCAGGGCACATTGATGCCTAGATCTTCGTTCTCTTGGACCTCCCCAAAACATAAAGCTTGTTGAATTGGAAGGATTGATTCATGTAAATAATGATGATGATGATAATAAATAGTAATAGTAGTAGTAGTAGTAGTAGTAGTAGTAGTAGTAGTAGTACTAGTTTGAAACTGAATATCACATATGCCAGGCTGACCTTGAATTCCCTGTCCCTGTGTGGCCAAGAATGACCTTGGAATCTTAATCCTCTTGCCTCTGTCTCTCACCTGCTGAAATTGCAGAAGTGCAACAACATTTCTGGTTAATGGGTTGCTGGAGATGGAATCCATGGCACTATTCATGCAAATACTCTCCCAACTGGACTGTATACCCCCAGCCCTAACTTTGATTTTACAGAAGACATGGTGGCTGGTGTTGGGCTAAGGAGTTCAAGATGACAGTGGAGGTCTGCATGAGAATGGGGCACAAGTCCCAGCCCAGTAGTTAAGTTTACACTTTCTTCTGGAGGTCCTTTGTGACACAGCACCTTGATTCCCTCTTTGGATACCTGATACCTGTGCTAGCCTGATGGGCATATTCCTGAAGGCACAGCCCAGAGCTTACCTACAGAAGAGGAGTCCCATGGTACCAGGGATAGTTAGTATAAGATCACCCTGGTGTGAGAATGGAGCTTTCTCTTCTAGGTGCACCCCTGCTCAATAGTGTGTGCCCCAAAGTTCATGGTCATGTAGGTGTCTTCACTGGGTTTCAATAACAGAGCTTTGTTCTCTCTCTCTCTCTCTCTCTCTCTCTCTCTCTCTCTCTCTCTCTCTCTCTCTCTCTCTCCCCTCCCTCCCTCTCTCAGGTATGGAAAAATTGTATCCACGAAGGCAATTCTTGACAAGAATACGAATCAATGCAAAGGTAGGTGTGACGTCATCCTACTCTGAGCTCTTGTCTGTGCCCTTCAGTTGATGGTGTCTCCACTACAGAGGTCCAGCTGCACAGTGAGCATGACGTGCAGTCAATGGCAAGCCGTGGGATGTTGTCAGTCTTTGATGGGTTGTATTTCTGGTAACATTGCTCATTAATTTTTTTCATTAACAAACAAAATGGAAATCACAAATCAGAACAAGTATCAAATTGCTTCAACAAAAAACTGAATTAGCTTCTAACAACTTCGGGTTGGTCTGATTTGAATGATATTATCAATGATACAAATTGATTTCCTATGTAAAGATGAGGTATGCAGGGGGAAATGGTCTCAGGCAAATCATGCTTAATTTCTCTGTTCTTCAGAGCTCTAGCAAGATTTGTTGACTAGAAATGAATTTAATGATGGGCCAATTGTATCTATGCTTTAGCTATAAATATCTCACAAGATTCGGGATATTATTCAGTCAGGCTTTTTCTCTTTTCTCTCTGCTGGAAATATTTCAGGAATCATTTGACAATGGCTGTGGCTTGTGTTTCTTCATGTCTGGAATACCACACAATGTTTAAAGGTTACATTAAATTATTTGCATCATCTATACGGTCACTGCTACATGACTTGGTTCTGACTGGGAAATTAGAATGCTTCTTGTCACATATATTATTTCTTGCCCTTAATCCAGTATTCATTGTAATACTGAAATCAGGCACAGTGGGTAAGCCAAAGAGAATATGTGCAAGTTTTAGCAAAGGACATTCATGTACTTTTAAATGTCCCCTGGCCTTCTGGGTAATGGTAGACAGATTCATTTTAGTTGCTTTTTAAAGAAAGTGTTGCTCATCTGTGATCAGCTCAGGAGCACAGCAGGTACAAGACAAAGAACACCAGCCTGTTAAGTTCTGTATCTGAATAGTTTGATTTGGAGTTGAAAACAAACAGGTGTTAAGATGAACAAGCATGGAAGCCTGCCTGTAGTCACAGCACCTGGAAGGCAGAGTCAGGGGATGCTCCGAGCAAGCATGAAAAAACATTGTGCCTCAGACTAGCTGGAGCTGTGAGCTCTGGGTTCAACTATAGATCCCACCTCAGTAAACACAGGGCAAAGCAACTGAGGAAGACACCCATGACGCTGACCTCTGGAGTACACGCATTCACACAGACACACACAGAAAAGTGAATCCTGACATCCTTGGTAGGTCCATTGTGGTACTGGCTGTGCTGTGAGAGCAGGGAGTAGATCCTGGATCAGAAGTAGCTGCATAATATTGTGGAGGAAACGTTCTTTTCTTGAGAATGGAAATTAGAAAAGCAAGCAAGAAAAGAATGACCAGGAAAGTCAGATGCTCAGGGAGAAGATTCCCAGATTTATAACTGTCTATACCCTTGCAGTTGTTATGTAAAGTCCTAGCAGGGAAGGGTTGCTGTGGACACCAGGAAGGGGCACAGAGTTTTGGAGACTTTAAAAATTGTATCTGTTGGATCTTAGTCATTAAGAGCACTTGCTGCGCTTATAGAGGACCTGAATTCAGTTCCCAGCATCAACATGGTATCTTAAAACTGTAACTCCAGTGCCAGAGTATCCTGTGCTCTCTTTTGTCCTCCACGGGCATTGCACACATACAATGCACATACATACATACATACATATATACATACATACATACATACATACATACATACATATACACACATACATACATACATTCATACATATACACATACATACATTCATACATACACACATATATATGCAGGTACAATACTCAAACACATAAAACACAAAGAAAATTTTAAAATAAAGTAAAATTGTATCCTGGATACCACAAAGGCCTCTTATTGTTATTAGTTGTTTGGGGCAACTATTCTGTGATTTCTATGTGTATTTCAGAAAAGATGTTTTAGAAAAGTAAGTGGAACTAAATTACCAGTTAAGGAGTAGACATTATCTATTTATCTATCTATCCATCAATATGTTATCAATCTATAATTTAAATGGAGGAAAGGAAGAAGTCACCACCCTGGTTCCTAGTTACCACTGATGGGGGTTACCCTGAGAGTTTTCAGAAGTGCTTGCCAGTAGATAGAATTAGGGAGAGCAATTATTTGAGTAAAATTGCTGATAATTGCTAACAATGGCCAAGGTAAGTGGTGGAGGGGTCTGGAGGAGACAGGAGCTGGCCAAGGTACAAGGACTTGATTAGCCAAGCACTGCTAGGAATGTAGAGGATTATTAGAATTCTCCAAAAGGAAAATAAGGAAAAAGCCAGAACAAAAACCTAATTGTAGCGGGTCTTTCTCTGTCCCATCAGAGAGCTCCCTAATAATGACATGGAGACTTATTATTAACTATGAAAGCTTGACCGATAGTTTAGGCTTGTTTCTGACTAGCTCTTATAACTTAAATTAACCCATTTCTCTTAATCTATGTTCTTTTCTGTGGCTCAGTTACTTTTACTTTGTAATGTCCATGCTGCTTGCTCTGTGTCCTGGCATCTCCTCCCTTCTTCTTCCCGGTGTCCCATGTGCCTGAAAATCCTGCCTAGCTGTTGGCCATTCTGCTTTTTATTAAACCAATCAGAATGACACATCTTCACAGTGTACAAACAGATTATTCCACAACACCTGATTTAGAAAGTCCTGTGGAGAAATAATGGGATTAATACTAGAGGTCTATTATGATGGTAGAGATGGGAGTTTCTCGTATGATCTGATAATAAAAATATCTAAATAGCTAAATATGGGTGGGAGGAAGACTCTACTCATAGGTCCTCTTGTAGGAGAGATGTGGGAAAAAAGCAAAAGAAATAAATAAAACCTCAGACTTGAGGGCCTGAAGAGATGGCCTCAGTGGTTAAGAGCACTTGATGCTCCTGCAGAGGACCTGAGTATTTTTTTTTATCAGCACCAAATTGTTGGGCTGTGCACACAGACTATAACTCCAGCTCCAGGGGATCTGATGCCCTCTTCTGCCCTCTGTGAATACTTGCACGCATATGCACACAGAGACACATACACACATATACATAAACATAAATAAGGGTAAATCTTAAAACTTCAAACTTGAGAGAGCTATAAGAGAATTAGTACCCACAGGACAAGTTAGGCATCCACAAGGAACATGAAAAAGACAGTCCTTTGCCGAGATAGTTTATATGCATTTAAGCAGTAGATGTAGCATGCATGTCATCCACTGCTGGTTGATGTAAATGTGTCTGTCCATCCCTTTTAGTGCTGTCTTTAGTTAGCCAAGCCATTTACAAAAGTCCTAGTGGAAAGAGCAGTAAAGGACATTGCTTTGATATTATTATGACACTCAAAACATCTTCTCAAATACTTTATTCAAACTTATCTTCAAACCATGTATGTGTATATGTATATGTGTGTGTATACACATACATATATGCACACACACATATATATGCACAAGTCTGATCATTCTTCTCCTTTATTAAGAAAAATACAGAAAATATGAAAATTCTAGCTTCCAAGGCATATAAAACTGTTATATAGCTATTAAGAGGGAAATCATGAGGGCTACAGTGACAAACCCCAGAAATGTAGAGGATTCAATATGAGAAGAATATAAACTAATGCATGTACTATATATGGAGAGGTGTCAGCACTTGGAAGCTGTGGTGATGATTTCGGTGGAGTCCTATTGCTGGTGTTAGTTGCCTCTCAGCTGACCAGCTGTGTGGCTTAGGCCCAGTCTCTCAACCTCACTGAATCCTGTGTAGGAAAAGGTTAGGTGACAGGAAGGCCTCACTCATGGGGTATGGCAATGATAGACTTACATACAGAACAGGCACGACAGTACTTTATACCACTTCACATAAAAGTCTAACAGTTTTCATTTATCTGTGTGAGTGCTGTGGACATATGTGTGTGCGTGTGCACAGGTGTGCATATGCTAGGTTGCTCTTCATCTTATTTTTGATACAGGATCCTCACCAAATCTCTAGCTCACTGGTTCAGCTGGACTGGCTGGCCAGCAAGCCTCAGGGGCTCCCCTGTCTCTCCAGCGCTGGGATTACAGGCGTTCTGACTTATACACGGGTTCTGGGAGCCTCAACTCAGCCCCTCTGGTTTGTACAGCAATCATTTTACCTGCTGACCATGTCCCTTGCCCAGGAGGCTAATAATATTTTTTGTTTGTTGCATGTGTATATGTGTGTTACATGTATATGCATATTTGCATGTTCGTGAACACATGTATATGCATGCATATGTCAACATGTGAGGGCATGTTTAAAGAGGCCCAAACTTGATGTCAGGAATCATCCTTAACTGAGCTCCACTTTCTTGTCTAAGGTAAGGTCTCACCATTGAACACACAGCTAGTCTATCTAGTTCGCTTTCTCTGAGGACCCATTGTCTCCTCTTGCCTAGTGCTGGAACTGCAGGTGGGTCACGCTCCAGCTGTGGGCTCTGAGGATTTGAACTGAGGCCCCTTACATTTAAATGGACAGCAAGTTCTTTACCCACCAAGTCCAAGGCTAGCATTATGAAGAAAAGCAAAGGTAATTGTGTTAGTGAAGAGCACAGTTGATGTTGTTATTTTAACATTTCTTTCTATCTATTTTGTGGTATTTTCAAGAAAAAGTAAATTCAGCTCCCAGAACAATTCGGTTGATTTCAATTTTTTTCCCCATTTCATTTTATATATGTGTATGGGTGTTTGGGCAGCATGTCTGTGCACCATGTGCATGCAGTGCCCACAAATACAGAAGAGGACATGGGGTCCTCTGGGACTGGAGTTCCAGAGGTTTGTGAATTTCCATGTGGGTGGTGAGAATCAGATCCATATTCATAACCATTGGGCCATCTCTCCAGGCCAGAACCTGTTTGGATTTTGTCTGTACTTTGGTTGTTTGGTGACACCTCGGAAACTAGTGGCCATAGGTTATTTTGTTTTGCTGACTGATTTCAGGTGTAATTGAGTTTAAAGACGATGTTACCGTCTGTTTCCTTGAACAGTAAGCAGAAGTGGAGTTCTCCACAGCCACTTTCTTAAGGCAAGAGATGAAAGTGTGGGAGGCGTCTGAGCTTTGTTTTTAAATTACTAAGATCATGGAGGCTGTCGTTAGAGGACACAAATTGGATTTAATTTTCACAGAGACACTTCCTTTTCAGTTATTTACAACCTCTCCTCTGGCTGGAGGCTAGGCAATCCAAACAACCTCGCAGAAGACAAGGGCTTATTTGTTTCTGGTTTTTAAAGATGTAGTCAGTTTTTCCACAAATGGTTACACAGGCTGAGTGTCCTCATGTTTTGAAAAGCATGGGAACCTGCATCTGTCAGCCTCCCTCCCGATGCAGACAGAGGCAGCAGTGGGCTGAGGCTGCCGTGTGTCAGCCCACAGGCTCTTCCTTAACCTCTAGGAGAGGTTTTTATTCTTTTAGGTTCTTATTCTTTTTAGCATCCCACCTGCTTCCTGATAGTAACTGGGCAGAGACAATCATATATTGTTACAGAAGGACCATCCAGAACTCTTTAAGTACCTCCCAATTGTAGGCATCTTCTTCCTTGTGTGGTGTCTGAAAGAGTTTCCACTCCATGTAATACAGCAAAATAAAACAAAACAGTCACTCTTGGCCCCAGATGACTAGAAATGGCTGAGCAAAGCAAGCCGTTGCTCCAGATGGGGAGTAATCACGAACAGACCACAGTCAGACAGCCAAACAGGAGGATGGAGAGTCACTGTTCACATCTGAACACTTGTTCTAGTCTGTCTTGTGTTTGGGTTTCTTCCTTCATTTATTTTTTTCACGTTTTAAAATATTTTGCTCTTCTCCCTGAGTTTTTCTCCTGGGCCCAGTATATTCGCTACTTGAAAAGTTTTCAGGGAAAATTCATTGAGAGAACCCATTCAACACAAGGTCTGAGTCTTTAATGCCTTGCATTATCTGGACCTCTCCCTGCTTTTAAAGGCTGGTTTGGCTTTTTTTTTTCCCTCTTACTCCATTCCATTTTTTCTGGCAGACATTGTGTCTAGTAATGGATCTTCCATAAAAGTCTCCAGGTCTCACTGCCATATGCACAACAGCAGTTAGACTGTGCTCAGCATACCAGCTTGCCACTCAGAGTGGAAAGTACTTCACGGCCACAGGTTGACTGAGCTATATTTGTGGAAGCTTTTTTGCCTTTGACATTTCACTGGCTCCTTAAGAATCAAAAGTTGAGGGGCTGAAGTTAGGTTGGCTCAGCAGTTATGAGTACCAGGTGCTTGTGCAGAGAAGCCAAGTGTGATTCCCCACACCTACATGGTCTCTCACAACTGTCTGTAGCTCCAGTTCCAGGGAACCTAACATCCTCTTTTGGCCTCTAAGGTACTGCATACAGAAGATGCAAACATGTACATGCAGGCTAAGTACCCATATACATAAAAACATTTAAAAAATCACAGTTGCAGATAGTTTTTAAAAGTTGTAAAATAATCCACAAGAGCTGTCATTTATTCCTTATGAATAACATTAGAGGACTGTTTTCTGGAGAGGATGTACTTACTCCTTCCTACCTACTATGCTACTTGTGGGGTATCTGTATTGGTATGTGCTCACCTTATGCATGTGCATATGAGGCCAGAGGTGGCCTTTGGGTATCTCCATCCTCTTACTTTTTGAGGCAGCGATTCTCAGTGAACTTGGACCCTATCATCTACTAGATTGTCCAGCCATCAAGTGCCAGAGATTCTTCTGTCTCTGCCTCACCTAGTGCTGGAATTATAGACGTCCCCCAGCCACACCTGTGTTCTGTTCCCTGGGGTGCTAGGGATCTGGACTCAGGTTTTCATGCTTGTGTAGGAAATATTTTATCTCCTGAGCCAGCTCACCACCCCATGTTTGTATATTTATTTTATTTTTCAGACAGGGTCTTGCCATGCCGCTTTGGCTGGCCCAGAATGCACAAATATCTGCCTGTCTCTGCCTCCCAAGTGCTGGTATTAAAAGATGTGCTACTACACCTGGCTTCCCAGGTTTATGTATTTTACAAATCTTTTTAGGTGACTAAATGTGAAGGCATACTTTCGGATGCATTCAGAATTGGTCAACGTACTTCTCTCGTTTCTGTCACAGTTGCGAATGGGCCTTATTCATATAGCGCACAGGGGCTGCAGAATCCCATGCTAAGTCCCAGGAACCTGAAGAGATGATGCGGCTTAGTTTGTCATTCTGTGTACAGTCAGGAGAAAATGTGAGGTCGCCTCTGTCTGCATGGGCCCTAGTAACACTGATATGCACAGAGCAGGGGTGTGTCGGTGTGACTATTTAATTCAGGCAGGTAGCCCAGCTACCCTGAGGTGCTCCACGGAAACCGCTCCAGCAGAGGGGGGCAGCTGACAGCGTGCTGTGGGGAGTTTTTCTCAAGTGCCTTTTATTTTCTAAAATCAGCACGAGCGAAAATAAATGTTCTGTGAAATTTATGAGTCTGAGGAATTGCATTTTGAGAGGACTAGGCACCTCCACCAGGTGGGCTCACAGTCTATTGAGCAAGAAGCTCATGAGAGAAAATGGTCTGAAAAACACATTTATTCAATTTTCAAATAATGGGATTAGATTACAAAAAAATAAATTAAGGAAGGCCAAACAGTTTTACTTTAGACAAATTCCTTTCTCTGTGTGAGAGCACATGTGTGATATTTCCTCAGAACCTCTTTTGTGGCTCACTTGTCTACTCTGATATTAATCTCACAGCTTATCACAGTGTGTGTGTGTGTGTGTGTGTGTGTGTGTGTGTGTGTGTGTGTGTGTGTGTGTAACAGGGTGGTTTCATTGTGTATCAATCTCAGCTTTGATTTTTATTTCCAAAAGGTTAGTTCATGTAGGGACTTGGGTGTCTTTGGTCAGGCCATCACATTTACTCTGCATTGCTCTGCGGTTTTGTTTATATAGACATGTCAGCCTTTGGACATTTGAGACCATGTTCTCATCTACAAAGTTCACATACAAGACTCATGCAAACAAGGTACCAAAAAAATAATGAACAAGCAAACTTACAATATCTTAAGTAGGTTTATAATTTTGTGCTGGGTCACATTCCTAGATATCCTGGGGTCATGCAGCCTATAAGCCATGGAATGGACACACCTGTGTGGAGTCCCCAAGGTGGTAGTGGTGCTTTGATAATTCTTCAACAAGATAACCAAAGGCTGTTCTCCTGCCCCAGGTCATCCTTATGGATTTTCTGTTTCTAGTTCCAGGGCACTAAACATTGTTGTTGTTATTATTTATTTATTTATTTATTTATTTATTCAGTGTTAACTTGAGAACTTTCTGGAGTAAACAAGTGAGATAAATTCTCATGTTTTGGGGAGTCATATGCTTGCTCTATTGTTTGTACTGCCTGCTACACACATATTAGGCAAAAGTAATAAAAATAACTATAAACGTTAGGTCTAACAAGCAGCATTAGTGTTTTAAGCATAAGTTCACATGTGACAGAATTTAATACTATTTCCCATTTCCCAGTGCTTTTGCACATGAAAAGATGATATGATCTATTAACCAAATTTTAATAATTATAATGGAACATTAAATAGATTGAAAGCATGATGATAGAGGTATGTTGTCTTTTTGTTTGTTTGTTTGTTTTTGATACAGGGTCTTTGTAACAGCCCTCTCTGTTCCTGAACTTGCTTTGTAGACCAAGCTGGCCTCGAACTCACAGAGATCTACCTGCCTCTGCTAGGCTGAAAGGTATGCCCCACCATACCCAGTAAGTTATGTTATCTATGATCATAATTATAAAATAACTTTTACTAGTCCATTTTTTTATTTTTAAAAATTATTGTGTGTATGTGTGTGGGTCATGTGGGTATGTATATACATACCTTTGTGCTGAGATTGTGACTTTTATCTAGCTCATAATCACCTCTAGCACAGTGTGAGACTTCTTATTCCTGGGGTGTTGAGTCTACAAGGCAAGTCCAGGAGGTTCCTTTAAGTAACTCAGGCCTTACTTTCTCACATGGATCATCAGATGTCACATCAGTGGAAACCGCAAATGCAATCAGGCGTAAGCCCCAGCCCTAGGAGAAGTGCCAGGGTGCCAAAGGCATACTGACAATTAATTGTGTTTCACCAAACTAACCTTGAAAAGTAGTCACTTATGACGCAGACGATTTATTTTATCACTTTGAGATTATCTCTTTTTCTGGTTTGAGTATCCATTTTCATTCATCCATAATCTTATAAATATATGAGAGATTCTAGATGTGAATCTACATTTAAAACACTATGCATAATCTGATCATGTATGGTGCACAGATACAGTGCATGTGCACTTGTAAGTTTATTATGACATGTCAGCAATGGGGCTGGAGCAATGTCTCAGCAGCCGTGGGTGTTCACTGCTCTTGCTGATCACCAAGGTTTGGCTCCCAGCACCCACATAGAGGCTCATAACTGCCAGGAACTCCAGCTTTCTAGGGGATCTTAGGCCCTCTTCTGGCCTCCATAGCATCCTGCACACATGTAGTACAATATACATACACTAAGTCACACATATACAAGTAAAGTAAATAAACAAATATAATTTGTAAAATATTTCAGTATTCAGTACCATGTAAATAAGAAGAAATCCAAATATAAAGAAAGATACTTTCAAACATAAAGAGGGGCCATAGTTCCATGATAGAGTACTTGAATGGCACAAACCAGGGGCTGGGCTCCATCTACAGCAATGGGGGAAATAATAATAATAATAATAATAATAATAATAATAATAATAATAATAAAGATGCACTCTCAAGAGTTTTCAGTTGACACCTACACCAAGGAACTATGCAAGTAGTAATAAATTTTCTTGGATAAGTAATTTAATATTTCTGAACATCTTTTTCCTTAACTGTCAAATGAGTCTGTGTATGCTACAAAACAAAAATCAAAATCTGCATGGAGTCATCATGTGTTATGTGTTGGGTGCCTAGGTCAAGTGAACCCTTCAGTGGGTTTAGTCTTGGAGTTCTGCTTGTGGGAACTGTGCCATAGACATAGGTAACATGGTGCAGTTCTGAGTTTGTGTTAAATGTAGAAGCCTTATGTGTCTCGGGCTTTGTTAATAGCTAAAGGACAAATGCTTAAAAGATGTTTCTTTCCTCCATTGTGTGGTTGGCTATGTGATCCCATGACCCGTAAACTTGATGCCTGTGAAGAAACGCACATTCCCTTGCAATGGCAGGTGGTAGAATTCATTCTGATTGAGTTGGATAGGCCCTCTAAAGAAAATATTTCTTTGTTCACTCTCTGTGATCCTGATCACTCTGCAGTGTTGTTTTCCAAGTTCAAAGGCACAAAGAAGAAAAAGCCATAAGATTCTTGCTTTGTTGTTGTATCTGTCCATGGTGAAGCAGAGAGTGGGTAGGATCGGCTCTGTAGTTTTGCGGTGGTCTGATGTTTGTCTTGTATGTATTAACTTATTTGTTAATCTCATTGCTATTCAACCAGTTATTTTTCTTCCATGTAGTTTAGATGTGAGAACTCTGGAGTATGAATGAGGAAAATTCATGTACATAGCAAAACTGACAAAAATAGAAACCTGTAAAATTGTAAACAGACTTTAAAGCATGAATATGTCATTTATCATCATTTAACAAGTGGCTATTAGCTAGCTTGACCATTTCTTTATCCATAAAACATTGTGGATAAAACATTTGTGAACTCTGTTCACAGGACCATTAAAAACATCCATGTTCCCCCTGTGTTAGGGAAGGAGAGAAAACTACAAGACATATTCAACTTCTAATTCTGCTAGGGAAATAGCTATCCATTTTATTTTTATTATTTATTAATTTATTCTGCATTTTTGTGATTGTGGTGGATATGTCTGTTGCATATGTGGGTGCATGCATGCGTGTGTGTGTGTGTGTGTGTGTGTGTGTGTACACATCTATGTGCTCAAGGAGGAGTCAGTGTGTCCTGCCCTCCATCTCCACTTTTTTGCCTTGTGACTCTCACTGAGCTTGGAGCTAGGCTGGCAGCAGCAAACTCCATTGATCCTTCTGTCTCTGCTCTTGATAGTACTGGGGTTGCAGGCACAAGCCATTCCCAGCATTTTAAATGGGTGCTGGGGATTAAAACTCAAGTTGGTGTGTTAGAACAGCAAGTACACTGAGCCATCTCCCTAGTTCCCAATCCAGTTTGTTTGATTTCATAAACATCCAAAAAGGCCTGCTGCTCATTCTGCTGATGTCATCCCTGACTGACAAGGCAGTGGAGTCCCTGCAGCTGCTGAAGAAGCTCCTCTCTGGTGTCTTTAGTGACACACTGATGCCTAATAAACAATAAATACCCAAAGCTGCCAATCACAGCTCTGCATGCTTTCAGAAGCTACCCTGTATGGGGGAAATCCAAAGCCCAGAACAAAAGATTTCAGGGATGCCATAGGCAGAGAATACAGTGAGCACTGTGGACCAGGGTGATGTGAAAAAGCGCCACCACTGAGATGGAAAGAGTGAAGTCAACTGGCAGAATTTGGTGAAACATGCAGTACACCTTGGAAAGCATGGTATTGGGAGTCCTTTTGCTAAAGTAAATTGAATAAAAATTAACTGACGAGGTAAAATATGGACCACCCACCCTCCGAGAAATAGTGTAAAAACAGTGAAACTAATGTGGCTGGAGAGATGACTCAGTGGTTATGAATGTGCACTGCTCATGAAAAGGAACCAAGTTGAGTTCCCAGAGTCTGTATCTGGCAACTCACAATTACCTATAACTCCAGCTCCAGGGGACTCAGTATCATCTTCTGTCCTTTATGAGCTAGTACCTACTCATATATGATACACTGCACACACACACACACACACACACACACACACACACACACACACACACACTATAAAAAATAATGTGACTTAAAATTTTTCAGAGATTCCCATGAGATCATTTCAGTGACAGAGGGTCCAAGATCAGAAAATCTCTAAGTTTGTATTTAAGATATAAAGAAATTGTGAGAAGTACTGTATTCTTTCACAGGGACCTGAGTGATTAAATTGAGAAGGCTTGAGCAAGAGGAAACATGATCAGTCTAAGATTTTCCCCACTTTCCTTCCTTCTCCCACTATTTCACTCTGTTATTTTGTGATTCTGGGGATAGCACCTAGAACCTTACTCCTGTGGCCAAGCATTCTCCTGCTCAGCTGCATATCCATTCCATCCCCTCTTGTTTTTCTAAATAAATGAGACTTACTTCAAGTGGAATATATATATGGATATATAACTAATTTAAAATTAATATATATATATATATATATATATATATATATATATATATATATATACACACACATTCTCTTGGGTTTGTCATAGTGTCACTGTATACATCACAAGTGGAAGATATTTGTATTTTTATTCTAAGAGAAGTTTTAAATATTTATTTTGATATTGAATGAATTGTAATTCTCAAAAAGAATATCAGGCAAAAGTCCCTCTACTTCTTCCTGATGAGGCTTCAGCTATGTAGCATACCCTGGAGAAGTCCCCAGGAAGTTTTCTGCTATAGGTTGCTGTCAGGTGCCTTGTGGTTTTCTTCATTTGCGAGAAATGGTCTAAGAGAGCAATAATGAGTTTGTATTGCATATGCGGTAACTACATAAAAGCTTGCTTATGGGGCTGGAGAGATGGCTCAGCATCTAAGAACACTCACTGGCTGCCCTCCAGAGGAGCAGAGTTCAGATCCCAGCACCCATACAGCAAGCTGAGTATCCCACAATTGCCTGCAGCTCCAGTACCAAGAGATCCAATGTCTTCTACTGATCTGAACATAAGTGTACATGCATACATATGCATACACTTCTTTTTTGAAAAAATCTTACTTAAATATGAATGATGTGATTTATGATGTATATTTGACATGTGTGTGAAACTTAACCGTTCCACCCTGTATCAGTTTCACTTGCCATCTGTTATTTCCATTAATAGGAATAGTTAATGCCACTTAGATACATCTTTTTTGAGATGCCCAGTTCTTATTCTCATTCCTTTCCCCATGACCTTTAAAAGTCTCTGTTTAAAGCCAAGGCTTTGGCTCTGTTTCTTTTTAGGGAAAATTTCAAAAACTATTTATTTTTAAATGAATGTAAAAATACATTCAAAAA
This sequence comes from Peromyscus maniculatus bairdii, assembly GCF_049852395.1. Taxonomy (NCBI): domain Eukaryota; kingdom Metazoa; phylum Chordata; class Mammalia; order Rodentia; family Cricetidae; genus Peromyscus; species Peromyscus maniculatus. Next base: position 114,470,574 of record NC_134858.1, on the reverse strand, counting down.
TGTATCTGTCCAGATATGGCTCCAGTTTATGAGTGACCTTCTGTAGACAATGACAAGCAAGTATTCTGAGTGAATTGGTGAAAATAAGAGACATATGGAAAGCTAGGGGATGGATGGTCTTACATCTTGGGAGGACTTGTGGTGCTTCCACCAACCCATATAGTCTTTTGAAACATCAAGAATTAACCCCAGTGACTTAATTGTTTGCTACCTCTTTTATCTTGACTTTGCTAGTTCATTCTTGTCCAGATGGGAGCTCTCTTGTCCAAATGGGAACTCCGGGGCAGGATGGAAGCTCTTACCCAGACGGGAAGTCCGGGGCAGGATGGGCGCTCTTGTCCAGACAGGAAGTCCGGGGCAGGATGGGTGCTCTTGTCCAGAAGGGAAGTCCAGGGCAGGATGGGAGCTCTTGTCCAGAAGGGAAGTCCGGGGCAGGATGGGAGCTCTCTCTCTGATCCAGAAGGGAAGTCCGGGGCAGGATGGGAGCTGGGGGCCAGTCTCTAAGTCTCAGGAAGTGGCTGGGGTCTCGGGTGGATGGGCGTGGGGGCAGGATATGGAGATTGCAGGGGCTGCTGGGGTCTTGGAGAAGGGGATCCTTCCCGGTGGGGCTAGAAGGGAACCTTCCTGGTGGCCAGAACCTGAAGCCAAGTTGGGCAGGTCTTCTCCAGAGTGGCTGGTGCCCAGGGATGGAGTCCGGGCTGAGTCCTGATACTCACTTCTGGTCCAGAAGGGAAGTCCGGGGCAGGATGGGAGCTGGGGACCAGTTTCTAAGTCTCCGCTAGTTCATTCTCTACAGCATAGGAGAGGGAGTTTTCATGCTACCCTCCATCAGTAGGACCAGCCAACCACCCCAGCAGTAAAATATGTGAAATAGCTTAACACCATCAAGGATCCTGGATCAAAATAAAGAGTTGGGAAAAATAGGAGGAGGAGGAAGAGGAGGCTTTCTGCCCAATCATGAGGAAGGAGGAAAGAAGGAGGAGGAAGGAGAGGGAGAGGATGGGGATGAAGAGGAGGAAGAGCAAGAGGAAGAGAAAGAAGAGGACAAAGAAGAGCAGGAAGAAAAGAATCAAGAAAAGAAGGAGAAAAATAGAAAAGAAGAACAGGAAGAGGAGGAGGAAAAAGAGAAAGAGGAAGTGAATTTAAAGGCATGGGTCAGGAATGGACTCCTCATTTGGTTTTTCTCAGGCGGGAAGCCATGCTTCACCATGTGAGTACAACATGAGTTTATGATTTGATATGTCATCTTTTAAATGTGATAAACATTGACTATGGTGGCAGAGGATGTGACTTGGTCCTCATCAAGATTGCCATTCATGACACTCTAATAATGCATCAGAGAGCAAATGTGTGTGGTTGAGGAATATCATTTGGCGGTACCACTAGTGTTTCTTTAAAACCAGCCCACTTAGTTTCCTTATGTATCATTGAAGGCTGGTTGTATGCAGTTTCCTGGTGAGTTCTGAATAAACACTTGTTCCCCTTACATATGGTGCATATAACAGATCAAAAAAAGGATTCCATCCAGGCCTAGCTTAATGAACCAATAAATTTACTTTGTTACGTAGAGGAGCATGGATGACTCAAAGGCTTCTGAGTTACCCAAAACTCCAGCCCAGAGTAGATGATGCCTCACTACACCTGCATTCATAGTGCTCCCTGCACAACTTGTAGGCAGTTCCACCAAAAAAATCTCCTTTTCCCAGTTGTTCACAGCATATATAAGCTTGGAGCCAGTCTTTGCTGAGGTTGACTTTCCAACCTTCCTGAATTTTGTAAGTGTTGTTAGTTTTCTTTTCTTTCAAGAGCCCTTCTTGCTCAGGGAGGGGGAGGGCCTTCCGATTGGAAGGAGATAGCTACACATCACCTGCAACTTGACATGGGCATCACATAACTGAAGAATACTTAACATCCCCTTTTATATGATGTGAAGCAAAGCCATAGATGCTGTGCAATGTGTCAAACTCAATATGGTGGAAAAGCAAGATTATGTCTGCCTGACTCACAAAAATAGATCTCTATTGTTCAACTCTTTCCTCTGGTTCCTAGATAATCCTCATGAGTAAGATTAACAAAGTGATCCTGCTGCCTGTTACCAATGACAGACAGACTGGAGTACAGTGTTTTGATTTTTTGTAAAGGCAGACAGTTTGAAAGAAACGTGGGGTAGCTCCAACCCACCTATGTCCATGGTAGCATAAGCAGTGTTGGTTGGGCTTTCTGGTTCTGCTTGTCACTTAATACTGATGTTAAACATGTGGCAATTGTGCCTTCAAAGCATAGGCGTCTTTGGAAAATACTTTGGTCACATTGTGCTCTTACAGCACTTTGGACTTCTGCTATTATGAATGCATGCCCAGGTTTCCGCTGGTGATAACTTTAATGTAAGCAGTAGTTTAATACATTGTAAGTGGGGAAAATAGCCATGAAATGGTGAGTGGAGTGAGTCCAAGTGATGCTCTCTCTTGGTTTGAGTCCGAGAAGGAGGCAGGGCTCCCTCTCAGTGCCCGATTCTCCCAGCAAGCATGATTTTCCGTTTTTCTCTGTTCTTGCTGGCTCACCTCCCAAGTTTGCTCAGTGGGGAAAAGGTTAAGACCTTTAAAGAGACCATTCTATCCCAATTATTTACCCAGGCTCTCTTCTTCCCTTTAAATATCTTCTACTTAGTGTCCAGAGTGTTTGGGGGTCAGTTTCTTCTTGATGGATGAACCCAGGAATCCAATTCAGAGATAGGATTTCTATTTAGGTAAGGTAGGATGATACCCAGTCCAATGTCTGGTTCTTGAAGTAATATATTCAAGTATCTGCTGAAGTCTGTTTTATTTCTGCAGTCTGGTTTTTCTCAAGCTTATTCCCCATCCACACAGTTCTTCACCATCTACCGATGTCACTACTTTCTGAGCTGAAAGCTGCCTTATACCTCCTGCTCCCTGGACTTCAAGGGGGTTGCACACACTATTTCTCGTCTTTCAACATCAAAATTCAAGCCCATGTTTACTCCCCTGTTCTCATTCTGGCCTACTCTGCCTACATTTTAGTCTGAATTCTTATAACATTTAGATCCTAGCTATGCCCCCCCCCCCCATTGTTAGTGATGCCTTAGGAATGACATTCAATTTCTAGCACTGTTTGTTACCTAGATCCTGGCAGGGTCACTACAGAAGATTACTCCCCTTCCCCAAGATCACCACCTTCATGGAGTCTAACTTTGCTGGGGGGCCTTTGAAGAACAACAAGGCAGCCATTTATTCTTTGTGAGGAGAACCGAGCCTTCTCAGGTGGCATGGGATACATTTTATCCTTGGTCTCATCAAACTGAAGACTTGTGGTGTGTGTGTGTGTGTGTGTGTGTGTGTGTGTGTGTGTGTGTGTGTGTGTGCGCTCATTCATATGTGTGCAACTGCCAGAACAGGACTATAGATATCTCTCTTAACTACTCTCCACAGTAGTTTTTGAAGCAGGGTGTCTCACTGAACCTAAAGTTTGCTCTTTTGACTAGATTGCCTCACCATTGAGCTCCTTCGATCTACCTGTCTCTGCCCCATTGTGTTAGGATTGCATGCATGTGTAGCCATGCCAAGCTTTTATATGGAAGATGGGGATTTGAACTCATGTCATCTTTCTTGTACAGGAAGAACTCTTACTCACTGGGCTATCTCCTCAGCCCTAAAGACAGTTTCAACAATAACTTTGAAGAACTTCTGCAGGGGAAATTATTATACGCAATGTGGCTCAGCTTCTCTCTTCTTCTGGGACAGTCATGAGCTTTGACATTGCCAAAAATTTTGTTTAGACAGTGAAGGGAATGGAAGGGCTTTCTCATTTAGACATCACTGAAAAGTGAAGGGGTTACTTGAAGCTCTGGCCTGTGAATGGTTTCACTCAAGCCTTGTTCTCTAAACAGTATGTAATACCTTGTATTCAGGATCCTCAGCTCCCATGAGCTCACAGCACACATGGGACACAGGGCCTGTAACCTTCTGATCCACCCAGAAACACAAACTCCATCTCTGAGTTTAAAGAGGAAATGCTTCCCTTGCTGGCCAGGAACTGGACTGATGTTTTGCCCAGGTCACAAGTATGTCTGAGCTGTTCTAGTCAGTAGTGGAAAAAATGACCTCCTGGGTAATGTGTGCGTCACCAAGGCTTGATGCTGTCCTTGGGCCAGGTCATTGCAAGTGCATGTTTGTGACTGGGAACCACAAAGCATGAACTCAAGTATAGTGGAATCTACTGACAACTGGGATAAGATAATAGGTCTTGGGGAAGTTAATTGAAAAAGGAAAATTAACAAGAGGCTTAGAATATATTTTTTCATCATTTTTATTCATTACTTTTTAAGTTGACAAATAGAAATTGTATAAATTGGGCCTAGAGAGCTGTCTTGGTTGATAAAGTGCTTGATATGCAAGCATGGGGAATTTATCCCCAGAACCCAAGCAAAAAAGTCCATGATACCTGCTTGCAATCCCAGTGTTGGAGAGAGGGAGACTGGCAGGTTAATGAGGCTGGCTGCCAGCCTAATCAGCAAGTTCAAGGCTAATAAGAGATGCTGTTTTAAAAACAAAAACAATTGATGGTACCTGAAGAATGACATAAGAGATTACATGCATGCATATACATATGTACGGCATATAAACATTCCCAAATATGTACACACACGTACTTATAGATTAACATGATTTGTTTGTGGTACTGTGGCTTCAATCCAAGGCATCATTCATACCAGACAAGAGTTCTACCTTAAGCTACATCTTCAGCCTGCACACAATTTTTGCAAGATATGTGCTTTGTTGGGTGCCAAATCAACCTGATTAACATATGCAACTGTTGCAAGATATTTGATTACACTTTGTAAAGGTATGTCACTGTGATCGGCTTAATAAAAAAACTAAACTATCAATTGCTAGGCAGGAGGTATAGGAGGGACTTCACAGAGAGCTCTGGGAAGAAGAAAGAGGGAGTCACCAACCAGATGCAGAGGACAGGCAGGAGGAGAGGTAAAAGCCACAAGCCTCATGGCAGCATGTAGATGAAAAAAATGGGTTAATTTAAGTTATAAGAGCTAGTTAGAAACAAGCCCAAGCAAAGGCCAAGCTTTCATAATTAACAAGAAGTCACTGTGTCATTATTTGGGAGCTGGCTGTTGGGACAGAGAAAGACTCATTACAAATGGTGTCCAATGTAGGGCTCAAATACCCAAACATAGGGCCTGAGAAAGCTAAGAAAACTTCTGGACAAGGAGCCAGACATGGCTTTCTAGTCCTGCAGTCTCTCAGGCAGTCAAGTGCTTGGCATATAGAAGCACAGCTACTGGCCACCGCCTGCATGCAGGAGCCAGCTGCCAGCACCATGCTAAAGTGCCATGCGCTAAGCTGAGCCATGTGGTGACTGACATAGCAGTTTAAGATTTGTCTCATGTGGTCAGAAAATGGTACAGGTTCTCAGTAAAGATGGATTCAGACACAGAAAAACTCTGAACATAATGTGTTTAAAAATGTGCTTAGCTGCTCAAAAAAGAAGGAAAGAAAGAATATGGATATAGACAGTCATTAAAAAATAGTTTAAATATAATAAAGTCCTTAAGGAGAGAGTAAAGTTATATAAAAAATAAACCATGTAAAGATGGTAAATAAACAGGGTGTCTGAATCCTGTATGGTGCTTTTCTGACTTTGAATTTTTTGAATACTGATGAGCAAACAGCAGCTGCTGAGAGACATTGGATTATGGAAGGGACTGCTGAATTAAAGCAGCCTATATACATTACAGATGTCTTTGCCTCAGAATGAAAATTGAAAACTGTGTTGCATCGGGGGAGAGGTTGTGCTTTTGTTTCCACCGGAAGTGAAAAGTTATGGATTCCTTCAAAGTTAATCGAGATTAGATTTGCCTAGGGGAGGCAAATTTTGGCTACAAACATAAAAAAAGGAGCAAAAGAAAAACTTTAAGACAGAAGATGCATAAGCTGATCCTTTGATATGGGAATAGCTCTGAGACTGGATGAGACATGATAAATTTTGTTGGTACAGAGTCCTCATGATTTATTATTACATGCCATCCTTTCATATGGTATGGATAGAGATTTATACTATAGTTTGGTTACATAATTCAAACAAATTTATAAAGTTAACAAATGCCTTTACCTGCTCAAACATAAAACAAAAAAATCCTCTTTAACTGACTTGTGCATACTACACATTCTATACTTGTGTTAATGCAGAATATGTGTGTGTCTGTGTCTGTGTCTGTGTCTGTGTCTGTGTCTGTGTCTGTGTCTGTGTCTGTGTTTCTGTGTGTGTTACTTTTAAAAGTGTGTGTGTTTTCAGGAAAAAAAAGGACCAGATATCAATAAAGGCAAGTAGCCCAGGTTGATCCAGCCTCTCAGAATGCCTCTGTTAGTTTCCTCAAAAATACACATCCAAAACTTCAAAGCTGTTAGCTGAGATGGTCCAGCCTCACTAAGTACTCCAGCCAGGACTTCAGATAAGCCCTCCACTTTCCTATTATACAGAGACTGGACAACAAATGATACAGCTAGCTTTCCAAGGACTTGACCATTACCTCAATTTTCTCAGGTTCCCTACAAGATGCTGTTACCCCCAGACAACAGGAAGCAGTCTAGAGAACACAACATCCATATTATCAAGTGGTGGGGTGGATGGTTTTTGTTCATCCAATGGGTTGGTTATGGATGTTTGTCATCATTTAGGGGGTTTGGTTGCAAGATGTTATTGGTAATGGTCAGGAAAAAAGCTGGACAAAGGTGATTAGATTCAGGGATCTCATTCTGAAAAGAAAGCAGGAATATAGAAGTCATAGATAAAAGGGTAGATTATTGAATCTACTTTCAAACTACAAAAACAATTACTAGTCTCAAATATTTTACATCGGTATGGGTTTTTATGTATTGATACAAATATAAGGATATTTTGTTAAACTGTATATATGTTTCTATTCTTGTTTAAGTTATTGTACCTCTGCAGCTCATTTAAAAATATAAAGTTTTAGTCCTTAAAAGCTATTTAGGATAATTAAGAAGTGCAGGTTAGTATTTATCTATAACAATCAAACTTTTAGTCATGTTAAATATATTTTCAAGGTTAAGCAAAAATATTTTTTAAATAGATAGATGGTCTTCAAATACTCCAAAGACCTACAGAAAATGGCATTTAAAATGTTTTAATAACATAAGGCTTTTCATAACAGTGAAGCATGTCTGCTCCTTACAGCACTAGTTTACTTTTAAAAAGGGTGATGGGCATCAAAGAACCTTCATATGGAGTTTGCTTTCAGTGTGGCACAGCTAGCTACTTGGGCAGAATGCTGTCCAAACTGGACAAGCAGGACACAATGAAAGTGACTGCCAAACTTGCCAAGACAAGGTAGGACAGTCCTTCAAAATTCCTGCTTCACAGAAAAGTCTGTCAGGTATTCAAGGCCCATTTATCAAAAATGAATGCCCCAGCATTGCAGAGGAACCTTGTGTGACAGGCAGCCAGACGTTTCTGTCATTTCTATAGTTTTGGAAATTTTTTTTGCTTTACACTTCCTCAGTTAATATTATATCCTTCATGGATCTCTGATGAAGTTGAAGATGAAATAGTTATAGTCACAGTTTTCCTTGTTACCAAATTCAGAAAAGAAGCTCACAAAATAGGTATAAAGTGTATAAGGTTGAGAGACATAAAAGCTTAAATTGTTTATCTAAGAAAGTGTTTTAAGATCAAAAAGATGCCTGGTGGTAGAGGTGCACGCCTTTAATCCCAGCACTCGGGAGGCAGAGGCAGGCAGATCTCTGTGAGTTCAAGGCCAGCCTGGGTTACAGAGCAAGTTCTAGGAAAGGCACCAAAGCTACACAGAGAAACCCTGTCTCGAAAAAAACAAACAAACAAACAAAAAGATCTAAAAAGATAATTTTGGGTTGGTAATACAAATTATGATAAAAAATGGTTTAAATGTAAAATTTAATTACTCTGTGTAAAAGTATGTCACTATGATTGGTCTAATAGGAAAGCTAAATAGCCAGTAGCTAGGCAGGAGGTATAGATAGGACTTCTGGACAGAGAGAGCTCTGGGAAGAAGAAATGGGGAATCACCAGCCAGAAACAGAGAATACAGGACATGCAGAAGGAGAGGTAACAGCCACGAGCCACATGCAGTACATAGATTAATAAAAATGAGTTAATTTAAGTTGTAATACCTAGTTAGAAACAAGCCTATGGCTAAGGTTGTGCTTTCATAATTAATAAGTCTCTGTGTCATTATTTGGGAGCTGGATGGCAGGATAGAGAAAGACTTGTTACAGCAAACCCTCAGATACTAGTATGCTTTATGATTAGATACTTAAATTCAGCAATTTTCAAGAATCATCAGGAATTGAGAAGTGGGATTATGTAAATAAAGAGACTTCTGCACAGCAAAGCAGAGAGTCAAGTGCAGAAGCAGCTATAGTTTGGGAGAAAATCTTTGCTCCTTCTATATTTGATGGAGAATTAATACACAACTCAAAAACCACAATGTCCCAAAGACCATAACCCAGTCAGTACATGGGCTGATGGAATAGACAGTTAGTTCACAAAAGTTTAAGAACAAATGCCCCCAAAGGATATGAAAACATCGTATCCATCAGGGAAAGCAAATTATAGGACATATAAGGATCAGTGTTGTTACTAACTGTAGTCCAATGTTGTACAAGCAGTCTCTACAAAGTGTTCTTATCTTAAATTGTGTAAGCTTGCTCCAGTATCTCATTGCTACTTTATCCACACCCAGCCATCAGCTTCAGCTAGCCACCATTCTTTTGTTTTTAAGTTTATTTGTCGGGCAGTGGTGGCGCATGCCTTTAATCCCCAACACTCGGGAGGCAGAGCCAGGTGGATCTCTGTGAGTTCGAGGCCAGCTTGGGCTACAGAGCAAGATCCAGGAATGGCACCAAAATGACACAGAGATACCCTGTCTCAGAAAAAAAAAAGATTTATTTTATTTTTTATATTTAATTATTTTTGTATATAAGGGTGGTATGTGCACACAATTGTGGGTGCTCACAGAGGCTGGGAGAGAATATTAAATCCCCTGGACCTGGAGTTGCAGGTAGTTGTGAGCACCTGACATGGATTCTAAGAACCAAACTTGGGTCTTCAGCAAGTGCTCTTAAAGCCTGAATCACTCTCCAATAACCATGTGAATATCTCTGTCACTGCCATGGTGTCATAGACATGATAGCTTTGGAGAATGTGCTACGTGTCCCACTTTGTTCTTTTTTCAGAAAAATATTTGCTGTCCAGATTGTTAGGAGTCTCTTGTAATGTTAGGGTTTGTTTTTATTTCTCTGTCAAATATGACTGGACTTGTGATAGGCATTGTGTTTAATCTGAGGACTGGGGTAGTGTGGGCATTTTAAATATTGTTTGTACTCGATGAATATGGAATGTTCTTTGTGCCTTGCTCTCTTTCGTCAATGTTCATTTTTCTGTGTGTTTATTGTGGCTATACATGGGATGATTTTCTTGATTTCTCTTTTAGATAGCTCACTGTTGGTATATAAAAATTGATTTTTTTTCTTAAAAAGTGACCTTTTTCTCTGAAAATTTTAGAGAATTAATTTATTCTGATGGTTTCTGCTTATGTTTTGAGGATTTTCTGTGTAGAAAGTCATGTCTTCTCGCCTGATCCCTCTATCCAGAACTTCCCATCTTCTGTAAACAGAAGTGGGAAAAGTGTCTTGTCCTTTCTCTTGTCCTTGATCTCAGACATTGTTCCCACTTTTCCTGTTAAGGATGAGAGCATGAATGAAACTGTCCTATGTTGTGACAGTTACAATGTTGGCGTGGGTTGTATACTGTTCATGTGTTAGAGGACTTGACTCCCAGCCAGTGATGCTGCTTTGTGAGCTCGTGGAACCTTTCAGATGTGGTTCCAGACATAGGAACATAAATTTGTCCTTGGGGTTATAGACTAGCCCTGATTCTGGTCTAGGTTTTGGCTTCCTGACTGCCTATGCTATGTAACCAGATGCTTAACACTCAAGCTGTCACATATAAGAAAGAGCTGTTCTTCCCACTTTGCCTTCTCCACCATAATAGACTGTGTGCCCTTAAACTGTGAGCCAAAATAACCCTCTCCTCTCTTAAGTTGCCTCTGTCAGGTGTTTTATAGTAGCCATAAGGAATGACAGTCCCTTCCTTCCTCATTTATAGCATTATGGTAGCTACCATCTGCATTTAATCTGTGGAATTTTTTATTGCTAGAAGATGTGATTGAACCATCTTTATATCATTCAATTCATCTTCACTTGCTCATAGTGCATAACCCTTTTAATATGCTGTTAAGTCCATTTTCTAGAATTTGGCTAAGACTTTTTGCCTCTGTGTCCTTAGGGTCCTGACCTGGTTTTGGTAACAGTGTGATGATGCCTGTAGAGCATGGCTTTTGTTTGATCACACTCTGAAACATTTGAGGAAGTTTGAGTTTGTTTTTTGAATCTATTCAGCAGATACACCTCCAGGATCTGGGCTGCTCTATGATAGATAATATTTTACTGTGCCAATTTCCTTACATGTGATTAACTAGCACAGATTTCTGTTACTTCTTCATGGGTCCATTTTGGAAGGTGTAGTGACTAATCTTGGTTGCTACCCAGGTTGACACACCTGGGAAGAGGGAGCCTTATTTGAGGAATTACTCCATTAGATTGCCTATAAGCATATCTGTGAGACAGTTTTTTTTAAATTGCTAATTGAGGTTGCAGTGCATTGTGGGTGTCACCATCCCTAGGCACATGGGCCTGACCTGTGTAAGAAGGGAAGTTGAACATGAGCTAGGGAGTGAGCCGGCCCACAACATTCCTCCATGGTTTCTGCTTCAAGCTCAAGCCCTGATTTCCCTTGATGATGAACTGTATCCTGTAAGCTGAAATAAACCCTCTCCTCTTCACATTGATTTTTGTCATGGTGTTTATTACAACAGCAGAAAGATAACTGGAACAGAAGGTTATTTGGGATTGGGAATTTATCTGTTTTTAAGGGTATCTAAATTAACTGATAAATAATTATCCATAATAGCACATTATGATCCTTCATGTTTCCATTAGCAGCTGTAATGTTCCTTTCTTCTGTATCTTTTGTTCTTAGTTTAGCTATTTTGTTTATCTTTTTTTTTTTAAAAAAAAAAAAACCTCTGTTTTATTGATCTTTCTTGTAATTTGACCATTTTCTATTTCATTTATTATGATCTTATCTTTATGGTTATCTTTCTTTGGCTGTTGTTGGACCCAGTGTGCTTTTTGAATAATAGATTTTCTTTTTACAGGTACTTGGTGTGTGTGTGTATGTGTGTGTGTGTGTGTGTGTGTGTGTGTACATATACAATGCCTTAGGAGGTCAGAGAACAACTTTTAAGAGTTGATTCTGTCTTTTCTCCTTGTCCAGGGTTCCTAGGATCAAACTGACATCATAAGGCTCAGAAGTAATTGTTTGTACCTGTTGTGGTACCTCACTTGCTCTTTTCCATCATCTTTTGAAAATAAGTTTTTAGGTTTTTTTTAAATACAGTTCAAAACACACTGAATTTCCACACTTTTAATACAAGTGAACTCAAATATTTGTATAAGGAGGTAATACATTAGGAATACAAAGGCTACATATGTGAATGGAATCTTTGCATGACTGAAAACTGGCAGTAACATAAAGATGCAAAACACAGAAGTGGGCCAGACAGTGTTAAAACAAGAAAGTTCTTTACAATTTTTTGAAGTAGGATCGCTAATAACTGGGAGGAGAATGGAAACTACCTGAAATATGATGAAATTGGCATCAAGAAAAAGAGAAAAGCTTGGGCCTGATCTGTGAATTCCTAGAAATAACATGAGATATGGTGGCTCTGGAGGTGGTTTTGCTTGGTACACTAAATAAGGGCTGGTGTCTCTCCTCATGTGGACTATCTATTGTATAAGAAGGCATCATGTCTTACATCTGCAAAACTCAAGACTGAGCTCTGAATAAAGACTTCTCAATTAACAAAGAGGACAGAGGAAAACAATTTAAAAATTTATCTTCAATTTGATCAAGATTCTGTGGGAAAAATGCATTAAAAAAGATGGGTACCTGAAGGAATTCAAGCAGTGACTGCAAAGTGTGTGTGTGTGTGTGTGTGTGTGTGTGTGTGTATGTGTGTGTGTGTGTATGTGTACAGGCATGTGTTAAAATAATGATTTCTGAACATCCACTTTAAGTATGCAATCTGAGAAGATAATCATGATACCTAGAGTAGTCTCAGCATGAGCTAACAGTGTTAAAAGGCAACCAGATGAAAACATTTATTTATTCAATAATGAATAGTTTAAACAATGCATATCATCATTAAAATTCAATGACATGTGTAAAGTTTTGTCTCTCTGTCATTTGGAATGAGCTGTCAAAATGATAAAGTTGGGGAGTGCAAGGCCCTCCCTTGTCCTGGCCTGTCCATCCGTTGAGCTTCTGTGGGATGGAGCCTGTGTATCTCGGAGGGTGGGACTATGTTTGTATAGCAGTCCTTCTGCCCACACCTCTGCGCTTGGGCCAGGAGCTGCCTGCATGCAGGGTGGCCCTTGTTTTTTCTCCTCCCTCATCACATCTACCCAAACCTCTCACCATGTGCAAGGATACACTGGTGCCTGTTTCCTTTTCCTGAAACATTACAGTTGTGCTGTGTTTCATGGTGTCTCCTGTATGTGGAGCACTCACTAAGCATAGAAATTATACTAAGAGTTTCAAATACATGACTGAGTTTTTCTAATTGAAGTCATTAACAATGTCTGCTGTTTAAAATATACAGAGAGAAATTGAGACCTGTCCTGGGTTACTACAACGTGAAAACAAATCTGAGACACAAACTGAGTGGCCTTTATCTCTTGCCTAGCCCCTCTTCTGTGCTGGCTCTGTCCACTTGCTTTGCTTCCCAGCTCTGCTGACATCCAGCAAGGCATTCCCTTATCTGCACCAGCAAATGGCTTAGACATTGTGCTAGAGTTTCATTTCCTGTCGCTGTGGGGAATGCCCTGACTAAAGCAACATAGGGGAGAAAAGAGTGTTTCAGCTCCCGACTCCAGCTTACAGTGCACCATTGCAGGGAAGTCACAGCACATCCAACATCTGCAGTTGAGAGCATAGAACAGTGCATTAATGTGTGCTTGCTAGTGCTCAGCTTCTTTCTCTCAATCCAGGGTCCAATTCATGAAATAGTCCCAACAAAGTGCTTGGTGGGTCCTCCTCACCTCAGCTAACCCAATTAAGGAAATCCCTCACAGGCATGGCCATAACCCATCCAATCCAGACAATGCCTCATCGAGACTCATCTCCCAGGTTATTTTAGAGTTTGTTAATAACCGTGACTGATATCCTTCCTCTGCTTCCCTGAATATGGATTTCTGTTCTCTCTACCATAGCACACATTTAGTAAACTGGGCATCGTCAGTTTTATTTCTTTCTCATGGTCCTCTGAGGCCATGGACTCATTAAAAGTGAGAATTGAATATTTCTTCTGAGAAAAACACCATCTTATGTTCATTTCTTACTTACTTGTGCTTAGCACATAATCTGACACATGAAATGTGATGCTTTTGAATACTCTGTTCATGGAGTGAGCACCCAGAAATGCTCATGTGTGTGCTTGTGGCTGTGATTAGAAACTGGAGTGGAAATGTAGACATTTGCTGCACAGCTGTAGTGTGCTTGTGTCTTTGTTAAGGATTTGTGGACATGGCATGTTGTACATAGGCTGCCTTCTTTAAACGGTGGCTTGTTATATCTTTAGTGTCTGTTTGTGACTTGCTCTTCCCTTCTTATCATCATGCCTGGGTTCTTCAATATCTCTTTGAACATCATCATGACAGAAACCAATGCACAGTAGTCTCCTTTCTGTATGTTTACTCATCAGACCAATCATTTTAGTCTCAAAACGTAGTGTGTTTCTAACCACACCTGGCTTCTCTCTGAGTTCATTCTCCTTCATTGGTCCCTTTCTGAAGCCTCTGCTATTCAAATATGATCTAGATTACTAGGAAAACTCAAAATCCTCCTAGCACTCACAAAGTCAGATCAAAACTACCTGTGACTTCAGTTCCCAGCAGTGCAGTGCCCTCTTCTGGCTTTCATGGGTACTTCATACACATGGTGCACATACATTCAAAGAAGTACACAGATGCACACTATTAATAAAAATAAAGAAATATTAAATAATAAATAAATAAACTCACAAGGTACTGTGGGTCCACTATATGCTAGGAGCTATTAAGAATGTTTCATACACATTTCATTGTGGGGAACAATGACTTTCCCTTTGGCAAATGGCAATGAAGCTGATCTTTTAATAGAAACAGAGAAAAGAAAAGATTGCAACAAAAGTCAGTATCTGAAATAACTTTCTAAAATAAGCTCAGTTTTAAAATTGTATAGTGACCCCAGTAAGGCTTGTGACCAAAGACATCATAAACAAGTTCTTGCGTGCTTTGTGTAACTTTGTGTAACTGTATTTCTAGTATGAAATACATACACACAACAGCCTCTACTCTTCTCTGAGACTCAATGTCTGTGCATTGCAATGCTCAGTCTCCCTGACCCTTGTATTGAGCCCCAGAACTCTGTTGATGTCTGATGTGGGTCATGAAGAAGAAACAGACTAGACAATTAAGTCAGAAAAAAAAAAATCGGAATGAGTCCTGTTCCTAGACCATTACCTTACTTAGGGTTTCTATTGCTATGATAAAACACAATGAGCAAAAGCAACTTGGAAAGGAAAGGGTGTATTTTATCTTACAGCTTGAAGTCCATCATCCAGGGAAGTCAGAAAAGGAACTCTAGGCAGGAATGGAAAGACAAGAGCTGATACAGAGGCCATGCAAGAGTGCTGTTTACTGACTTGCCCCCCCCCCCCCCCGTGGCTTACTCAGCTTTCTTATACAACCCAGGATTACCTGCCCAAGGGTGGCACTGTCCACAGTGAGCTGGGCCCTTCCATATCAATCATTCATTAAGAAAATGCCCTACAGACCATTTATTTTCTTTTCTTTCTTTCTCTCTTTTTCTCTCACCCTTCCTCCTTCCCTCCTCCCTTCCTCCCTTCCTCCTTTCCTTCTCTCTCTCTCTCTCTCTCTCTCTCTCTCTCTCTCTCTCTCTCTCTCTCTCTTGGTTATTTTTATTCTCTCATACATTATATCGCAAAAGCAGTTTCCCCTCCCTCCACTTCTCCCAGTCCCTCCCCCCAACCTCTCTCTCCTCTGAATCAACTCCTCCTCAGTTTCCAGAAAGAAAGAAATTAAGAAAGAAAGAACAGGACTTCCAAGGATAGCCACTGAAATGCCCTAACATGATACAGTAAGATTGGGCATAAACCCTCATATTACAGCTGGGTATGGCAACCCAGTAGGAGGAAAAGGGCCCTAAGCACAGGCAAAAGTCAGAGATACCCGCAACTACCATTGTTGGGAGTCTCACAAGAACACCAAGTTATACAATCATAAGGTACATGCAGAGGACCTAGTTCAGACCCACACCGGGCCCGTGTTTGTCACTTCAGTCTCTGTAAGCCCCTATGATTCCTGCTTAGTTGATTCTATGGACCATGTTCTCATGGTGTCCTTATCCCATCTGGCTCCTATAATCCTTCCTCCCCCTCTTCTTTGGGATTCCCCTGGCTCTGTCTAGTGTTTGGCTGTGGGTCTTTGCATCTGCTCCTTCATGCTGGATGATGCCTCTCGGATGACAGTTGGGCTGGATGCCCATCTGTGAGTATAGCAGAGTATCATCAGGAATCACTTTATTTATTTATTTTTCCAGTTGTGTTTGATTCTACCCTAGGTCTCTTGGCTGTCCTTCCCCCTTTTCTGCATCTGGTTCCTGGCTGTCCAGACAGTGTCATGTGTGGGCTCCATCTTATGGTATAGACCTCAATTTGAACCAGTCATGGGTTGGCCAATCCCACAAGTCCTGGGATTGCCCCAGCATATCTTGTAGGCAGGGCAGATTGTAGGTCCAAGATTTTGTGGCTGGATTGATGCCCCACTCCTGCTGCTAGGGGCCTTGCCTAGTTATAGAAGATAGCCAGTTCTGGCTCTGTGTCCCCCATTACTAGGAGACTTCACTAGGGTCACTTTCACAGATTCCAGGGACTTTCCACTATACTAGGTTTCTACATCACCCTCCAAGTGCTCCTCAATTCCAGTCATCTCTCCAAGTACTCTCTTCCCCCACCCCAACCAGATCCCTCCTGTTCCCATCCCCACCTTCCTTTTGCTCAATCATATTCGCTGCAGCCTTATTCAATAATAACCAGAAACTTGAAATAATCTAGATACCCCTCAACTGAAGAATGGGATAAAGAAAATGTGGCACATTTATGCAATGGAGTATCACTCAGCTGTTAAAAACAATGACATCATGAAATTTGCAGGCAAATGAATGGAACTGGAAAAGATCATCTTGAGTGAGGTAACCCAGACCTAGACAGACAAATGTGATATGTACTCACTTACAAGTGGACATTAGCTGTTAAGTAAAGGTCAAAATTATGCTGCAATCCACAGACCCAGAGAGGCTAAGTAACAAGGGCTTGGGGCGGCTTGGGGGAACACATGGATCTCCCTGGGAAGGGGAACTAGAATAGATTTTGTAGATGGATGGGCCATTTTCTTAATGGAGGTTCCTCTGCTCAGACAACTTTAGTTTGTGTTGAGTTGACAAAAAGTGAAAGCAAACAACAACAACAAAACACCCAGCATTCTCTTTGCTTTCATTTAGATGATACAATGCAGGCGACCTTTTAGAAGAAAAATAACAAAATGGGGATTTGACATTAGGACTTGAAAGCTGAAGGTCCAGTTTGGGAGAATGTAAACCCGCGTTGTAAGACAAAGGGATATCAGAGTCACTCGGCACACTCAGCTCTTCAGTTTGGAAGTCCGTGGGAAACAGAAGTTGGAAATTTTCTGGTGATGTGTACTTTAAATATGCAGGTGATAGCATTACTTCTGGTATTAATATTTTTCCCTTTCTCATTTTTGACACTTTCAGCAGAAGCCCTTCTGCTTCTATAATTCTTAACTACTAGTTCTGATTTCTTACAAACTGAATTTCAACTCACAACAACAACAAAATGGACATGTAGATAAATTGGGAAAGTCAGCATCCCGAAGACCTTGCCTTACCTCTGAGCACATAATTCGGTTTATTTAGCACAGGAAGGATTGTGCAGCAGTGTGTTTGTTAGTGAATAAGTGTCATTAGTGTCTAAGTTTTGAGACTCCAGAAAGAATCCTTAAAAACCGCTGTTTATTTCCTCAGATGCAGCCTGTAGTGAATCCAGTGAGTCGCCTGACAAGACAGTTTGAGTCTAATTAGTATGTAGAGGCTGCAATGAGTGTAGGACTCCTGGAATTTCATAATTGCAATCTAGACTGCCTATAAACATTCCTGGAAGAAACAACTTACGTAGACTTCAAGGCCGGATACCAAGTGTGCTGGCAATGCCATTTATGCATTTTCCAGGTGATAGTCCAGCCAGCCAGCTCATGATTTCCACCAGGAAACAGATCCAAAAGACTGCAACTTTAATACCAACGACTCCTCAATGAAAATAAGCAGAACAACCTAAAAGGTCAGTGGAAGCAGAGGTGTTCCTGGTAGATCAGTCCAGAGCAAAGGCTGTGTAGTACTTCAGGTTTGGTGGTGGGAGCCTGGGACTGCCCGCACCCCGTGCACCTCTGGTATTTAAAATGCATACATCGGAACAAAACGGTCTTTGGACAACCTACCTTTTCTTCATCCCCTGGCAGCTGTCTCAGCAGCCCTTAGCTGGAGGATAGATTTGGAAAGTGCTGCTTTTCCACTATTAGCACATCCAGGTAGCCAGTCCAAAGCGGCTAAAGTTCCCACTCGAGATGTAAATAGCTATTATGGTCGGTGCTGTGTGTCATAAACCAGCCCTTTTATTTCCAGTAAGACCCCTTAGCTGCAGTTCCAAAGATTTGATTACACAGGTCTCTCTCCCGAACATATCCCTTCCCTGCTGACATTTACACTGGTTGTGGGTTTTTATGTAACTCGTTCGAGTGAAGTCTAAACCTTAAAAATGGTGTTAGTCTTTCTAGAACCCCGTGGCACAGGAAAAGTCCTTTATTGCACTTCATTGCTTGTACTTGCAACCTGTGCTTCTCAGATTGGAAAGCCTTTCAGAGAACTGATTTTGTTACTTTCCCAAGCTGCGCTGCAAGAGTCAAGCTGCAGATATCGCTGACCAAAAGGATCCCCGCCTTCAAAATGCCTAGGACCAAGGGAACTGATCCCAGTGTTTAAAATCTTCCCATTTCCTCTGGGTCTCTTATCTGGACAGCTGTAAGGAGTCTTTCCAGCTGGCTGTTGCCCAGACTTGATGGGAACAGAGTGGAGGAAACTGGACAGCCAGAAGAGACATTGTACAAATTGTTTCCAGTTTCAAAACCTTGTCTTTTGACAAAGCCATGATTCCCAGCCACATTTTATTTTAGTCTTCCTTCCCCGCCCCAGGGCTAACTAGTCTGTCACTCATTAATTATCCTACCAGGATTTTCCCTGTTCTTTCAGTGACTTCTAGGATGGTTTTTATTTTGTTTTTGTTTTTCCAGCCTCATTTGGGAGGGGCATGTGAGAAAGAATACATGGTGACCAGGGAACTGGCCTTTCAGAGACACTACATATTTTGAGAATTTCTGTTGCCTTCCCTTTGAATAAAATATCATTATAGTTGAGCTTATAAAATGCACCTTTTTCTCTCTGTACCTCATTTCGTTCTATATTTTCCCCCTGGCTTGGCTTTTCCACATCTGAGTGGCTATAAAATGCTGGATGTCATCTCAAAATCGAACACCAGTGACTTCTTTTGACACAGTCATGTGCTATATAAATGGGACGGTGTTCATCACTATGTATAACACTCGGGGCCTTTGACTTTGGATGGCCCCAGCCAAGAGCATCATTTTAAACAAACTCAAGGGGTATTACTTTTCTAACCATTGTGACCAAAAACTAACCAGAAGCCATGAAAGGGGGAGAAGTAGGGACAGAGGGAGGATGGGAAGAAGGGAGGAATTTATTTATTTGGACTTACAGCTGGAGGGGACATCTCTTCATTGCAGAGAGGGTGTGATTAGTTGCTTGTGCTGTTCTCCACTGTGGTGGCAGGAGTAGGGGGCAGCTTGCTCACATCCGGGTAGATCAAGAAGTGGTGCAAACTGGCAAATGGCCAAGGCCCACCCCAGTGACCCACTTCTCCCAAGCAGGTTCCACTTCCTGAAGGCTTCAGCACTTGCCTAAACAGTCCCATCATCTTGGGAAGAAGGTGTTCAAACACATGAACCGATGGGGCAGTTAGCATTCAAAACACAACACAAAGATTGCTTTCTGAATTAAAAACTGTGTTGAGGGTATAACAATGAGACAATCTCTCTCTCTCTCTCTCTCTCTCTCTCTCTCTCTCTCTCTCTCTCCATATATATATGGAAATACCATTTCTTCACTGTATCTTACCTACTTCTTGAGAAGTGACATATCAGCACAATGTCTTGTCATGTTTCACTTCATCTGTAATGGCCTGATGATACTCAGATGTCCTTGGAGTTACCATGTGTCTACCTCAATGGTTTTATTTCCAAAAATTAGATATATTTGATGTAGACTAGTGGTGTAAGACATGCAATAAAAATGGAGTGGAGTGGCCGGGTACTTACCATTAATGGGATTTATCCTTCCTAGATACTCAGCTTAAACTTGATATGATCTACTATTTTGTCACACTTTCAGCAACATTGCCTGATGTTAATGATAAGCTATACTCCCCAAGTGCTCAAGTGATGGAGAGATGGGCAGACACTGATAAACTAGATGGTTCTGAGAATAACAGTTGATGGCAGTCTGTTGCCCAGTAAGTACTTCAAGAGTGAGGCACATTTCCCTTCTAACACCACATATATTAACTCTTTAGTCCCCCAAATTTTCACAGATGAGGTAGTCCAGGTACTATGTTCAAAACTGTGCAGCCTCCAACCAACGCTTTGGAGCCAAAATATAGGGTCTTAACTGTTATACCTGTGTGTCACAAGTAAGATGCTTCCAGACAAAAATGAGGATATGTCTGCATCACCTCTAAATTTGGAAAAAGCACAGAAGAAGAAACCACAGGGAGGAGGAGGAGGCGGCATTTGAGCTTGACTCTGAAGGATGAGTGGACATTTATCAAGCAGAGATAACAAGAAAAAATGTACTCAGAAAGGGAAAGATCTTGGCACAGTCAGGGAGCTGCAGAAGTGTATGGCATTTTCTGATGGCTTAAATGTTCCATGCCTGTATGGATGGAGCCGTTAACTATGCATCCCACAGCACAAGCTGGAACCTTATTATGAAAGGGCTTGCATAAAAGCCAGAACAAAAAGCTTGTGACTAGACAGTGTGGACCACAGAAGTGTACTGGTGAACAAAATAATGTGGCTCAAGCCATGTTTTGGAGTCAATCTGGGGAAAAGAATTGGGATTGCCCATGATGGGTGAAAGCTAGGCAAAAGACACAGGATAAGAGGATATGGCCTTTTGGTTACATGTATTGACTGCTCATACATGTGACCACCAAAAGGTGATTTGGGCTATTCTCTCTGGTATGGGAGCAGAACAGAGGTAGACAGTCTGACCCAATAGGGCAGCTCTGTCCTTTGGAGCTTAGAGTTCATTTCTTGCTGCTTTTTTTATCCCGGGCTTCTTCCTGGGGTAAGAGGGCTGCTGTGTTTCCATACTGCATCTGTGTTCTTTTTGGGAAAACCTAAAGGCTAAAGGACAAATGGCAAATGCCAGCTGAGTATGTCTTTGTTCAAGAACATTCTACTTATATACCATTGACACCACAGTGTAACCAGACCTGGTTCAGAGTACTGAAGTGATACTGGTACAGTGTTATAGGTGGGCCTATTGACCACAATCACTGAAATAGGATCTTGGTAGGTAGAGCAGACATTGCAGTTATCTATAGAAGAACTGAAAAGACATGGACAGGGGGATTTGAGCGATGAAAGTTTGTTGTGGAGACATATGTTAGAGGTAGAAAACAATATGACTTAGAAATGAATAGGCTCGGCCGGGCGATGGTGGCACATGCCTTTAATCCCAGCACTCAGGAGGCAGAGCCAGGCAAATCTCTGTGAGTTCCAGGAAAGGCGCAGAACTACATAGAGAAACCCTGTCTAGAAGAAAAAGAAAGAATAGACTGAAGCAGGCTGGCAGGGAAGCAATGCTGGAGGATGCTGTGGATTCTGACTTGGGCAGTTCTGCCGTTGTTTTAACTAAGATGGAGGGATAAAGGAGGACTCAAACCATACAGAAAATAGTAATCCCTTTGATTCATGGTGTGTTTAGTTTGATTTATCTATGGGGGATTCGATGAAAAAATTTGATAACTGTATCAAACAGCCTAAAGTTCAAGAGCTGATGACTAGAGTGCTGGAAAAACATAATCCACAGCAGGTGATGAAGACACATGAAGCGGGTATAATGAAGAAGGAGGAGGAGAAAAAGATTAAGGACAAGTGAAAAATGTCAAAGCAAGGGCAGTATTGCTCAAAGGGGGTGGTCGCAAATGTCGGAAATCTGAGATTTAAGATGAGAAAGCCTAGAAGATGCCTGGCTAGCTGTCAGGTCTCTATGAATCATCTATAGATGTTCAAACTAGGAATGCACTGACACATGCCACTCTCAGCTCGGTTTCATGCCCCTGAAGAGGCTAATTGTAAGAGAGGAAATCAAGGCAGTCCCAAGATCTAATGCAAACGAAAGTTGTATTTGTGGGAGAAGAAAGCATCTAGGAAATGTTGACCCTCATCATGAGTAAAGTTGTTGTGATTTTATACTTTGTTCCAGCATCCTTCGAAATCCCACTATATCCACGGTTTCTTTTCTAAATTCTATAGCTTCCTATAAAACTGTGATTTACAAAACATTTGAATGATTGCAAGATGATCAGAAGAAAGGCTTGATTTGCACAAGCAAGGGTAACATACATTTTTAATTCTATTATTTTTTATTTTGTTAGAATTTGATGCATGAGTACTGTATTTATAGATTTTCTGCTCTCTGCTTTTCCCCTCCAAACCCTCCCATGTTTTTCCTGACCCCCATCGCTCCCTCTCAACTTCATGACCTCTTCTTGATTATTTTCATGGCAACTCTGGTCTCTCTTCTCTGCCTGACAGAAGGCTGTCATTCCTGTGCCAACCACACGTACTGACATGTACTTGACACACCAGCATTGTCACTGAGAACTTAGATTTTTTGAGGGATAATTTTCAAGAAATGTTTAAACAAAACAAAAAATATTGTTTTCCTACATGGGTCTAGAACTATTTAGAAATGAATTTCCTCTTGACCTTTAAAAATGGAACAGTTATTATTTAATGAGCTGGCATGTGGTGGCATTGTATACAAAATTATTGCTTCCATTCCTGATTCTAGGCCATATAGAATTCAGCTCCTTAAATAAACACATGTAAATAATGAATATATAGCCAGTAAGAGTATAGAAAGATTGCAATGTTGATAAATATGCATGGCTGTCTCCCTTTAAACTTCTTCAGTAAAGTCGGGTTAAGTAAGGTTATCCTTGTTGATGAATTATTTATTATTATTGAAAGTATGTGGACATTTGTGACTCTATCTGGGTATTTGTGTGTGAATGCAGTGCCCATGAATGCCAGAAGAGGGCACCGGATTCACCTGAAACTGGAGTTACAGGTTATTGTGAGATAGCTGATAGGGTGCTGGGAACCAAACTCAGGTCTTCTGCAACAGCATCACATGCTTTTAACTGCTAAGCCATCTCTCCAGCCCTTCCTTCTCCACCTTGATGAATTCTTCTACAGAGAAGCAGACAGATGTTTAGAGTCTTGAGTCAATTTACAAGTGTCTTTTTCCCTTGGCACGACATCTCTTAAATTCAAGTGGCCACTTTCATCTAGTCAACATGGTTCGTATCACTGTCTTTCGAAATAGTTAATACATCCTAGGCTGTTCTTGATTTACAATTAGCTGAGGCAGGGGTCTGTTTACACCAACAAAGAGGGAACCTCAGTTGAGAAATGCCTCCACCTCAATTGCTGTAGGCATATCTGTGGGCTCATTTTCTTGATTAGCAATTAGTTTGGGAGGGCATTCACTGTGGGCAGTCCTACCTGTGGGCAGGAGTTCCTGGGTCATATAAAAAAGTAGCCAGGCGGTGGTGGCGCACGCCTTTAATCCCAGCACTCAGGAGGCAGAGGCAGGCGGATCTCTGTGAGTTCGAGGCCAGCCTGGACTACCAAGTGAGTCCCAGGAAAGGCGCAAAGCTACACAGAGAAACCCTGCCTCGAAAAACCAAAAAAAAAAAAAAAAAAAAAAAGTAGGCTGATCAAGCCAGTAAGCAGTGTTCCTTCATGGCATGCTTCAGTTCCAGTGTGCAGGTTTCTGCCTGTAGTTTCTGCCCTGGCTTTTCATGATGATGGACTGTGACCTATAAGCCAGGCAAACCCCTTTCTCCCTAAGTTCAGTGTTTGTCACAGCAACATAGAACACATTAGAACTCGTGTGTGTTTTCTGTCTTCATAATGGCAAAGCAGTCCTTTGCAGCCTCTTCCTATGTGTACATAGATACTGTGACCCGACATGTGGCTTCTGAGATTTCCCTGAACATGTAGCTGCCATCTCCTGTTGCATTTTCTTCTGTTATCATCACAAAGCTAAATCTTCATTCATCTGCTCATGCTCAGCTTTGCTCTGTATCCTGCCGGCTCAGACACATACAGGTGCTGCAGAATGGCCGTGAGCCATGTAGTTTCACCACCGGCAAGCAACAGGTTTGTTTCTAAAGCCAGCTGAGTCTTCCTTTCAATGCCTTTGAACTAATTGACAGAGAATGGAGTCTATAATATCCAAAACTGTGCTGACAAGTTTCTTTCCTATTTTTAGAATGGAATTAAAATTTGGAGCATGTGTCTTCTGTCACGCCCTTTTCATGTCAATCAACTCATTTATCCTCTCTCTAAAAAACACTGGTATAATTTGCGAAATATATTTTTATTTATTCTTTGACAACTTTCCAAGTCCTTGTACATGCTAGGCAGTCATCCTCCCAACTGAGCTGCATTCTCAGCTCCTTTCCAACACCGTTACTATCCCCACTTTTCAGCTACAGTCATGAAGGCAAGCAGAGGAGTCACTTGCTGGGGTCACACAATTAGCAAGTGACATAGCTGGAATTTGAATCTGGATAGTCTAGGCTGGGGATACATATACACACAGCTAATGGATCTGACATTGTGTATTAACCCCAAAGCAGCTACTGTTGACCTCTTTTCTAAAAGCTCATGAGTCTGAGTTATTCAATCTGCTTTGGATGCTCAGACAGTTTGGAATTTTATCTCCATCTTAACACAACCCAGCCTTACCCACTTTACAAGATTCAGCATGCTTTAAAACTAGGCTTCGGCCAAGAAAACGGAAATTCCTCTAGGCAGTTCAAAAAGATTGTTTGAATAGAGATGGGTGAGCTAGAAAGCTAGACAGGGAAGGAGTCTGTAAGGAATGGGGGATGCTTTCCACTCTGCGGTTATGACAAGAGGAAATTGCTAGCACATGGTAGGTATGGAGACATAGTGGAAGGAGATGAAGCACGCGTCACCCGGGTCTGTATGACAGTGAGAGACGATGACATTATCATAAATCAGAAGTTGGGTCAGTCTGCTGAAAGGCAAAGTCATGGCAGGGCTGTCTTGTGGCCGCTAGGACGAAGAGGAACAGTATAAGAGGAAGAATTGCCTTGATTTTTCCTTTCATTTTGCCACCTACCAAGCCTACTGGAAGATCATTGGCAAAGGATCCGGGAAAGGTACTTTACAAGCACAGGACCCAGTGGGTCTAGACCAGAGGCGAATTGACCAGTGCCCATGCAGTGATGTCATTCAGAAGCCCTCTGAAGGAAGGATTGCCACAGCCATACTTGCGGCCTCTCTCAGCTTCTGTGGAGACAGTCATTGCCCGTGGCACACAGCTGCCAATAGTCATAAGCACTGTCCATACAGTCATTCCCTTAAGCATCACAACAGCCCTTTAAAGCCACAAAGAAACTGAGACCCAGTAACATTTCTCCCCCCAGTGTCCAGTATGCAGCAAAACCTAGATTCAAATCCAGGCTGTCTTGCTCTGAAGTTCACTCTGCTCCCCATGACACCACATCCCCTGTGAGAGGCCAGCCCCACTCACATTTCTACATTCCTCAGGGTGATAGGCTGGGTGACACACACTTGGTAAATGCTTGCTTGGCCAGTGTGATCCTTTATTTCAATAGTGTGCAATGGTCACCTGTATTTTTAAATCTGTTATTTGTTTTCCAAACCATTTCTTTCCACATGTTTGCTTGGTCTGTTTATTTTATTTATTTATCTGTTTATTGCCCTTTGAACCTCTTAGCTGAATGATGTTTGGAAGGCAGCACCCATGGGGTCAGTCCAGGCTGTCTTCTCCACTCAGTCTCTTCATGCATCTAAGTTTCCACACAACAGTAGTACTATGATGACAACCTAAGTCCCGGGGGACAGAATCGCCCTAACTTCTGGGAAGTTCATTTGAATGAGGGGCAACTTCAAGAGGTATTCCTCAGGACTCCTCCATCTGTTTTTTGTTCATTTTTAGGTCATAGAGTCTCTTGCCGGCCTGGTGCTTCCCAACAAAGCATGGCTGACTACTCAGCAAGCCTAAGTACTGTTTGTCTCTGCCTCTTCAGTGGAGGGATTAGAACCCGTGCCTCGATGTCCAGCTTTTCCTTGTGGGCTCTGGGGCTGAAGCTCAAGTCCTCACATTCAGGAGGCCCCTTACCAGTTGAGCCCTGTCCCCAGCCCATGGTCTTACTTCTGATGGCTCATCAGAGGGGTCACAGGCAAAGCCTTCCAATGAACAGGATGGTCTTGAGAGGGGGCCTAACCTGTCCAGTCTGTTTACCTTCTGTCCCTTTTGGTTTCCTTTGACATTTCAGCAAGCCCCATGTCTAGTTTCAAGACGAGGAAACTTTAGGAAATACAAGAAAGGTAATTTAAGCAAGGATGTGTCGAGTTCCAAAACCTCCAGATGGCCTGGTGAAAGAAACTCAAAGCTTCCCGATAGGCGTGCGTGCAGGGGGCAAAGGAGATGCAGCCGCTGTATGCATGGATTTTAAAAGACACTTTTCCTGGGAACATGTGACAGCTCCTGATACATTTTGTATGTATGTGCACATGCGTACATGTGTATGAGTGTGTGTGGGTTGGTGAATGTGCTAGTGTGTGCGCATGTGTGTGGAGGTCAGAGTCAATGTCTGGTGTCCTCCTCAATAGCTCTCCACCTTATCCTTTGAGTCAGAGTCTCTCACTGACCCTGCAGCTCACTGATTTACTAGTCTGGCAGCCCAGCAAGCTATGGAGATCGTCCTGTGTCTGCCTCTCCAGAGTATTACTAAAAGCACGATATACATGGCTTCCATGCCTGGTTTTTTACATGGATGCTGGGTACCAACCTTGGGATCTCCTGCCTGCAAGGCAAGCACTTACTGACTGACCTATCTTCTCAGCTCTTTCATGTATATTCTTTTTTCTTTTCTCTCATATATTACATTCTGACCAAAGTTTTCCCCTATCTTCCCAGTCCCTCCCTCCATCCCCCCATGTCCCCCTCCCCATCCACTACTCTATCTTTCCCTTCAGTAAAGGGCAGGCCTCCCAGGGATATCAACCAAACATGTTATATCAAGTTGCAATTAGACTAGGCACCTCTCCTCATATTAAGACTGGATAAAGCAATCCAGTAGGAGGAAAGGGGTCCCCAAAGCAGACAAAACCATCAGAGACAGCCCCCACTCCCACTGTTAGGAGTCCCACAAAAAACACCAAGCTATGTAACTATAACACAGATGCAGAGGTCCCAGGTTAGACCTATGCAGGCTCCCTGACTGCCAGTTCAATGTTAGAGAATATAATGAGCACAGGATAGTAGGTTCCATGTGTTCCTATAATCCTTCTTCCCTTCTTCCACAGGATTCCCCAAGTTCTACTTAATGTTTGGCTGTGGCTCTCCAATCTGTTTCCATCAGTTGGTGGATGGAGGCACTCTAATGGTGATTATGCCAGGCTCCTGTCTATTATTAGAAATCTTTTCATTTACTTTTTTTTTTTTTGCCTGTCATATTAAGTTCTATACTACGTCACTGGGCCATCCAGGCTCTGTTCTCTGGTCTACCACACAGTGTCAGGGGTCAGCTTCCATTTGTAGATTATATGATAGTATAATTCTACCACAGAACTCCTACAGCTGATAAACACCTTCAGCAAAATGGCAGGATACAAGATTAACTAAAAAAAAAAAAAAAAAAAAAGTAGCCCTCTTCTATACAGTTGACAACCAGGCTGAGAAAGAAACCAGGGAAACAACACCCTTCACAATAGCCACAAATAATATAAATATCTTGGAGTAACTCTAACAAAACAATGAAAGACCTGTATGACAAGAACTTCAAGACTCTGAAGAAAGAAAATCAGAAGATGGAAAGATCTCCCATCGTCATGGATCGGTAGAATTAACATAATAAAATGGCAATCTTACCAAAAGCAATCTACAGATTCAACACAATCTCCTTCAGAATTCCAATATAATTCTTTACAAACATTGAAAGAACAATATTCAACATCATATGGAAACAAAAACCAAACAGCATAGCTAAAACAATCCTACCTAATAAAAGAACTTCCAGAGTTATAACCATCCAGATTTCATTGACATTCTTAAGGATTATCCCTGTGTAACCAGGCATGGAGGCAACCCCATCCCTGTAATTAGAAGGCTGAGGCAGAAGAATTGCTGTATATTCAAAGCCACCCTAGGGTACAGAGTAAATACTACAAGCAAAACAAAACAAAAATGCCTTCTACCTTTTGACTACAAGAAGCAAAAGAAATCAATGGCTGAATAAATCTTTCAGTGAAAATAAAAATTAGCATTGCTGTGGATATCGTTCTATATAAATAAAACACTGATGGCCAGTGACCAGACAGGAAGTATAGGTGGGACAAGGAGAAAGGAGAATTGGGGAAACAGGAAGAAGGAGGGAGAGACACTGCAGCCACTGCCAGGACAAGCAACATGTAAAGACGCCGGTAAGCCACCAGCCACGTGGCAAGGTATAGATTTATAGAAATGGGTTAATTTAAGATATAAGAACAGTTAGCAAGAAGCCTGCCATGGCCATACAGTTTATAAGTATTATAAGCGTCTGAGTGATTATTTTATACGTGGATTGTGGGACTGCGGGGTTTGGTGGAACCTGGAGAGAAGCCCTCAAGCAACATAGCATATATCTATTTTATATGTGACCAGAAAAGAATAATTAAAAAATTCATATTCTCCACTTGCTTTTCCTGTGGTTGGGCTTAGCATATGAATATTGTTGGGGACTGTGCCTTTAAAATAAAAAAACACAGCTATCCTGGGAGCGTTTATTTTATTTTATTTTTTTAAATTTTGGCTCTTGCTGCAAGATCCAAATATGACTAGGCTCTATATCAAAACAAAATGAAGAGTGGCATGCCTCAGCTTGGACCTTTTGTCTCCACCCACTTCCTGTTGACCCAGTGACATCCCTCAGCTGGCCTTGGCTCAAGCTGTTTGCACTGAATGGGTGCAGTGTTCTCCAGGGCTGCAGGACCTTGCATTGAATGAAAGGCACAGGGATGCCAGCACTCTTTCCTTTGTAGGTGTTGACTTAAGTCTAAAGGTCAAGAACAAGCCAGCAGCTCCATGTGTTGGTTCCCCTGGTACTGTGGCTCCAGAAGTCATTACCATATTCAAGCCCCTGCCCCATGCAGGAGTTCTTTTGGGTTTTCTTTTTCCCCCTGGACACAGACTGTGTCAATGACAGGCTGCAATTTCAATATTGGTGGCTCTCTTGAGTGTGTAGTGCTACATAGGTCCTGCATGGAGCAGGTAATAGAGACTATTGCCAATTTTCTTTTAAGGATATTTTAGTGTCATTATCTCAATACTTATTTGATTATCTCTGAAGTGTCATTTTTCATCTCTTTCAAGCCTCTGTAAAGAAAGGATGGTTCAGCTATTTTATCTATGAAATTGGAACGGGTAGTTCCACAGTTCCACAGACTCCTGTGAATTCCTTGCTGCTTGCTCTACTTCCTCACAGAGGACGTTTTCGTGTTTTGAGTGAGAAGATGCTTCCAGGAAGTCTGTAGCTATTCAGAATGTGGCTCACAGCAGAGCACATGTGAGCTGGGGAGTGTGTGCAAATGTGCAAAGTTTTAAACATAACCATGTTTTTAAAAGGCCCCACCAAAGTGCTGGAGAAACAGTGATGTGATCACCATCAAGGATTACAAGTGTGTATTCCAGTTAATCCTGAGAGGGTTTTCCAGCTAGTTTTTGCATGCTACCCACAGTGTGAGATGTGGACAGCTAGGCTCTGCCTCTGTGGTTCCCACATCTAGAGCTTTGTTCAACATTAGTACTGCTGTAATGGCTAAAAGTAGCTAATCATGTCCTTCCATCCTTTCATCCTTTCTGCCCTCCTCCCTCCATCCTCCCTTCGTCCCTCCTTCCCTCCATCCCTTCATCCCCCCACCCCTGTCCCTCCTTCTTCCTCTCTGATTTGGATTGGGAGTTTGCTTCTGCCTCTCTTTCTCTCTTCCTACTTTGTTCATTTATTCTTGTCTACACTTCTTCCATCCCTCCCTCTTACCTCCTTTTGTCAAGCAGCTCTCTCTCCCTCCCTCTCCTCCCCACGTCTTCCTTTCTCCCTTCTTTCTATACATTTTGAAACTTTCATGTAAGTTAATATTCTATGTTGGACACATGCTGTTATACCCTCTACCATTCCTTTCATTGCGCTTCCCATTAGTCACCTTTGCTCCACTAGACTTTTCTACTTCTTACATGTCATGTATAACATACATGACTTCATGTATCTGTATAAAATCTAGGAAGCAGAAACGAGAGAAAGCTTGCCGTATTTGTTTTCCTGAGACTGGTTTAATTCACTTAATATGATTATCTCCAGTTGCAAAGGTTTTCCTACGAAGGCCACCTTTGTTCCTCTTTATGGCTGCAAACACTCCCTTCGTGTCATGGGGCTATCTCAAGCAGTCCATGTCTCATTTGGCTTGTGAGCCTTCCAAACATTCCAATACAATGCTAACCATTTTACTCCAATGACCCTTGACTGTGGGACATTGTCAGCCCCTCTCAACACATCTGTGTAAAGGAGAATGGAGGTGCACTGCTTAGTTTACTGTTAAGTCCATTTTAGCATGTGTTTGCAAAGATGTCTCAGGGCCCTTTTAACATGTGTCCAAAGAGACAGTTGTTGCTGACTCTGAAATATCCAAAATCCTCTCCCTGCAGCTGGCAGGTCACTGTGTGTAGGAGAATCTGGTGCATGGCGGTGCTGATTCCGATGTCTTTACTAGACAGAAGAAAGAAAATAATGGGAAGTAGTTACTGAAATTAGAACCAGGCTTTGTAATACCAAGTATTGGGAATACAGCGTTGCATTATGATTGGAGCTTCTTTTAGTCACTATCACAACTTAATGCTATTAGCCAGAAGTGGCACGAAGTAGGATTTGAGTAACTTTTTAAAATTCTAGGGCATATTAATATAGGAAACTGAGCTTCAGAATCAGGAAGCAATTGGCCTGGTGGGCAGTGAATCTCTTTCTGAAATTCTGCCTGCCGCCCAAGTCACTGTGAACCCACACTGTGTGACATGGGTCTTAATTCTTAGCTAAAAGTCTCCTCCATCTCTTTCAAGTCATGAATGAATCAGCCACCCCAAAGTTCTAGAATTGTAGCACATTTATTAACCCTTGGTTCTCATTTGATGAAATCAAGGAGGAAGTGTGCGTTGAAGAGACATTTCTTGACCCTTGGTCCTTATTTGATGAATATCCGGTATGAAGTGTGTGTTGATGGGCTAGACACACGGCTCAGTTGGTGGAGTTGCTTGCCTAGTAGTCTGGAGGACATGAGTTTGATTCTCAGAACCCACAAAAATCCAGTAAGGGTTGGTAACCAATGCTTACAATCCCAGGGCTAGTGAGGTGGACACCGGTGGACTCAATGAGAAGCCAGCCTCCTTGCCTGCTTGGGAGGTTGCAGGCCTGTCATGAACCATGTCTCAAAAGGAAGGTAGACAGCACCTGTGATATGACACATGAGGTTTTTCTCTGACTGCCATATCCATGTGCACACATGTGCGTTCACCCTTACATACATGTGTACCAGCATACTCATGAGCACACATATGTATACTAAAGAATTAAAAGAAATCTATTGGTAACTCCATTTCATTTTATAATTGAGACATTTGTCTCATTTGTAACCAGTCTTCCTGCATTAAAACATACAACATTTAATGCTTGGCGTCTGTTTTACTCACAAACCCAAGAACTGGTGATTGTCTTCGGAATGATTATTGGAAAGAAACAGAAACAGGCCAAGATGAGGAATTAAGAGTCACAAAACAAGCCAGCCACATTCAGAAGCAAGGAACTTTAACCAAAGCTGTCCTTTCACTAACATACATTCCTTCCAAAAATGTCTAACAATCAAAGCCACACACATCTCTGA
Organism: Peromyscus maniculatus bairdii; assembly: GCF_049852395.1. Lineage (NCBI taxonomy): Eukaryota > Metazoa > Chordata > Mammalia > Rodentia > Cricetidae > Peromyscus > Peromyscus maniculatus. Next base: position 114,438,895 of record NC_134858.1, on the reverse strand, counting down.
GTTTGTGTTCCATAGAACAGGTCAGTCATTAGAATCCCTCTGTGTAAAAGCCCCAGCCACACACGCCTGACAACTGAGTTCTGTCACTCCCCAGAATCTGCATAAAAAAAACCTGGATGCAAGGGTGTACATCTGTAATCCTGGGGCTCTTGTGCTTGGATGGGAGACAAAGACAGGAGAATTGTCTGGAAGCACTTGGGCCAGTTAGTCTGGAGCACAGGACAAAGTGGGACAGATACAAGAGAGAACCTTCCATCATCAACAAGGTGGGAAAATTGTCTTCTGACTTCCTCACATGTCCTGTGGCATGCCCATGCCCAAACACATGTATACATGCAGAATAAATATGTAGATATATAAACAAAGGAGTTCCCTTGATTCAAGGAATACCATAGATTACATTTTCATAATCAAGTTTTACTTTTAATTTTTATAATTGTCCATGCTAGTTACAGCTAATTTTAAAACCCAAATCTGTTTGTCTATGATGGAGCTCACAGGGAAAAAGATTTGCAAGAAATGTAATAATTGATTGAGGTAATTCTTTGTGAGTATGTGTGTATACATGTTCATATGTGCATGTATATGGGTTGCATGTACATGTGTTCACATGTATGTGGATATCAGGTCATTGTTGGGTAACTTCCTATGTGGATTTCCACTTATTTGTTTTTATTGTGTGTGTATGCATGTGTGTGTGCATATGCAAGTATGTGCATATGTGCATGTGCACACATATTCCATAACATACACTTGAAACAACTCTGGATTTATTTTCATTCTTCTCCCATAGCTTCCAGGGATCAAACTTTGGTTATCAGGTTTTGCAAATCAAGTGCTTTTACCCACTGACCCATCTTTCTGGTTCGCTCTCCAACTTGTTTTTTTTTTGAGACAGCGTCTCTCACTGAACCCAGAGCTGGCCTGTTTGCTTAGCTCTAGGGATCCTCCCAGCTCTCTCTTCTCAGCATAAGGATTACAGGTGTATGAGCATGCTGATAGGCCCACTAATATGCACGAAAATGTTTTATTCACATGGTATTTTGTAAATACCAAAAGACATGAGAAACTATTTGTTCATTTTTTTCTGCCTTCCTTATTTAATCTGAATCTGAGAGGTGTCTTTCTATTATTGAGCATAAACAGTAATCAAGAGTGTATGAAACATAAACATCTAAGAGATGTTTTGATATCTTTCCATTTGAAATATAACATATTCTATGCAGGTATGATGGTGCATGCCCATCCATAATCCCAGCAGTGGGAGAAGTAGGAAGGAGGGTCAGGCATTCCAGGTCGTCCTTAGTTACATAAGGGAATGTAAGGCTACCTTAGACCCTGGCTCCTGAAACTGCACCATCTGCCTAGCAGACAACCCAGGGAAGTCACAGTTAAGGAGACACAGTCAAGTGAGCCCAAATTCAGTAATGATAAGCTTTCTTGCCTTCTTCCAACTCCAAATGGGGAAAAACCTCACTGATTTCCCTCCTCATCCCGGTCCTGTTCAGAGTCCCTCACTAATCTAAACCTTCCAGTTCCATCCCGATCCCAAAGTATCTTCATCACTTTTTTATGTTCTTGGTGGCATGCCTCACTCAGTTTTTGTTTCTGGGTCTAATATCCAGGCGCAATTCCACTCAACTCACCCTAATTTGTAACATTTGTATTGAGTCCAAGCAGATTGGACCAGAGGATGGCTTGTCTATCGATCACCCCATTCCTAATTAGTCCTTCATTTAGGCTGGTTCTGAGAGAAAGTTTCTTTCCCAGGTGCCCCCTGCTCTCCACTATGAGAATGGATGATTGATAAGCATAGCCTAGTAAGATTATCTGCATCCCAGGATAAGAAGAAGGGACCTTACCTTATGTGAACCCTTGGGTAGAAGTGTCTTCCTAGAAGGTGATCCTGTGCTATAGGGAGCCCAGCCTCCAGTCTCTGAAAGACCAGGATCTCACTTCCAGATCTGTAATTACCTATAAAATTAATAATGCTGAACAAAAATAGTAAACAAAGTAAAATAGGCTACGTTTTGGTTCACTTTTTGCCTCTTCACTTTGAGCACTCCTTGGGAAAATTAATCAAACAGCAGGATATGATCATATGGGCACTTGAGGGATGGCAGAGGGTTTGATTTAATTGTGCTGAAAAATGGAAGTTGCAAGTTTTATTATTTTGTGGACTAGATGCACAGCTCACAAACAATATTGTGAAATTGTGGGCTTTGTTGAGTAAATGGGGTCTGTGGCAATGTTTGCAAAACTCCTTCAGTGTTTCATGAATCATAAGGGCAAATGTTGGAAAGAGAAAGAGAATGCCCAGGAAGACAGCTCTGAACTCATCTCCCCTGCCAGATGCTCACAATGCAGACCTCATCTGTGGCTGCCAAATGTGGGTTTTCCTACCTACAAGCAGTCGGTTTTGCAGCAGGCATCAACTGAGTGTCCTTTCAGGTAACTCTGGCTTGATAGTATCTATTTGGAGACAGTATTGGGTCCCAAGACCTACAAGTCAGTCCCCCAAACTGCCGGTTTCATGAGAGGTCATCTATGAGCCTCAAGTTGTTTTCTTGGCTTCTGAATGAGGAACTTTGAACTGGGCAGATACACTCCCTTCTTGGGTTTGATCAACTTACTTGAGTGTCTGACAGAACTTAGGGAGACACTTTGTTTCACTGGTTTCTTATAAAGGACCTTCCAGGGCCTAGGGATGTGGCTCAGTTGGTAGAATGCTTACTTTGAAGTCTTGGGTTTGATTCCAAGTGTCACATGAGCTTGGTGTGGAGGGCTGTCCTAGAACTCAGGAGGTAGAAGCAGGCTGAATACAAGTTCAAGGTCATACTCAGCTATTATTATTATTTTTTTTAAAGATTTATTTATTCATTATGTACACAGAAGAGGGCGCCAGATCTCATTACAGATGGTTGTAAGCCACCATGTGGTTGCTGGGAATTGAACTCAGGACCTCTGGAAGAACAGTCGGTGTTCTTAACCTCTGAGCCATCTCTCCAGCCCAAATACTCAGCTATTATATAGCAAGTTTGATGCCAGCTTGCTGTTGGACCTTTGCCAGGACCATTACGTGGTAATTATCCCCAGCAAGGACCAGTTTGAAGTGAATCATATTGCACTAAGGACCCCCATGTGGTAATCACTCATCAATAGCATGCCTAAGAATCAACATGAGGTAACTGTGCCTCAGTAAGGACCAGTCTGCGGCAATCATACCACAGTTTCACAAGGAATAATTCCCCACCACCACCACAGCATCTTATTTTCAGCCACAACTACATAAACTATAGACAGGGTCATCTCTCAATTAAAACAGTCTTATATCCCCATTTTTAATTTTATATTTGAAAATTTTGTTTATGAGGTTACATTTCATTGTAATGAAAATAATGTTTATGAGATTCCATGTGACATTGAAATGTCATTCCATGATATGATATTCACATCAGAATAGATATGCACACATATATTTAACATTTATCTTTAATAATAAAGACATTCAAAATATTTTCTTCTAGCCTTTTAAAATATGCAGCCCACAATAATTATCCTTGGTTGCCCAAATGTGTGAGAACATCACAAAGTCCTAATCCTAATCAAATCCAAATCAAAATCCTAATCCTGTTTCATGAAAATTCTTATGCTTATATAATCTGTTGTAATAATCCCCCATCCCCCAAAGAAGACACAAAAATATCTTATTGGCCAGAATCTGAAGTCCTTCCTGTCAGGTGTTCCATGAGTTATTTTTCATGGGAATAGTTGTATTTTTGCAGAGTTCAGATTGTTTAGACCCGACTAGTTAACCAAACTAGTCATGAAGCTGTAGAGCCAGCCCACTGAGGCAGGAGGCCAGCTGTTCTGTGGTCCCTTCTCCCCATGTCATTCTCTCCCTTCTGAAGATGCGATCATCTAAGCGGCAGCATCAGCATCAGTAGGACCTTGGAAGAAAACACTATAAGAGTGTCTGTGTCGTAGGAAAACCATGTGGTTAGAAGCTCCCTGGCCCTCGAGGGGTTAAGCCACTGCCATCCCAGGCTTGGGAGGCTGAAGCAGGAGGCTTACCATGAGTTCAAGATAAACCTGCACTACATGGTGAGTTCCAGGTCAGTGTGAGATCCTGTCTCAACAACAAACAAAAATACTAACAAAAACAAAAAGAAAAAAACACACACACACAAATTAATTTAAAATCAATAACCAAACTGTTTTTCTGTTGACATTTAAGCACAGTAAGATTTGAGAAACGGGGCTTGGGAAATGATAAACCAGTCAGTAAACCATTTTCCTTGCAAGCGCAAGGACTTGAGTTCAACTCCCCAGAACCCTCATAATCTCAGTGCTGGGGAAGTGACAGACTGGTGGGTTCCCTCAGCTTGCTGGTCAGATGACCCAGCCTGCTGAGAAGCCTCTGGCCCAAGTAAGAGAGCATGTTTAAAGAAGGACAATGGAGAGCACCCGACGAATGACACCTGAGGCTGTCCTCCGGCTTCCACACTCATGGACACATGTGCAGGCATACCTGCTCAAACACAAACACATGTACACACATGAATACAAAATATTTGTGAAGAATGCTTCTAGTCTGTAGTCTAATGTGCTGGATCTCCATGACCTCAGACACTTTTGCAGGCTCTTGCCTGGTTCGTACCTGGATGGGAGAAACAATGTTCCAACACTTGTTCTAGAACAAGCTCCAACCATGAGATTTACCTGGATTGTGCTCCTTCTGGTTTATTTGGCTTACAGACTCATGGTGTTGTGTTCTCCATTATGCCCGTACGAAGGATATGTCCTTTGTTCTTTGCTTGTTCAATTTTTCCACTTCATTTGTGAGGACACGTAAATGGTGTGATTTGCATGGAAAATCATGTACTTGGCTTTAGAGCTGAATGAATCACATAGCAGGCGTATTTATAGCACAGGAGGCACCAGTGCTCACAGGGGCCTCTGTGGTAGCTTCTGATGCTTTTGTTAATAAATGCCATTCCTTGGTGCTTGAGCTGGGGTTCTTGGTGAGACAGCAGGGAAAATGCAAGTCCAACTTGTGCTGAGCTCTGTCCTAGTGAGGAATGTGATGCAAAGTTTCCATCCTTTGCAGCATTTATCAGTTCTGGACTCAAGCTTCAACAAAGCAAATAGAACTTGGACCATAAGAGGAGTAAGTGCATTTGACTGGCCACTTCAGATTTGTGTAAACTATCTTTTGTCATGTAGCAATTCCCCAGTCTTCTCC